>NW_010966806.1:30801-32960 GCF_000463585.1 Tarenaya hassleriana | reverse complement strand
TCGGATTCCTCTAGCAAGCGTAGACGTGACTCTACGGTTGGCAGATTTGCCTCGGCTGATTGAGATCGGGACCTAGTGACAATGGGGTCACGTAAGACACCACGGTCACGTGCACTCTCGGCCTCGGAATTGTGGTCATGTGCTTGTTGCACATTCTCTCCTGAACCCGACATGCCTTGTCGATCCCCTTGGTCTCTTAGATTCTCAATTGAAAAGTGGATTGCGGAAGCGAAAGAGAGCTGGTCCGTTTGTGAGCGAACCAGGCTCTGATACCACAAAATGTCACGGGCTTGAGGTTTGGAATCCTCAATCCGTGCGGCGAACGACCAAGTGCAAGGGTCGAACAAGCCTATGGCTCGGAGAAGGTCCGAGGTTTTGTGGAAGGGTGCGAGAGAAATGAAGAGAGAACCGAGAAGGACCAAGGGGAGAAAGCCGACGGCACGACTGAGTTTATTAATCAATAAAAGAAGGTACAAGAGAACGACGGCGGCTCGGAACAAAGGAGGAGAGACGACGGGGTTTCGTGGACCACCGTGGTTCATCCAAAACGAGCCGGCGACAAGAAGAAGAAAAATGAGGCGCAAGAGATAGGTGAATGTGGGGGTTCCCGTTCTGGTCATTCAAGGGAGCCGGCGAGGTCTTTTTATTAAGGCCGAAACTCTCCAAGATGACCAACAAGTGGTTCCCATGATTCCCTCCTCAAGATCCTCATTCGAAATTCAAATTCAAAACTTAAATTCAAATTCAAACGTAAACTACCTAGACCTAGTCAACTAAGGAAGCAACAAGGACCCTTGGGCCAAGAGATGGCCATGGGAAAACCATCGGGCTCGTCCATGACCTTGTCATGGACCAAGACCTTTAGTTTTCGGCCATTCTTGGTCATGGGCTGTTGTGGACGTGGTCTGGGCTTGGCCATGACTTGGAGCTGAGCTGGAGGGGTGCTGGAGGCTGGGCGTGATGGGCCGAGGTTGGTCCGAGGTCCATGGTTCGCTGTGGCCTGCGCTGGAGTTTCTCGGACGCGTCCGCAAGGGATTCTCGGACAGGACCGAGGTTTCTCGGACAGCAGCGGGTTTCTCGGGCGTCCGACATTTCCGGTCGTCCGTGAAACACGGACGTCCGTGTTTGTCGGTCGTCTGGTCCGTCCCGTGGTCCGTGTCCCTCGTCCAGGGCCGAGAACCTTGGTGGTCCGAGTTTCTCGGGAGGTTGTCCGAACACGTGCGAGATTTCTCGGACATGTGCGTGCGGTAGTCTCGGACAGGTGCGGGAAATCTCGGACAGGGCACGTCTTCCTCAGACACGTGCGTGTTTTGGTCTCGGACAAGTCCGACGTTTCTCGGACAGGTCGCGACTTTCTCGGACAGGTGCGCAGAACTTCGGACATGGACGCGGATTTCTCGGACTGGCGTGCATTTCTTCGGTCATGTGCGTCCGTGACTGTACTTACACGACCACATGACCCAAAAACAAAGAAATGACAAGTAAAATGAAAAATTACCCCATTTTTCCTCACAATAGTGTCACGCACCTAGATCGCTGGGTTCGATCGTAGTACGTGACACTCGTATAGTCGCGACGGAGTGCGGAAAGTTGCGGACTGTGCGAGGCAGAAGTCTCGGACCGTTGGGAAAAGTCCGGGACTTAGCGTGTCGGGCCTGCTGGGAAGGCCAGGATTTGCTGGGAGGGTCGAGACTAGGATCCGGACTAGTCTGGACCGTTGCGGGAAGAGTCGGACCTTGGTCTGTGATGGGCTGGGTTCCTTGGGCGGAACGAGCAGACCCGTGCGAGAGTTTCTCGAACGGGAATGCGAGTCGGACGTGTCGGGTCTGGAGAGAGTTCTCAGCTGGGCGGGAAACTCTCGAACAGACGAGGGGACTTTGGTGGACCGAAGTTTCTCGAGTAACTCAGACTTCTCGGTACGGTCGGTGCAGGAATTCTCGGACAAAGCGTGCGAGCTTGTGCAGAATTCCTCGGGCACAACCGAGCGACGTACGAGAACGAGAGGAGAAGAAACGAGAGAACAAGGACAAGCCAAATGAACCAAAAGATGCGTAAGACTTTATTAAGAAGCAAATGGGACCAAGGGGACGCCGGCGGTTCGTACAAGGGAGAGAACCGACGGCGGACGAGAGTAAAAGACGAGACAAGTAGAGAGGGAA
>NW_010966806.1:21683-24183 GCF_000463585.1 Tarenaya hassleriana | reverse complement strand
CATAAGTGTTTTGGCAAATAAACCTATATAGGGGGGTGGGGGGAAAGGGGGGCAAAATATAAAGGAGATGGGAGATGGGGAGATGGGAGATGGGAGACGGGCGACGGATGATGGATTTCCAACGATGGGAGGTCGGTAAGGTCATGTATGTTCCCCCCTCATACACGATCGTGCCGGCATGGGATGGTCTGCCGGATGACTATCCCGCCGGTCTGAAAATTTCCGGCCACGGTTCATCGAAATTTTCAGTGCCGTCGGATTTACGCACTGAGCAGTCCCGTATGGTGCTCACGTTCGGGAAAATTTATGGTCTGGCCGCGAACCAAAAATGCGAAACCCAAACAATCTCGTTTTTCTCTCATTCCCCGATTTTCCTCATTCCCAACAAGGGGAATGGGGGGAAAGGGGGGTGGGAGGTGGGAGGTGGGAGATGGGAGATAGAGGAGATAGAGATGGGAGATGGGGAGATGGGTGATGGGTGATGGGTGATGGGTGATAGAGGTGATAGAGGTGATAGAGATGGGAGATAGGAGATGGGAGATGGGAGATGGGAGATGGGAGATGGGAGATGGGAGATGGGAGATGGGAGATGGGAGATGGGTGATAGAGGTGATAGGAGATATGAGATGGGAGATGGGTGATGGGTGATGGTTGATGGTTCTTCAACCGACCATTCGGAGATTTCTCGGACATGTTTGGATTTTTCTCGGACTTGTTCGGAGATTTCTCGGACTTGTTTGGAAATTTCTCGGACCTGTGCGCAGTATGTCGGACCTGTGCGCAGTTTCTCGGACTGTACGGACGCAGTTTCTCGGCCCTGTGCGGAATTTCTCGGACATATGCGGATTTTTCTCGGTCATGATCGGAATTTCTCCGACCATTCGGGGTTTCTCGGACTGTAGAGGCGGAGTAGAGGGTCATGGTCGGAGAAAATTCTCGGATGAACGGAAGTTTTCGGACATGTTTGAGGTTTCTCGGACCTGTGCGCAGTTTCTCGGACTGTACGGACGCCGTTTCTCGGCCATGTGCGAAATCTCTCGAACATTTCGGATTTTTCTCGGTCATCCGACGAGTTTCTCCGATCATTCGGAGTTTCTCGGTCTGTAGAGGCGGACTAGAGGGTCATGGTCGGAGAAAATTCTCGGATGAACGGAAGTTTTCGGACATGTTCGAGGTTTCTCGGGCCTGTGCGCAGTTTCTCGGCACTGGACGGAATTCCTCGGACATGTGCGGATTTTTCTCAGTCATGAACGGAATTTCTCCGACCATTCGGAGTTTCTCGGACTGTAGAGGCGGACTAGAGGGTCATGGTCGGAGAAAATTCTCGGATGAACGGAAGTTTTCGAGCATGTTCGAGGTTTCTGGGACCTGTGCGCAGTTTCTCGGACTGTACGGACGCAGTTTCTCGGCCCTGTGCGGAATTCCTCGGACATATGCGGATTTTTTCTCGGTCATGATCGGAATTTCTCCGACCATTCGGGGTTTCTCGGACTGTAGAGGCGGAGTAGAGGGTCATGGTCGGAGAAAATTCTCGGATGAACGGAAGTCTTCGAACATGTTCGAGGTTTCTGGGACCTGTGCGCAGTTTCTCAGACTGTACGGACGCAGTTTCTCGGCCCTGTGCGGGATTTCTCGGACATATGCGGATTTTTCTCGGTCATGATCGGAATTTCTCCGACCATTCGGGGTTTCTCGGACTGTAGAGGCGAAATAGAGGGTCATGGTCGGAGAAAATTCTCGGATGAACGGAAGTTTTCGAACATGTTCGAGGTTTCTCGGACCTGTGCGCAGTTTCTCGGACGGGACGGACGCAGTTTCTCGGACCTATGCGAGATTTCTCGGACCACCATGTGCGGAAAATCGAAAATAATAATTTTCATCAGTCATTTCTTTTCCAAACGGAATGAAATTTATACCACAACATAAATATGAGATGTAGAGGCTTCCCAAGAAGTTTTGCTGAAAAACTCATTCGTATGTAATTATTGTGAATTATCGACGAAATTCGGTAAAACATTCGGGAAAAATAGTTCCGGTGCTCAGAAAATTATGAAACTTTGCCACAAATAAGGTCATATCATCATAGTGTTGTGTACAAAAAATCAGATCAAAATTCCCAGCCGATTTTTCTCTAGAGGCGTACTTCTGCTCAAACATTTCAATGTTTCCTGGTGCCAGAAGTTTTTTTTGCAAATAAACCTATATAGTGTCACGAGCCCGTGAGTGGAGTAGACAGGGTCGTGCGGCAACCGAGCCTTGGAATGGGTCCAAGGGAAGCTCCGAACGTGCTGTGGACGTGAGGAGGCTTCGGGAGGCTCGGCTAAGCCTGTGGGAGTGTTTGTGGGTGGTTCGAGAGAAGAGAAAGGTCTGGATCCGAGGGAGAAGAAGGCCGGACAGGTGGGGGGAACCGACGGTACGGCTTGGTTTATTAATGAATGGAAAAAGTACAAAGGGGACCGTACGACGCGGTACAAGACGGAATCCGACGATGGGTTGTAAG
>NW_010966806.1:20926-21566 GCF_000463585.1 Tarenaya hassleriana | reverse complement strand
TTGGCCGAAAATGGAAACTTTACATTTGTCCACTTCCCATATCCTTCCCATGATCCCTACTTGCCTTATTAACGAAATGGAAATGTTCTATAAGTCCCTAGTTTACATAACTCGATCAGACCTATTCCTAATGGGCCATGGGCCGAGACAAAGCCACAAGAAAGGGCTGGACACGTCCATGACTTGGTCATGGACCACATCCGAGCTCCTTAGGCAATTCTCGGGCCATGGCAGTCTTGGGCCGCGGTCTGTCATGGACATGAGTTGGACAGATCCTTGGGTGAGTGAGGAAGGCCTTGAGGTCGACTTGGACAGGTCCGGACGTCGTCCGTGGTCGGTGACCCGAGCAGAACCCAGCTTGGCCTTCTCGGACGTGCGATAAGCGTTTCTCGTCCATATGTGCGTCCGTCTCGTCCGTTGTTCATCCGTGAGTGGTCCTGCACGAACGGGTGGACAAGGAAAAAGAAATGGACTGGGAAAATGAAAAATTACCTATTTTACGCCTCACATGCTCCCCCACTCAAATCGGGACGTCCTCGTCACGTCCATGACTTCTCGGTTACTTAGGGATGGTTGGAATCGAATTCGCGAAGCTTGTCCGCGAATTGCCAGCAATGGTCTTCGGCTTCCCATGTGTTCT
>NW_010966806.1:18079-20875 GCF_000463585.1 Tarenaya hassleriana | reverse complement strand
GTCGGTCCTTTGGCTTGGCTTGGACGGCGGTCAAGGATGAGCTCGGCCTCCGTTGTGAATTGAACGGTGGTCGGTATTGGTGCTCTCTTGGACCTGTTCCTATCATTGTCTAAGGGGTCAGCCTTATAGGGTTTTAGAACACTTACATGGAAGACCGGGTGGATCTGGATGCGGTCCGAAAGTTGCAGCTTGTACGCCATCTTCCCGACGCGTTCGGTGATCGGATATGGGCCGTCATACTTCCGAGTGAGGCCTCGGTGCAGCATCCTCATGCCTCGAAAGTTATGTGGCATGATCTTCACCATGACTTGGTCTCCTACTTGATACTCCATTGGCCTTCTCTTCTTGTCCGCCCATTTCTTCATGCGGCATGCGGCTTTGTGTAACCACACCCACGTTTGGTCCGTCTCTTCTTGCCATTCTCGGGCAAATGGGTGAGCAGCTGGGCTAGGACCATCATATGAGAGGCTAAGTCCACTTGGTGTTGTCGGTTGCCTTCCAAGGACGGCCTCGAAGGGTGACTTGCCTATGGACTCGTTCTGTTGTAGATTGTGGGAGAATTGAGCCATGTCAAGATGCTTGTCCCAATCGAGCTGATGAGCACTCACATAGTGCCTTAGGTACAGCTCTAGTAGTGCGTTCACCCTCTCGGTTTGTCCGTCCGTTTGTGGGTGAAAGGCTGTTGAGAACCTTAGGTCGGTTCCCATGAGTTTGAAGAGCTCTCTCCAAAACTTGCTGGTGAATCGCCCGTCCCTGTCGAAGATAATGGAACGGGGCAGTCCCCAATACTTGACCACGTGCTTGAAGAAGGCACGGGCAGCTTCGTGGGCATTGCATTCATGCGTGACCGGAATGAATGTCGCATATTTCGAAAATCTGTCCACGATGACAAAGATGGCACCAAACCCGTTAGTCTTAGGTAAATTCGTAATGAAGTCCATACTTACGAATTGCCATGGGTGGTCGGCGATGGGGAGAGGTTTGACCAGGCCCGCCGGTAGCCTTTGCTCAACCTTGTCTTGTTGACACACTAGGCACGTCTCCACATAAGCCTCCACGTCCGCCTTTAGCTTCGGCCAGTAGTAGTGCTCGGTGATAAGGGCTAGAGTCCTCTTCTCTCCTGGATGTCCGGCCCAGCTTGAGTCATGGCATTCCTTGAGGATTTCGCGTCTCAAGGTGTCGTGCTTTGGGACGTAGATTCGTCGGCCTCTTGAGTAGACAATGCCATCCTTCTCCCAAAACTTCCGAGTTTGCTTGTTTCGGACAAGCTGGAGAAGTTGAGTTGCTGCGGGGTCTTGGGGCATGGCCTCGCGGATTCGAGTTGTAAAGTCGGTCCTAGGCTCACTCCCAATCAGATTTGCAAACTCCGTCTTGCGTGATAGAGCGTCCGCGACCACATTGGCTTTCCCGGGCTTGTATTCGAGTGTGTAGTCGAACTCGGCTAGGAAATCTTGCCATCTAGCTTGCTTTGGGCTGAGTTTCTTCTGTGTTTGGTGATCACACGGGTTTTTCACCGGTTTTATAACGTCGTGCATCACAATTCTTCTCACATTCTAGGCATTATAGGACGTTAGATAGCCATGGGTAGGTTGTTTTGCTTGTTTTTCCTTGCAGGAAGACTCCACGATGAACCCTCACGAAGCGGGCACGGAAGAACAAGAATTCGAGAATGCTCGGGGAGCTTAGCCAAAACGAGCGACCCGCCCATTTTATGGGCGGGCGCCCCCTTAATGAGCGGTCGCCCATTTTATGGGCGGTCGCCCGTTTAATGAGCGGTCGCTCATTTTATGAGCGGTCGCTCACTTTTTCGCATGTCAGAGGAAAATGAGCGACCCGCCCGAAAAATGGGCGACCGGAAGAAAAATGAGCGACCCGCCTGAAAAATGAGCGACCGCCCGAAATCAAAATCGGCCCAAAAAGGAAAAGCCCGTGTTTTGAGGAGAAAACCTAATTGGGAACTGGGACAAAAAAGGGGAGTTTGAGGAGAGAGAAAGGGGGCTACACACTTTGAGGAAAAATCACATTGGAGAGGAAGAAAAAAGGGATTTTGGAGATCAAGGAGGCTAGGAGAAGAAGAGGACCACCATTGAAGACCATCTTGAGCATTTCTTCTCCTTTTCCATGTTTCTTCATTTTGCTTTCTGTTTTGAAACCTTAGTTATGGAGTAGTGACTTTGTTGTGGGTGAGGGATCCCCACTTTTGTATGGATACCTATGCTTAATCTATGATGTCTTTGAGTTTCTTCCATGGGTTTGATGTTTTGTGCTTAATGCTATTGATTTGGTCGAAACCCTAATTGATATGATTGTAGAACACATTGATCATAGGGATATGGGAATGATGTTTGGAACCAAATGTCAAATGAGTGAGTTATTCACATTGGGAGATGGCTTAACTTGCTTAGGGTTCATGATAGGGTACACTAATGCATCTAGAGATCATTTAGATCATTGGGAGATGGGTGAATCGATCCTCTAGGTAGTGAGTTTAAGCTTGGGAGAGACAAACTCTAGAAGAAGTGCTTGAAACCCCCATATGGAGGATAACCCATAGACATTGTAGCATCATTAACCATCCATGCGATTCTTGAGGGATCCCGAACCTACAACGCCCCAAACCATCGTTTTACAAACCGTTAATTTTACTTGCTTTCTTGTATTCCGACCCTTACCACAAACAAGTATACGGTAGTTGTAGTACCGGGGTCGAACACGAGGACTAGGATGTATTAGTCTATCTCTAAGCTAGATTAGGTGGTCAAGTAAAAATGTGGTTTGTGGTAAGGGTCGGGAATA
>NW_010966806.1:15244-16911 GCF_000463585.1 Tarenaya hassleriana | reverse complement strand
GCATGTGGAGGTGACATATATGACATCCCTTTCCAAGAGCTAGAGGCAACAATTGCAAAATTGGCCAAGGGACGCAGCCATACGTCCAACGAATTCAGTAGGAAAAGCTCGGTGAAAGGAGATGTGGGAGAAAACGCAGCTCTTAAGGCAGTGTTGGCCGACCTTGCTGAGATAAAAGTTCAACTCGCCAACGCTAAACAAGTAGCTGCTGTGGAGGATCAAAATTTAGCGCAAGTCGAACCGGGAATGTACATGGTTGATCAAGAAGCGGAAGAAGTCAACTATGTCGGTCCAAACCAATACACTCATCCATCCAACCTATACAACCCGGGATTGAGGAATCATCCCAACTTCTCCTACAAGAACACGTCGAATGCGCTAAATCTTGAAAATCTTGGACAATCAAGTTGCCCAACTTGCGTCTTCCTCCTCATCGAGACAGCAAGGCATGCTTCCCGGGAAGAACGAGGTGAACCCTCGTGAGCACATCAATGCAGTGGAGCTAAGGAATGGGAAACAACTTCCGGAGATCATCCCCCCAATGGTTGAGAAGACATCGCCTCCAAGGTTAACAAGAGAGGAAAAAGGAAAATCTGTAGAGGAAGACATTCCTAAGGTGCAAGAACAGGAGAAAGAACCAGCCTACATTCCTCCACCACCCAAGGTACCCCCGATACCCTTTCCCTCTCGCTTAAAGAAATTTAACGAGGATAGCCAATTTGGAAAGTTCGCGGAAATGCTGAAGAAGATGGAGATTACAATGCCTTTCCATGAGGCAATCCTCCAAATGCCCTCATACGCGAAATTCCTCAAGGATATTTTGACGAAGAAGCGGGTAGTAGAAAAGGAGACTGTAGCATTGAGCACCGAAATTAGCGCGGCCATCACAAAGCATGAACTTCCCCCGAAGATGTCTGATCCGGGAAGTTTCTCTATACCGTGCAAGTTGGGAAACATTGAGATTGATAGGACACTATGTGATCTTGGAGCTAGTGTGAGTTTGATGCCGTTGTCCATTTACAAGAATCTAAACATAGGTGACTTGAAGCCCACGAGGATGGCCTTGCAACTAGCGGACCGATCTATCAAATATCCAGCAGGCATTCTAGAGGACGTACCCCTCAAGATTGGCGGATTCTATGTCCCAGTGGATTTCGTAGTGTTGGACATGGATGAGGATTCCAAAGTTCCAATCATTTTGGGCCGCCCATTCTTGAGCACAGCAGATGCCGTAGTTCATGTTCGAGCCGGAAGATTAACGATGAAGATCGGGGATGAGACAGTCGAATTCACGTTTGACCAGAACTTGAAGCAACCTTCGACCAATGATACGGTATGCTACGCGGATATACTTGAAGCAATGGCGGAAGAAGTGATCGGAGAGTTCCGTGAGGTAGACCCGCTAGAAGTGTCACTAATGGCCAAAGAAGCAAGCTTGTTCAGTAATTGAGAGGAGATCGAAGAGATAAGACGAGCGTTGGACGGTCAAGAAGCCAAAAATGGAGTGCAGAGTAAAACGGGCGACCCGCCCGAAAAATGGGCGACCCGCCCGTTTTGCCTGAGTAGCGCCACTGTTCACACGGGCGACCGCCCGTCAGAATGGGCGACCCGCCCGTTTTCTCTGAGCAAAAACGATCCGGGTACTGTAGCAGCGAGCGACCCGCCCG
>NW_010966806.1:10486-14349 GCF_000463585.1 Tarenaya hassleriana | reverse complement strand
TGGACCCTCCTTTGATGCGTGTTTAACCAATCTCCATCGAGTTTTAGACAGGTGTCTCAAGACGAACTTGGTTTTAAATTGGGAGAAATGCCACTTCATGGTGCAAAAAGGCATTGTACTTGGTCATCGGATTTCGGACAAGGGGATAGAGGTGGATAGAGCAAAAGTGGAAGTGAGAAGGCACTAGTTTCACCTCCGATCATTTAACCCCCGGATTGGAGTATCCCTTTTGAGTTAATGTGTGATGCTAGCGACTTCGCGGTCGGGGCCGTATTGGGACAAAAGAAAGATGGGAAGCATTACGCCGTATACTACGCAAGTCGAACGCTCGATGACGCTCAAATGAACTACTCCACCACGGAGAAAGAGCTCCTTGCTGTAGTATTTGCCTTCGAGAAATTTAGATCATACTTGGTGGGTTCTAAGGTCATCGTCTACACGGATCACGCCGCCTTAGGGTACTTGCTCACGAAGAAGGATGCTAAACCAAGGTTGATCCGATGGGTGTTGCTTCTGCAAGAGTTTGATCTGGAGATCCGCGATAGGAAAGGAACAGAGAATACAGTGGCGGATCATCTATCGAGACTGGAAATACCCGAAATTGTACCAATCGATGATTCACTAAGGGAAGAACACATCTTATCCTTGGAAATCAAGAACATGACCCCTTGGTATGCGGACTACGTCAACTATTTGGTTGCCAAGGTGATACCCCCGGAGCTAAGTTACAACGGGAAGAAAAAGTTCTTCCACGATGTTAGAGATTACTTTTGGGATGAGCCTTTCTTGTTTAAGAGAGGTAAGGACGGATTATTTCGAAGATGCATTCCGGAGGAAGAGGTGAAGCAAGTAATACACCATTGCCATGCATCGGATTACGCAGGGCATTTTGCCTCAGCTAAGACAACCACAAAGATCCTACAATCGGGTTTCTATTGGCCAACATTGTTCAAGGATGTGCACACTTTTGTAAGCTCATGTGATGCTTGTCAAAGAACGGGCAGCATCTCGCGGAGAAATGAGGCACCACAGAACTTTATCTTGGAAGTGGAACCATTCGACGTATGGGGAATAGATTTCATGGGACCGTTTCCATCATCTTGCGGTAACCTATACATTCTTGTGGCAGTGGATTATGTGACGAAATGGGTGGAGGTACTTGCTAGTCCGAAGAATGATTCAAGCACTGTGTCACGGATGTTCAAAAGAGTCATATTTCCTCGGTTTGGAGTCCCAAGAGTGGTGATAAGTGATGGAGGAGCACACTTTGTTAATAGAGTGATTCAGAGCATATTGACTAAATATGATGTTCACCATAGAGTAGCAACTCCCTACCATCCCCAAACGAGCGGTCAAGTAGAAGTCTCTAACCGAGAGATCAAACAAATTTTGGAGAAAACAGTGGCCAAGTCAAGGAAGGACTGGGCTTTGAAGCTTGAGGACGCGGTTTGGGCCTATAGAACGGCGTTCAAGACGCCTATCGGGATGACTCCATTTCAACTAGTGTATGGGAAAGCTTGCCACCTACCGGTTGAGTTGGAGCACAAGGCGTATTGGGCGATTAAGGCGTTGAATTACGACTGGAAAACCGCAGCGGAGAAACGAGTGCTGGAGCTCCATCACCTAGAGGAAATTCGCTTGGACGCATATGAAAACGCGCGGATTTACAAGGAGCGGGCCAAGAAGTGGCACGACCGGCACATCCTCAATCGAAACTTCCAACAAGGTGACCTCGTTCTTTTATTCAATTCTCGACTAAAACTTTTTCCAGGAAAACTGAAATCGAGGTGGTCGGGACCGTTCATCATAAAGAACGTTACATCTCATGGAGCGGTAGAACTCGACAACGGAAAAGGCGGAACTTTCATGGTCAACACTCAAAGACTCAAACCATACAATCCAGGGAGTATTAAACTATGCTTGGGATTTTAGACTCTTGTGTTGTTTTGGACTACATTTCATTGCTTGGATGCATGTCATTTCTGTTAATCCGAGCAGCGGAAACTCTCTGATCAACGGAAAACTCGAAAACAAGCGAAGAAAATTCAACAGACAAAACGGGCGAAAAGGAAAAGGGAAAACGGACGAGCGGTCGCCCATTTTTTGGGCGACCCGCTCGATTTTTCTGCGAAAAAGGGAAAACGGACGAGCGGTCGCCCATTTTTTGGGCGACCCGCTCGATTTTTCTGCGAAAAAGGGAAAACGGACGAGCGGTCGCCCATTTTTTGGGCGACCCGCTCGATTGTTCTGCGAAAAAGGGAAAAACGGACGAGCGGTCGGCCATAAAACGAGCGACCGCCCGTATAAAAAAAAAAGAAAAAAAAGAAAAGGGGCTCGGAAAAGGGAGAGAGTGTCGAGATCCCACTCTCTCTCCCTCACATTCCATTTCGGCCAAACCCCTCTCCTTTCTTTCCCTCACTTCGGCGAAATCTCTCTCTCCCCTTTCCGGTCGATTTGCCGCCACTCGCCGCCGTCCGTCCTCCGTCGTCTCATCATCCCACCGCCGAGCAAGCACTCTCTCTCTCTCTCTCTCTCTCTCTCTCTCTCTCGCGAAAATCCTCCCTCTCCAATATGGATTCCAGCGACCGTTGGAGGAGGATCCGGAAATACATTTCAGATACAATACCGGAGTTACAAGACTTCAAGCCACAAAACGCCCATTTTTCAAGCCTCATGGATGAAATCCGAGTTGACGCCGAACAAGAACACGGGGATCCAATCCCGTTTCAACCCCAATCCAACGAGGAGACAATCCTTCTACACCAAATCCATCAGAGGGGGATTAAGGCTTCAAAATTCGTATACCATGGCATTCAACCAAAGCAACTCTATGAGAGGATCGAGGGGATATTCCAACTCGCCGGATGGGAACGTCTATTCCGCGCCAACCCCCGCACCTACCATTCATTGACAACAGAATTTGTGTGCACTTTCCAATGCTTTATCCCAAGGAATGCCAATCCTCGCAATGGCTACATCGAATTTCATTTAGAAGGGCACCAATACTATCTCAAGATAGAGCAACTCGCTCAAATTTTGGGTGTTCAAGCGGGCAGCACGGCAGCAATCCCAAAGATAACAATCGCCAAAGCTAGAAAATTCTGGACACAAATAGCAGCTGCACACTTCACCCCTTGGGAACTCGAAGCCTTCATGATACGACATCCCGCAGTCCGCTACCTTCAGCAATTCATGGCATCCACCCTATTTGCACGCGAGGATACACGAACCGTTTCCATCACGGAACTGAACATGCTCACGGAACCTCTCCACTTCATGATGAACAACCGTCTAGAGGTTGCGGACGTCGCGTCAAAGGTAGCACTGCATATGCACAAGGTAATCACTTCCACCACTGAGTCAATTTGTTTCGGAGGGATCGTAACCATGATTGCAGAGCGATTGGGCATCGATCTTAGAGCATATGCGCATGACTTCATCCACGGGGACAAGATCAACTATATGCATCTCTTGGAGAACAATTTTGTCAAGGAACAAAACGGGGACATACTATGGAAGTTCGTGGACGTTGAGAGCAGGTATCGATCATTCGACATGGCCTATTATGTGCTACCCCCTCTCACCGAAGAAGGAATCCATTTTGAGGTCTCATCAGACCTCGGCACAGACTCCGAACAAGAATCATCATCCCACGGGTCCTGTTAAGGGCCCGCCGCTCGGTCTCCTCTCTTAACTCTCACTCCTTTGCATTCATTTTAGCTAACATCACATAGAACTGTAGTTCTCTCACATTGCATAGGTTTCATGGGCTTACGACATCCGCAAAAGAGGAATTGGAATGCAACTCCACCTCATCGAAAAAGGTAACACACTCACCCCTTTCATTCCATTCCTTATTTCTC
>NW_010966806.1:6428-7786 GCF_000463585.1 Tarenaya hassleriana | reverse complement strand
TTGCGGCTCTCGTACGCTATGGGGTGACTTTCCTGCATCAACACGCCACCAATAGCATAATCCGAGGCGTCAGTGTGTACCTCGAAGGGCTTGCTCACGTCGGGCAAGGTCATGATAGGTTCCTCGGACACAAGGGTCCATAGCTTGTCGAAAGCGGCTTGGCATCGGTCTGTCCACTGCCCCTTCCTGTCCTTCGTGAGCATGTCCGAAAGTGGGGCTGCTATGGAAGAATAGCCGAGGATGAACCTCCTGTAGTAGTTGGCCAATCCGAGAAATGATCGGAGTTGAGGGATGGTCCTCGGTACAATCCACTCTTGGATTGATTTGATCTTCTTTGGATCCATGAGGAGCTGTCCGTTCTTGATGTAGTGGCCTAGGAACTCCACTTCGGTTTGGGCGAAGCTGCACTTCTCGAGTTTGATGTAGAGTTCATTGTCCCGGAGAATGCGCAACACCTTCCGAAGATGACCTACATGCTCATGCAAGTCTTGGCTATACACCACAATATCATCAAGGTAGACAACAACAAACTTATCCAAATAATCATGAAAAAGCTCATTCATCATAGTGCAGAAAGTAGCCGGGGCATTGGTGAGCCCGAAGGGCATCACCTTGAACTCAAAGGACCCGTATCTTGTGACACAAGTCGTCTTTGGTTCGTCCCCTTCGGCTATCCTTACCTGGTAGTACCCTGACCGAAGATCCAGCTTGGAGAAGATCCTTGCGTCCTTAAGCTGGTCAAAGAGGTCAGCAATTAACGGAATAGGGTACTTGTTCTTGACGGTTACCTTATTGAGTGCACGGTAGTCAATGCACATCCGTAATGACCCGTCTTTCTTCTTTTGGAAGAGAACAGGGGCTCCGTAGGGTGCTTTGGACGGCTGGATGTATCCCGCGTCCAAGAGATCTTCTATTTGACGTTTAAGCTCCGCGAGCTCGGGTGGAGCCATCCGGTAGGGTGCCATTGCAGGAGGTTTGGCTCCGGGGATGAGCTCAATCTGGTGGTCGATTCCTCGCCTAGGTGGAAGCTTCTTTGGTAGTTCCTCGGGCATCACATCTGCGTAGTCATTCAAAACAGAACGTACCTCGGCCGGGATCGTTGGTTGATCCGGCAAGTCCGTCTCATCTCCCGTGTTTAGCTCTCGGACAGTGGCGAGATAACAAGCTGAGTTCTTGACTCCTCTCTTGAACTGCATCGCCGAGAGTACGGGTGTGAAAAGGAATCTATTGATTCTCTCCCAATTGGTTGGACCTTGTCCTCGGGTGAGCTCCTAAGGGGAACTACCGTCGGCTTGTCTTGGTCGAGGATCACAAGCGAAGTTGTGGTGGCTGGGATGAATGTACTTACGGATCGGAAG
>NW_010966806.1:5000-6339 GCF_000463585.1 Tarenaya hassleriana | reverse complement strand
GGGGAATTGACCGCTTTCACTTGTCCTCCACTTCCCTCGACCTTGAGTTTCAGCTTCTTGGCTTCACCTGCATCCATGAAGTTGTGAGAAGCGCCAGTATCGAACATAGCAGGAACGATCTTACCGTAGATCTTGATGTCCGCATATAAGAGGCCTCGGTTCTTGGCCTCGGTGGGAGTTGGTTTGGACAGCGTCCCGAAGTGATGGAGGGACCCGAGAGTGGTCTGGCCCTCCTGATGCATCTTGCCCTTGCCTTTGTTCTTCTCGGACGTGTTGGATGGTGCGTCCGCTAAGGCTTTGGCCATCGCGTTGATTTGTTTCTGCTTCGGGCAATCGCGAACCCAATGTGGCCCATTGCAAAGGTAGCATGGGCTAGGTGGCGGCCTAGGCTTTCCCCTCGGGCGGTCATTCTTTTGATGGTTGAATGACCTCTCCGGACGTGGCTATCCTTGTGGTTGGAAGGTTGGCCGTGGCCGATTGTCTCTTGGCCTTTGAGGATGGTTCGGCCGATTGCTGCTGAAGTCCGTGAGCCCTTCGACCACTGCTATGGCTGCGTTGAGGGTCTGTGCGTCTCTCCGGTTCACTTCTAGCCTTGCAAAATCTTTTAAACCATCTTTAAAGTGAAACAATGCATCCCTATCGGATACATCACCTAGTTCCAAAAGCAAAGAAGAAAAATCTCTAACATAGTCAGAAATACTCCCTGTTTGCCTTAGGCGGCGGAAGCGTGTGCGTGTCTCATCCATTGCGTTGGAGGGGACAAATTGTTGTCGGATGGCGTCCTTGAATTGGACCCATGTCTCGATCCGTCTTTCCGGATCAAGGAGAGTGCGTCTCCACCACAGTTGCGGCAAGTCCTTGAGGTAGACACCTGCTCCCTTGACTTTGGCTTGGTCACTGTGGATTCCCGTGTGGTCGAAGTACTGCTCAAGGCCGAAGAGGTAGGACTCAACTGTCGTCGAACTACGAGTCCCGTTGTAGGGTGTTGGCTCCGGTGCTCGGACCATAGGCTCCCGTGCTGCTTCGACTGGGATGTGGGCAGGTGCTGGCTGTGCCACGTTCCTATGCATCCTGCACTCACGTTTCAACTCGTCAATTATTTGGTGAAGGTCACTTACCTCTCGGTTGTGTCTCTCTCGGTCTGCTCGTGCTTGTTGTTCGATCCGTTCCAAGACATGCTTGGTGGACTCGCCTACAGCGGAGATCTTCTGCTCTAGTTCATCCATCCGTGTGTCTTGGTCGCCCTCGGATTCCTCTAAGGCCCGCAAACGAGTGTCCACGGTCTAGGAATTCACTTCGGCTGCCTTGGCCATGGCTCGGGTTAAAGGCCTGTGTTATG
>NW_010966805.1:0-205 GCF_000463585.1 Tarenaya hassleriana | reverse complement strand
CATAGAAGCGCTTTTGAAGAAGTATGGTGTGAGACATAAGGTGGCTACCCCGTATCACCCTCAGACGAGCGGGCAAGTTGAAGTCTCGAATAGAGAGATCAAGGCGATACTTGAGAAGACGGTGTCAAGGTCAAGGAAAGATTAGGCATCCAAGCTCGATGACGCTCTATGGGCGTATAGGACAGCCTTCAAGACACCCATCGGT
>NW_010966804.1:0-780 GCF_000463585.1 Tarenaya hassleriana | reverse complement strand
GACAATCAACAACATGGAGAAGCGAATCCACTCCAAATGCAAGCATTGATGGGTGAGCTACAGAGGATCATGCGAGCTGAATTGGAGGGCATCAATCAAAGGATGGATCGAATGGAAAATGGGGCACATGCTGCACAAAACCAGCCACGACAAAATGCTGGACGAAGAGTTCAAAATGTTTGGATGCACTCTAAACATGTTTGGATGCACTCTAAACATGTTTCGACGCACTATAAAAATATTTGGATGCTCTCTAAACATGTTTGGATGCACTCTAAGTATTTTTTGACGCACTCTAAACATACACTCTAAATGTGTTTGGATGCACTCTAAACGTGTTTTGGTGCATTCAAAACATGTTTAGACGAACTCGAAACATGTTTCAACGCACTCTAAATATGATTTCGACGAACTCTAAACATCTTTGGATGCACTCTAAGTCTGTTTGGATGCACTCTAAACATGTTTCGACGCACTCTAAAAATGTTTTGACGCGCTCTACACATGTTTAGATGCACTCTAAATGTATTTGGATGGAGAGTTCAAAATCAGCCACGACAAAATGCTGGACGAAGAGTTCAAAATGTTCCTAGTGATGGAGAAGGAGCATTGTCGGATGAAGAAGAATTAGTTGAGCAGCCCCAAAGGCCTAGACGTGCACAACGGGCAAGGAATCATGTTGATGATGACTTGGGGAGTATCAAGATGAAGATTCCGTTGTTTCAAGGGAGAAACGATCCTAAAGTGTACCTCGAATGGGAGAGGAAAACGGAGATGGTG
>NW_010966803.1:0-208 GCF_000463585.1 Tarenaya hassleriana | reverse complement strand
CATGAAGCATGAACTTCCCCCAAAAATGGCTGATCCGGGAAGTTTCTCTATCCCTTGTAAGTTAGGAAACATCGACATCGATCGAGCCTTGTGTGATGTTGGAGCGAGTGTAAGTTTAATGCCCTTGTCAATCTACAAGAAATTGAACGTCGGTGAGCTAAAACCGACAAGGATGGCATTACAATTAGCGGATAGATCGATCAAGTAC
>NW_010966802.1:81243-82105 GCF_000463585.1 Tarenaya hassleriana | reverse complement strand
CGGATTGAGCGACGTGAGGAAGTTCCCATTGATGATTGTCTCTGAGATGATTGTGTGATGGTTGTCCAGGTAAAAGAGAGGGATCCATGGTATGCAGACTATGTGAATTTTATTGTCAGTGGCTATATCCCTCAGGAAATGGACTACAACGGGAGGAAGAGGTTCTTCAGAGACATCAAGGACTATTTTTGGGAAGAACCTTACCTCTTCAAGAGAGGCAAGGATGGCCTCTTTAGGAGATGTGTGCCCGAAGAGGAAGTCCGGAGTGTGATTCATCATTGTCACTCTTCGGACTATGCTGGTCATTTTGGAGCATCGAAGACCTCGGCTAAAATTCTTCAAGCCGGGTTCTATTGGCCTTCAATGTTTAAAGACGTTCATCAATACGTCTCATCCTGTGATGCTTGCCAGAGAACGGGGAGTTTGAAGCAGCGAAGACCTCGGCTAAAATTCTTCAAGCCAGGTTTTATTGGCCATCAATGTTCAAAGACGTTCATCAATACGTCTCCTCTTGCGATGCTTGCCAGAGAACGGGGAACATCTTCCGCCGCCACGAGATGCCTCAGCACTACATCTTGGAAGTCAAGCCCTTTGATGTTTGGGGTATAGACTTCATGGGACCGTTTCCATCTTCTTATGGGAACCAATATATCCTTGTGGCGGTCGATTATGTCACCAAGTGGGTAGAAGCAATGGCGAGCCCCACTAATGACTCGAAAGTGGTGACGAAGATGTTCAAGAGGGTGATTTTTCCGAGATTCGGGACGCCAAGGGTCGTGATTAGCGATGGAGGATCTCACTTCATCAACCGCACCATAGAAGCGCTTTTGAAGAAGTATGGTGTGAAGCATAAGGTGGCTAC
>NW_010966802.1:80924-81181 GCF_000463585.1 Tarenaya hassleriana | reverse complement strand
TCAAGGAAAGATTGGGCATCCAAGCTCGATGACGCTCTATGGGCGTATAGGACAGCCTTTAAGACACCCATCGGTATGTCTCCCTTTCAACTTGTCTATGGGAAAGCTTGTCAGTTGTCGGCTGAGCTTGAGTACAGGGCATATTGGGCAATTAAGAAGCTTAATTACAATTGGAAATCCGCTGCGGAGAAGCGAGTGCTACAGCTTCACCAACTCGATGAGATTCGGTTGGACGCCTATGAGAATGCCCGGATTTA
>NW_010966802.1:73427-74595 GCF_000463585.1 Tarenaya hassleriana | reverse complement strand
TTTCTTCACTAATCCTAGCAGATTCGTTCCAAATCGTTTGGAATCCTTCCCGTCGGTGTGGATACGTGTAGAGGAGCTGTACTTTCAGCTCTTGGTGATTTAGAACAGGCCCCGAATCGAAATAAACTTCAAGTCTCATCGAGAACGAGGTAAGTAACGATTTCCTCGGTGATATACACGATCTTTCGGGTTTTGAGAGTTTGGTTGCGTGTGACGTTTGACTAGGTTTAGATCTTTCTTCCGCTGCATGAAACCTAGTAAACCAAACCCTAGATCGATATGATCGCATGCTAGGAACCCGTAGATAACCCCAACAGCATACTTGTCTCATCTGTACCGTTAAGTGTCAAGTCAAACTCGACAACTTAACCTAAGGTAAACCATATTCAAGTTGTGGGAACCACGATTTCCCACTCTGCCTCACAAAGATAATCTGGCACGCTCAGCTTTGGCATGACCCGTGTTACGGACGATCGATGCCTTGACATGTGCTCTAGTAATGGAAGGTACACGCTTAGCATTACATAAAAGGGATTTTCGAAATCACACTTAGATCAAACATCTACTTTCAAGCTATGAGAACCACCATTTCTCCATCTTGCCTCATCAAGATAGCACGACACACCCAGCTTTGGCATGACCCATGACACGTACGATCGAGGCCTTGACAAGTGCTTTACTCGTAGAGCTCCTAGATCTAACCGGTTTCTGTGCAACGATTGTACAAATCAAATCAAGGATCAACCATTGTTCCTTGATCAGATGTATTATTGATGGCTCGGATTTTATCTGGATTTTATACGAGTATGCCTTTGGTTTCTAGACGGTTTCCACACATACTAGGCATGTTAGAGCCATATTTAGGTCTCTGGGACTAGGTTTTGATCATTGCAGGTACTCGAGGGCTTTCGGGACGAAACGGAGAAAACAGAAGGATAATCTTCCAGATTTTAGGTCTGGAACGGACGGACTGATATGCTGGAACGGATGGACTGGATCCGGAAGAAGAGAAAAGACAAGAAAATGAAGAACTCGTCTGGTCCGGAGCTGACCAAATCTGGTCAGCCCCGGACCACAGGAAGAGTCCCCAGTCCGCCCGTGCACTCCGTTCCTCCGAGCACGGCTAGCTGACCAAGCCAAAACGAAGGCCTGGTCCGGAGCTGACCAA
>NW_010966802.1:68257-72680 GCF_000463585.1 Tarenaya hassleriana | reverse complement strand
GAACCCGACCTTAGTCTTCGAATCCCTCACCTTAGAACGAGCATGATCTAGGTCCATAATCCTTTACGGCATCCTTGCATGATCGGTGAAACCCGATTCCCATAACCTTTCCCATCGATTATCTCCTCTTGAATTGTGATTGTCTTTGATTTTACTTTCTTTCTTTTAATTTTCTGCAACTTACGAAAACCAACAAAAACAATTCTCCGATTTTATTTTCTCCATTTTCCTAGTTTTAGTCGATTCCTAGCTTAACCGCTTAAGTCCTTGTGTTCGACCCCGGTACTACGACATCCGTATACTTGCGGATTAGTTGTGTGCCGGGTATAAATTTAAAGCTCGTCACGCAAGTGATCAATTATATAATCCGAATAGACCATCCATTCGATTATGTAATCCCTGTCCCGAAGCTCCCATTCAATCAAGCATATCTAATATCTTGATTAAGTTACATGCATTCATTCACCATGGACCATCCAAACGAACGAATCATGCTATTCTGAATCATAGTTGATAGTGTTAAACAACGATTGCTCAAACCAGATGTCGAAACGAAGAACCAAAAATTTTGGTCTTACCTCGGGATGTGGATCGATCGGTCCAGGCCGGGACCGATCAGTCTACGCGAATCGATCTCCAAGTCTAGAACGGTCCAGACCTTTCGGTCTGACCGTCCAGACCGTTCCGTCTTGGTCCAGACCGATCAGTCCACGAGTGTGGACCGTTCAGTCTGGACTTTTCAGTCCAACCGACACGCGAAACCCTAGACCGATCGGTCTGGTCCTCTGGACCGATCGGTCTAGGCAAAAACGTGATCAGATCTCGTTTTCGTCGTTTCTGCCACCTGAATTCGATCCGGTTTTTGCCTGCGAACTTAGAATTCGAACCTCTTGCACATTATGCAACAATGAACAGAAAATCTACTCTAGATCCACAATCAAATCATGCATAGCATCAAAGCAAACACAGATTCAAACGATTCAAATCCTATAACGTGCGTGATCGGGTTCTAATAAAATCATACAAAGGTAACCAGGCTCTGATACCACTGTGGGATTCCTGGGATCTCTAGAGCGAATCTAATTCCTAAGAGATCGGTTCTAGGGTTTGCCAGCGGATGTAAAACAAAAATTTTATAAAACCCTAAAACCTATCATGCATGATCTTGTAGAAACGTTAGAACGCTTACCTCAATCGATCCGGGGCCTGTATCAATTGATGTGTTCGTCCGATCACTGTAGGCAGGAAGAATACCTCGCCCTCCACATGTATCCACACGGCGGAAAGGATTCCAACGGTTGGAACTTGTCTGCTAGGACTGAAGAACGCTTTCTTCTTTGCGCAAGGGTTTCAGGGATTAATCTCTTAGGTTTTTCTGTCTCAAAACCTCTCAAAAGGGTCTGAAAGTCGTGCCCAAGAGCTTAGGAGGCGTTCCCTAAGGTTGCTTAACCTTAAAACCCTAATTTGGGCGAGCTAATGAAATCCCGACGTCTGGACCGATCGGTTTGAAACATTTTTCGGACCGAGCAACATTTGCACGTTACCTCTGGACCGATCGGTCCACGTGTCTGGACCGATCGGTCTGGCCTCCCCTCCACTAGGAAATTCTCGTTTCTCGCGCATTTGTCCTTTTTTGTGTGTGACCCTGTAGGCTCATCCGATATAGCAGTATAACCCGAAATCTCTATTTCAGTTATACAAGTCATAGGCGGTCTCTAGCAAGACACTATGACTACCTATCTCGAATAGAGTTTGTTCGTGATCTTACGAACGTTAGTGATGATTCCGTTTGATGATCCTTTTGTATCACGATATCATATGTCGAACATAAGGCATGGATAAGCCAGCTTATCTGATTCGACTGCTTTCTCATTCACTGAGTTCGACTGTGTGAAATAGACGACGTTCGTCTATAGTGCGGCCATACATTTCTACAGTCTCGCTCACACGAGGGGCCCAACGATATCTCTCTCTTTTACGAGAGGTACAAATCCCGTCTTGACTATCTACAATACAGCACATGATTCATTTCGTACCTGATTCACGCCTTTATAGTCCTCCTGTTACGCAGGACGTTTGACGTATTCAAAGCACGCAACTCCTCATGTTGGATTCCGTAAATATCTCAGGTCTTAGGATCCAATCATGGAACCGTCATATGTGATTCAAGTCATGACGCAAGTCCATGTGACAATCTCATGCGGGTCAATCCAGTATTCCGTTCTCCAATGAATACCTATGATTGTGATCGTATCCAATACCTATGATCATCTCTATGATTATCAATCACACATCATACTAGTCTTATTACATCATTATTCCCATAATGACATACGACTAGGGAGTTTAGTATTGTTCATAACAATACATGGATCTCATAACATATCAAGTATGCAAAATATGTAATGAATAAAACACTCATCCATAAACCATAGAAAGTGTCAATACATCAAATGTATCTAAATAACGCTCGCATAACAGTACATCATAGAGCACTAAACCAACACAATGTTCGGTTCCTCTGTTCAGACACGCTATCGGCATGATCAGAATTTCTCCGACCATTCGGGGTTTCTCGGACTGTAGGGGGGAGCTAGAGGGTCGTAGTCGGAGAAATTTCTCATATGAACGCGTTCCACTGTGGCGTTTCCAGGAGGAGTTAATTGTGATACTATACCACAATCAACCAGATAGTCAGAGAACTCTTGGCTCATATACTCGCCACCACGATCAGATCGAAGTGTCTTGATCGTCTTGCCAAGTTGATCCTGTACTTCTTTCTAAAAACCTTGAACATTTCAAGTGTTTCAGACTTATGTCTCATCAAATAGACATAACCGTATCGACTGAAATCATCAGTGAACGTAACGAAATACAGATAACCTCCTCTAGCTGGACAGCTCATTGGTCCGCATACATCACTATGTATCAGGACCAATAACTCTGTCGCTCTCTGTCCTTTCCCCTTGAAAGGATGCTTCGTCATCTTGCTCATCAGATAAGACTCGCAAGACTCAAGAGACTCAAAGTCAAATGAATCCAGAAGGCCTTCATGATGAAGCTTCTGATGGGTTTTCTGAGATCTTTAGAGTGAATCCTATTCCTAAGAGATCGATTCTAGGGTTTGCGCAGCGGATATAAAACAAAAATTTGAATGAAACCCTAGAACTGATGGAATTCCTGGGATCTCTAGAGCGAATCCTATTCTTAATTCTAGGGTTTGCGCAGCGGATGTAAAACAAAAATTTAATAAACCCTAGAACCATACTTCTATAAATCGTAGAAACGTTAGAACGCTTACCTCAATTGATCCGGGGCCTGTATCAATCGAAGAGTTCGTCTGATCACGAAAGGGATGAAGAATACATCGCCCTCTACACGTATCCACACCTCGGAATGGATTCCAACGGTTGGAACTTGCCTGCTAGGACCCGAATCTGCTATTCGTTTTGTGCTTCGAGAAAACGGGACTTTGATCACACTCTCAACCTCTTGGATCTCACCAAAAGTCTGTAAAAAGTGTTCTAAAGTCGGCCCCCTTTCATTAGGGTTTAATCTCCTTCTTATAATGTGATTTAACCCTAATTTCGGTTTAATTTCGGAAAAACACGAAGTCCGAAACGGACGGTCCAGGAAAGCACGTGGACCGTCCGTTCCAGCAAGCCAGAACGGACGGTCTGCCTGAACGGTCCATCTGTTCCAGACCTTCTAGAACGGATGGACTGCGTTCTGGACCGTCGGGTCTGGACTAGGCGGACCGTCCGGTCCGCCCTTCTGGTCCGTCCGTTCATGACCCTTCCGTCTTGGTTTTTCCGTCGTTTTCTCGTGCGTTTTGTCCTTCCCTGCGTGTGTGACCCTGTAGGCTCATTCGATATAGCAGTATAACTCGAAATCTCTATTTCGGATATATCTCTAGCAAGACACTATGACTACCTATCTCGAATAGAGTTAGTTCGTGATCTTACGAACGCCAGTGATGATTCCGGCTGATGATCCTTTTGTATCGCGATATCATATGTCGAACATAAGGCATGGACAAGCCACCTTATCTAATTCGACTGCTTTCTCGTTCACTGAGTTCGACTGTCTGAAATAGATGACGCTCGTCTATAGTGCGGCCACACATTCCTACAGTCTCGCTCACACGAGGGGCCCAACGATATCTCTCTCTTTTACGAGAGGTACAAATCCCGTCTTGACTATCTACAATCCAACACATGATTCGTTTCGTACCTAATACACGCCTTTATAGTCCTCCTGTTACGCAAGACGTTTGACGTATTCAAAGCACGCAACTCCTCATGTTGGATTCTGTAGATATCTCAGGTCTTAGGATCCAATCATGGAACCACCATATGAGATTCAAGTCATGACGCTAGTCCATGTGACAATCTCATGCGGGTCAATCCAGTATTCCGTTCTC
>NW_010966802.1:67432-67646 GCF_000463585.1 Tarenaya hassleriana | reverse complement strand
GTAACCCTTTACAGCGAGCTCGTCTTCCGACCCACCGTATATCAAGAACACATCCTTAGTCCTTCTCAAGTACTTCTGGATGTTCTTGACGACGATCCAGTATAACTCACCTGGATCTGACTGGTATCTACTCGTAATGCTCAACGCATAGGATACATCCGGTCGAGTACAAAGTATGGCATACATGATCGATCCAATTGCCGAAGCATATGGA
>NW_010966802.1:65453-66099 GCF_000463585.1 Tarenaya hassleriana | reverse complement strand
ACCTTTGGGTTGTGTCATGTACACATCCTCGGTCAAGTTCCCGTTAAGGAACGCGGTCTTGACATCCATTTGCCATATCTCATAGTCGTAATATGCGGCTATGGCAAGTAGGATCCTGATGGACTTCAGCATAACTACGGGCGAAAAGGTCTCATCATAGTCAATACCATGAATTTGACGGAATCCTTTCGCCACAAGTCATGCCTTATACGTGTGCACATTGCCATCCATGTCGGTCTTCTTCTTGAAGATCCACTTGCATCCGTTGGGTTTTATCCCTTCAGATGCATCAACCAGAGTCTATACTTAGTTGTCTGACATGGATTGCATCTCGGACTTCATAGCCTCGTGCCATTTCTCGGAATCTGGACTCGCCATGGCTTCTGGGTATGTGGTAGGCTCGTCATGTTCTAATAACATGAGTTCCTCTTTCCCAGTTACGAGAAATCCTGCCTGATCTCCGAGGTTCACTCGTCGAAGGTTGAGTCACAACCGGCAGTGAAACAGGTTGAACATCTTCAACTTGTTCACTCGGCTCAGTGTCTACTTGTTGCTCTCGAATTTCATCAAGTTCGATCCTACTCCCACTGACTCTTTTGGAGACGAACTCTCGCTCCATAAAAGTCGCATTCCTGGCAATGAACAC
>NW_010966802.1:63856-64924 GCF_000463585.1 Tarenaya hassleriana | reverse complement strand
ATAACCTCCTCTAGTTGGACAGCTCATTGGTCCGCATACATCACTATGTATAAGATCCAATAACTCTGTCACTCTCTGTCCTTTTCCTTTGAAAGGATGCTTTGTCATCTTGCTCATCAAACAAGACTCGCAAGATTCAAGAGACTCAAAGTCAAATGAATCCAGAAGTCCTTCAGAATGAAGCTTCTGAATGTGCTTCTCGTTTATATGGCCTAGACGACAATGCCAGAGGAAGGTCGGGTTTAAGTCGTTCGGCTTAAACCGTTTAGTACTCACGCTATAGATGGACGATGTCGAGTTCGAAGGCTGATCATTCAAGACGTATAAACCATTAACTAGATACCCATTACTATAGTAAATACTGTCTCGATAAATCATCAAAGTCGAGTTCTCAATCACAAATCGAAAACCATCCAAATCCAGAAAAGAAATAGAAATAATGTTTCTGCAAATCGCAGGAATATAGTAACAATTACTAAGCACTAAAACAAGTCCAGAAGGAAGATGCAAATCGTAAACGCCAACACACAATGCATCAACTCTTGCTCCATTTCCGACGCGCAGATCCGCTTCTCCCGTAGCCAGCATCCTACTTCTTCTTAGTCCCTGCACATTTCCACAAATGTGTGAGGCACTTCCGGTATCCAATACCCACGAAGATGTAGTACAGATGTTAGCTTCTATAACATGAATACCTGAGGCAGAAGCTTCACCAAGCTTCTTATCCTTCAGATCCTCCAAGTAAAGGTGACAATTACGCTTCCAGTGTCCAGACACTCCGCAGTAATGACAGTCACCCTTATCGGGCTTAGGCTTAGGCGTAGAGGCAACTTTTGCCTTCTTCGCCGCCTTCTTTTTGGCTTTGCCCCGTCGCTTCTTTCTAGGGTTTTTCTCAACAGCAAGCACAGTCTTGGGCACCACAATATCCTGCTCGGCCGATTTCAGCATCCCATGCAGTTCGGCTAAGCTCTTAGTCATCCCGTGCATATGGTACTGCATAACGAACTGGTTATACTCCTCGGGCAATGACATCAGGATCAAGTCTGCAACCAAGTCACCATCGATTTT
>NW_010966802.1:58610-63146 GCF_000463585.1 Tarenaya hassleriana | reverse complement strand
GTCTCATCTGTACCATTAAGTCTCAAGTCAAACTTGACAACTTAACCCAAGATAAACCATATTCAAGCTGTGGGAACCACGATTTCCCACCCTGCCTCACAAAGATAATCCGGCACGCTCAGCTTTGGCATGACCCGTGTTACGGATGATCGATGCCTTGACAGACGCTTTAGTAATGGGAGGTACACACTTAGCATTACATGAAAAAAAGATTTTCGAAACCACACTTAAATCAAGCATCTACTTTCAAGCTATGAGAACCACCATTTCTCCATCTTGCCTCACCAAGATAATACGGCACACCCAGCTTTGGCATGGCCCATGTCACGTACGATCGAGGCCTTGACAAGTGCTTTACTCGTAGAGCTACTAGATCTAACCGGTTTCTGTGCAACGATTAACATAATCCGAATAGACAATCCATTCGACTATGTATTCCAATCCCGGAGCTCCCACTCAATCAAGCATATCCTATATCTTGATTAAGTTACATGCATTCATTCACTATGGACCATCCATAAGAATAAATCATGTCTATTTGAGTCACAGTCAATCAGATTACACAACAATTGCATAATCGGATTAGAAAACGGAAAAATCTCGGAGTCTATGCCTCGGACCGTCCATTCCAGGTGTGGAACGGACGGACCAGCCTTGGAGAACAGACGGAACGGACTGTCTATGACAGCAGAACGGACGGTCCGCTCTCAGCCATGGAACGAACGGTATGTGAGACAGAACGGACGGTCCGTACTTCGCAAAACGACCGGTCCAGCCACAGAACGGGACGGTCTTGCCTCAGCAGCTGGAACAGACGTTCTGAGACTCAGACCGTCCGGTCCAGACCTGCAATTCGAGGTTCAACCTCCCGTTCCGTAGCTTCAGTCCGCCACCCCGGACCGTCCAGTCTGGCTTACCCAGAACGGACGGTCTAGGGTTCATCAACGTTAGATCACGTTCTACCGTGTTCTCGGCCTCGATCATATCTGAAACTGATCCGAATTCCCCTGTATACCCAAAATTCGAACTCCTGCACTCTATGCAATATGAAACATGCAATCTACACTAGATTCAATCATCAAACATGCATAGAAATCAAAGCAAACTTGGATTCAAACAATTCAAATCCTAAAACATGCGTGATCGGGTTCTACGAAATCAAAACAGAGCAACCAGGCTCTGATACCACTGATGGAATTCCTGGGATCTCTAGAGCGAATCCTATTCCTAAGAGATCGATTCTAGGGTTTGCGTAGCGGATGTAAAACAAAAATTTAATAAACCCTAGAACCATGCTTCTATGAATCGTAGAAACGTTAGAACGCTTACCTCAATCGATCCGGGGCCTGTATCAATCGAAGAATTCGTCTGATCACGAAAGGGAGGAAGAATACCTCGCCCTCTACACGTATCCACACCTCGGGATGGATTCCAATGGTTGGAACTTGTCTGCTAGGACCCGAATCTGCTATTCGTTTTGTGCTTCGAGAAAACGAGACTTCGATCACACTCTCAACCTCTTGGATCTCACCAAAAGTCTGTAAGAAGTGTTCTAAAGTCGGCCCCCTTTCATTAGGGTTTAATCTCCTTCTTATAATATGATTTAACCCTAATTTCGGTTTAATTTCGGAAAAACACGAAGCCCGGAACGGACGGTCCAGGAAAGCACGTGGACCGTCCATTCCAGCAAGCCAGAACGGACGGTCTGCCTGAACGGTCCGTCCGTTCCAGACCATCTAGAACGGATGGACTGTGTTCTGGACCGTCGGGTCTGGCCAGGCGGACCGTCCGGTCCGCCCTTCTGGTCCGTCCGTTCTAGACCCTTCCGTCCTGGTTTTTCCGTCGTTTTCTCGTGTGTTTTGTCCTTCCCTGCATGTGTGACCCTGTAGGCTCATTCGATATAGCAGTATAACCCGAAATCTCAATTACGGATATACAAGTCATAGGCGGTCTCTAGCAAGACACTATGACTACCTATCTCGAATAGAGTTAGTTCGTGATCTTACGGACGCCAGTGATGATTCCGGCTGATGATCCTTTTGTATCGCGATATCATATGTCGAACATAAGGCATGGACAAGCCACCTTATCTGATTCGACTGCTTTCTCGTTCACTGAGTTCGACTGTCTGAAATAGACGATGTTCGTCTATAGTGCGGCCACACATTTCTATAGTCTCGCTCACACGAGGGGCCCAACGATATCTCTCTCTTTTACGAAAGGTACAAATCTTGTCTTGACTATCTACAATCCATCACATGATTCGTTTCGTACCTGATACACGCCTTTATAGTCCTCCTGTTACGCAGGACGTTTGACGTATTCAAAGCACGCAACTCCTCATGTTGGATTCCGTAGATATCTCAGGTCTTAGGATCTGTAATACCCCGATTCCCGATTGAATTATTTAAATTACTTTCGGGAATAAAGGAAAGGTAGAACAAGCCTAAAACCATAGAGAACCAATGAGAGTTGCCTCTTTGTACTCTGGTTCTCATCGTATGACCATAATATCTCAATGGTTAGGCTTAAAGAGGGTGTTTCAATGAAGATCCATCAACAAACAGCACTCGATTTGGTTGAGAAACGAGGAAGATATGAATGAATGAAAATTGGGAAGAAACTGAAATTTCAAAATCGCGAATTTGTAGGAGGTACAGGAGTTTCGAATCAGTTTTCATCGTGTGAACATCGGTTTTCAATAATCTATCACTTGGATAAGAAAGAGGACATTCCAATGAAGATTTAGAAACATACGGTGTGCGATTTGGTTAAGAAACGAGTGAGAACAGAGCAATCGAAAACAGAGTATGCAAGTCAGTCCGAACAGCGCAGAAAGGCAGTCCAGACGGACCAGAAATACAGTACGGACGGACCAGAAATGCAGTCCGGACGGACAGGCAGGGCAGACCGGACGGACTGTGCAGGGCAGACCGGACGGACTACGCAGTCCAGCCGACAGAACAGAGTGCATTCCAGCGCGATGTGCAGACTTCCATTACACATTGCTCCGCATGTGGGGCACCAAATGACGCGCCGCGATAACCTCCGGGCTCTCCACAATGCAGGCTTTAAAATGAATCTGGGTTTGAGCCCATTAGCCCTCTCTTTCTTGACGAGAAACCCTAGCTAAGATCGCATCTCAGCCACCCTCTGCAGAAGAGAGCGGAAGAAGAAGAGGGAGAAAGAGAGAGAGAGGAAGAGAAAGAGAGGGAGAGGAAAGGAAATGAGCTCCGGGAAGCAAAGAGGGACAGCCTTAGACGGTCTTGAAGGATCGACGTCGTTGGAATCGCCGAAAAACGCCACAAACTCTGGCCAAAAATCAGATCCGAATCTGATCCAAGATGAGTGGCTTGAGTTGACTCCGTGTGAGCTCGTTTTCATCCTGTAATCGTGTTATTTCGATGGTTTGTTGCTTTGATTAGATAGAGGACACTTCAATGAACATTTAACAACAAACGTGACTAAATTTGGTTGAAAAATGAGTGAGATATGATTGAATGAAGACTGAAGAAAAACTGGAAAGTGCATAAACGAGAATCTGTCTTGCCAAATTACAAATCCTTTTTCACCGTGTTACTGAAGTATTTCAATACTTGGTTAGTTGGGTTAGATAGAGGACACTTCAATGAACATTTAGCAACAAACGGGACTGAATTTGGTTGAGAAATGAGGGAGATATGATCAAACGAAGTCGGACCAGAAAACTGTTTCGCGAGAGCGAAAAGAGCCAGAACGGACGGACTCTAAGGACCGGAACGGACGGACTAGATGCCCAGAACGGACAGTCTGACGTCTCAGTCCGGACGGTCCGCGTTCCAGACCTTAAACTTGGATCGAGGGGCTCGGGACAGCCCGGAACACCCTGGACCGACCGGTCTAGGCTACGGAACCCTTTTTCGAATGATTTTTGAATCCCATGTGCGTGAGATGTGCGATACAACGATTCGAGTGACTCGTTGCGTGATTATACGAGGTAGTTTGCATGACGTTAAGCGGTAGATCGGTAAGGGACTGGATACCGTGATACGTGTGATTGTACTGGGGATATATACATGATGTGTGCCATATGTGTGTTGGTTTAGTGCTCTAATCATGAACTGCTAAACATCTAATGCCCATATCCCTAACATGACCCTCATGCTTCGACGAAGGGAGAGGCTTCGTCAACGGATCGGCAATGTTGTCATCAGTCGACACCCTGCAAATGTGCACGTCTCCTCTGTCTATGATTTCCCTGATAAGGTGAAACCGTCTGAGTAAGTGTTTGGATCGTTGATGGGATCTGGGTTCTTTGCTTGTGCGATCGCTCCATTGTTGTCACAATACAGAGCAATGGGGCTATCAGCACTAGGAATGACACCCAAGTATCCAACAAACTTCCTAATCCAAACAGCTTCCTTTGCCGCGTCCGACGATGCAATATACTCAACTTCTGTAGTAGAATCTGCAACGGTCGCCTGCTTGGAACTCTTCCAGCTAACAGAGCCTTCGTTCAAGCAGAAAACATAGCCAGACTGCGATCTGCAGTCATCC
>NW_010966802.1:55271-56513 GCF_000463585.1 Tarenaya hassleriana | reverse complement strand
GACACGTACGATCGAGGCCTTGACAAGTGCTTTACTCGTGCAGGTAAGCAGCGGTCTCTAAAGCGTAGCCCCAAAACGACTTCGGAAGATCTGTCTGACTCATCATTGACTGAACCATGTCTAACAGTGTTCGGTTCCTCCGTTCAGATACGCCGTTCCACTGTGGCGTTCCAGGAGGAGTTAATTGTGATACAATACCACAGTCAACCAGATAGTCAGTGAACTCTCGGCTCATATACTCGCCACCACAATCGGATCGAAGTGTCTTGATCGTGTTGCCAAGCTGGTTCTGTACTTCGTTTCTGAAAGCCTTGAACATTTCAAGTGTTTCAGATTTATGTCTCATCAAATAGACATAACCGTATCGACTGAAATCATCAGTGAACGTAACGAAGTACAGATAACCTCCTCTAGCTGGACAGCTCATTGGTCCGCATACATCACTATGTATCAGATCCAATAACTCTGTCGCTCTCTGTCCTTTCCCCTTGAAAGGATGTTTTGTCATCTTGCCCATCAAACAAGAATCGCAAGATTCAAGAGATTCAAAGTCAAAAGAATCCAGAAGACCTTCAGAATGAAGCTTCTGAATGCGCTTCTCGTTTATATGGCCTAGACGACAATGCCAGAGGAAGGTCGGGTTTAAGTCGTTCGGCTTAAACCGTTTAGTACTCACGCTATAGATGGATGATGTTGAGTTTGAAGGCTGATCATTCAAGACGTATAAACCATTAACTAGATAACCATTACCATAGTAAATATCGTCTCGATAAATCATCAAACTCGAGTTCTCAATCACAAATCGAAAACCATCCAAATCCAGACATGAAATAGAAATGATGTTTCTGCTAATCGCAGGAACATAGTAACAATTACTAAGCTCTAAAACAAGTCCAGAAGGAAGATGCAAATCGTAAACGCCAACACACAATGCAACAACTCTTGCTCCATTTCCGACGCGCAGATCCGCTTCTCCCTTAGCCAGCATCCTACTTCTTCTTAGTCCCTGCACATTTCAACAAATGTGTGAGGCACTTCCGCTATCTAATACCCATGAAGAAGTACAGATGTTAGCCTCTATAACGTGGATACCTGAGGCAGAAGTTTCGCCAAGCTTCTTGTCCTTCAGATCCTCCAAGTAAAGATGACAATTACGCTTCCAGTGTCCAGACACTCCGCAGTAATAACAGTCACCCTTATCGGGTTTAGACTTAGGCGTAGAGGCAACCTTTGCCTTTTTCG
>NW_010966802.1:52145-53959 GCF_000463585.1 Tarenaya hassleriana | reverse complement strand
TCTCATCTGTACCGTTAAGTCTCAAGTCAAAACTTGATAACTCAACCTAAGGTAAACCACGTTCAAGCTGTGGGAACCACGATTTCCCACCCTGCCTCACAAAGATAATCCGGCATGCTCAGCTTTGGCATGACCCGTGTTACGGATGATCGATGCCTTGACAGGCGCTCTAGTAATGGGAGGTACACACTTAGCATTACATAAATAAGGGATTTTCGAAACCACGCTTAGATCAAGCATCTACTTTCAAGCTATGAGAACCACCATTTCTCCATCTTGCCTCACCAAGATAATACGGCACACCCAGCTTTGGCATGGCCCATGACACGTACGATCGAGGCCTTGACAAGTGCTTTACTCGTACAGCTCCTAGATCTAACAGGTTTTTGTGCAACGATTGATCATAATCCGAATGGATAATCCAATTGATTATGCAATCCCAATCCCGAAGCTCCCACTCAATCAAACATATTTAATACCTTGATTAAGTTACATACATTCATTCACTATGGACCATCCATAAGAAAGAATCATGTTATTATGAATCACAGTTGATCGGTTTTAAGCAACGATTGCTCTAACCAGATCCCGAATTGTTGGTTTAGTGCTCTATGATGTACTGTTTATGAGCTTTATTTAGATGCATTTGTTGTATTGATACTTTCTATGGTTTATGAGAGTATTTGATTCATTACATGTTCTTGCATACTAGATGTGTTATGAAATCTATGTATCATTATGAATGATACTTAACTCCCTAGTCTTGTGTCGTTATGGGAATAACGACATAATAAGACTAGTATGAGAATCCAACATGAGGAGTTGTGTGCTTTGAATACGTCAAACGTTCTGCGTAACAGGAGGACTATAAAGGCATGTATCAGGTACGAAACGAATCATGTGCTGGATTGTAGATAGTCAAGACGGAATTTGTACCTCTCGTAAAAGAGAGAGATATCGCTGGGCCCCTCGTGTGAGCGAGACTGTAGAAATGTGTGGCCGCACTATAGACGAACGTCGTCTATTTCAGACAGTCGAACTCAGTGAACGAGAAAGCAGTCGAATCAGATAAGGTGGCTTGTCCATGCCTTATATTCGACATATGATATCGTGATACAAAAGGATCATCAACCGGAATCATCACTGGCGTTCGTAAGATCACGAACAAACTCTATTCGAGATAGGCAGTCATAGTGTCTTGCTAGAGACCGCCTATGACTTGTATATCCGGAATAGAAGATTTCGGGTTATACTGCTATATCGAATGAGCCTACAGGGTCACACACGCAGGGAAGGACAAATGCACGAGAAAACGTCGAGAAAACTGAATAAGTGGTCTGGACCGTCCGGTCTAGGAGTAGACCGAACGGACCGGAGCATCTAGTCCGAACAGACCAAGTTGTTGAACCGAACGGACTAGAGAGTTCAGTCCGAACGGACCAAGTGTTGGACCGAACGGACTAACCCATTAGTTCGAACGGACCCAGTTATGAAACTGGTCCGAACGGACCAAGTGTCCAGACCGAACGGACTACTAAGCAGTCCGTTCGGTCTGGGTTTCGGACTTAATTTTAAAAGTCCGGATCTAGGGTTCATCACTTGGATAAGAGGAGAAAAATAACCCTAACACTAAGGAGCCGAAAAGGAGAACTTCTTCAGACCTTTTTGGAGAGTCTAGAGGGTTGAAGAAGTGATCTAAATCTCGTTTTCTCAAAGCACATCATCGAATAGAAGAATCGTGTCCTAGCAGACAAGTTCCAAAGGTTGGAATCCATCCCGAGGTGTGGATACGTGTAGAGGGCAAGGTATTCTTC
>NW_010966802.1:51190-51966 GCF_000463585.1 Tarenaya hassleriana | reverse complement strand
TCTCATATGGCGGTTCCATGATTGGATCCTAAGACCTGAGATATCTACAGAATCCAACATGAGGAGTTGCGTGTTTTGAATACGTCAAACGTTCTGCGTAACAGGAGAACTATAAAGGCGTGTATCATGTACGAAACGAATAATGTACTGGATTGTACATAGTCAAGATGGGATTTGTACCTCTCGTGAAAGAGAGAGATATCGCTGGGCCCCTCGTGTGAGCGAGACTGTAGAAATGTGTGGCCACACTATAGACGAACGTCGTCTATTTCAGACAGTCGAACTCAGTGAACGAGAAAGCAGTCGAATCAGATAAGGTGGCTTGTCCATGCCTTATGTTCGACATATGATATCACGATACAAAAGGATCATCAACCGGAATCATCTCTGGCGTTCGTAAGATCACGAACAAACTCTATTCGAGATAGATAGTCATAGTGTCTTGCTAGAGACCGCCTACGACTTGTGTAACCAAAATAAGAGATTTCGTGTTATACTGCTATATCGGATGAGCCTAAAACCGAGTCGGACGGGTCGAGACCCGACGGTCCGGATGCGTGGTCCGTCTGTTCTGGGTAGCAGAACGGACGGTCCACGACAACATGCAGACCGTCCGTTCTATGATGATAGAACGGACAGTCCGCACTAAACATAGACCGTCCGTTCTGCCTTACTGGAACGGACGGTCCACGTGAAATTCCGGACCGTCCATTCCAGGTTCCGGTTTTCCGAAAATTAAACCGAAATTAGGGTTAAATCACTTTATAAGAAAGAGA
>NW_010966802.1:48115-50532 GCF_000463585.1 Tarenaya hassleriana | reverse complement strand
TCCGTTCCAGAGTGTCTGGACCGTCCGGTCTGCAGAATCACGTGGTCCGTCCGTTCTCATATGTAGACTGTCCGTTCTGCATCCAGAACGGACGGTCCGAGACCAAGATTCCGAGATTTTTCGTTTTCTGATCCGATTATGCAATCGTTGTTTAATCTGATCAACTGTGACTCAAATAGACATGATTTATTCTTATGGATGGTCCATAGTGGAGGAATGCATGTAACTTAATCGAGATATTAGATATGCTTGATTGAGTGGGAGCTCCGGGATTGGGATTACATAACCGAATGGACGGTCTATTCGGATTATGAACAATCATTGCACAGAAACCGGATCCCAAGTCTACGCACGTTGCACAGAAACCGGTTAGATCTAGGAGCTCTATGAGTAAAGCACTTGTCAAGGCCTCGATCGTACGTGTCATGGGCCATGCCAAAGCTGGGTGTGCCGTATTATCTTGGTGAGGCAAGATGGAGAAATGGTGGTTCTCATAGCTTGAAAGTAGATGCTTGATCTAAGTGTGGTTTCGAAAATCCCTTGTTTATGTAATGCTAAGTGTGTACCTCCCATTATTAGAGCGCCTGTCAAGGCATCGATCGTCCGTAACACGGGTCATGCCAAAGCTGAGCGTGTCGGATTATCTTTGTGAGGCAGGGTAGGAAATCGTGGTTCCTACAGCTTGAATATGGTTTATCTTGGGTTAAGTTGTCAAGTTTGACTTGAAACTTAATGGTACAGATGAGACGAGTATGCAATGATATTTGATATCATAGTCTCATAAAGGATCTAAGAATCATATTGGATGTGATTGACATTAGATGTCTACCTAAATAGCATAAGGATAGGTGTAACAATTTATTCTTGTGTGAAATAGGATCTTAGTCCCATATGGAAAATTATTGTAGGGTTAATTTTCTTTATGGGAATATAACTCATCTTTGCATCTGTGTTGTCATTGTTTGATGATGGACTAGCTGGTAGTAGATCATAGGTATGTAGACACTGATTGATGATGGACTAGCTGGTAGTAGATCATTGATAGAATCTGCATGTAGATGTGTTTTCGTTCTGTTTTGTCTTTTTTTCTGTAGGACATAGCGTTAACCGGTATTGTACCGAAGTTGACGATGCGATCTATCCTTATGAAGGATAAGACTCTAACCATGGCTTCTAGATCGATCATTGATGCTTATTGGTAGCATGTGGATGATGATCCGGACAAGTCTAGCTTGACGTTTGGAAACATGATCTCTGAATTGTGTAAGCGATTAGAGGACATGGACGATTCTTTGATAGTTGATCAGTTGAATGCGTCATTCCAAAAGAAAGCTGAGAGCCACGAAAAGAGTGAAATGGTAGTTGTTGGAAAGAATTCCAGCAAAAGGAAGCGTTCCAAGAGCAAGGGCAAGTGGAAAGTGACAAGCGTTGTCATTGAACCTAAGTCTAAGTCCAAAAAGGAAGAGTGTTATTTCTGTCATGCCGTTGGGCATCGGAACAGAAATTGTAGACTCTTCCTGGAAGATCAGGAGAAGAAGAAGGTTAAAGAAGCTTCGATTTCTGGTGTCTTCGTTATAGAGGCTAATTTGTTTACTTCTACGTCGTGGGTATTAGATACCGGAAGCGCCTAGCATATTTGTGAAAATATGCAAGGGTTGCGAGGAAGTAGACAATTGGCAAAAGGAGAAGTAGATCTCCGCGTTGGGAATGGAGCAAAAGTTGTTGCATTAGCCGGCGGGACTGATGATCTGACTTTACCTTCTGGACTTGTATTGGAGTTGCATGATTGTTTTTTTGTTCCTGCTATCAGTAAGAACATTATATCGATTTCATGCTTAGACTCGGATGGTTTTAGATTTGTTATTGAGAACAAATGTCTGTCCATTTATAAAGGTGACTTATTTTATGGTAAAGGTTACCATATTAATGGCCTTTATGTTTTGGATGACGAACCGTCAAGATACATGTCAATCTATAACGTTTGTGCCAAACGGTTTAAGCCGAACGACTTAAACCCAACCTTCCTCTGGCATTGTCTTCTAGGCCATATAAACGAGAAGCGCATACAGAATCTTCATTCTGAAGGTCTTCTGGATTCATTTGACTTAGAGTCTCTTGAATCTTGCGAATCTTGTTTGATGGGCAAGATGACAAAGCATTCTTTCAAGGGGAAAGGACAGAGAGCAACAGAGTTATTGGATCTGATACATAGTGATGTATGAGGACCAATGAGCTGTCCAGCTAGAGGAGGTTATCTATATTTCGTTACGTTCACTGATGATTTCAGTCGATACGGTTATGTCTATTTAATGAGACATAAGTCTGAAACACTTGAAATGTTCAAGGCTTGCAGAAACGAAGTGCAGAACCAGCTCGAGTTCTGATCCTTTATCTCACGATATCATGTGTTGAACAAG
>NW_010966802.1:45086-47314 GCF_000463585.1 Tarenaya hassleriana | reverse complement strand
TTAGAGTGCATTAAAACAATTTTAGAGTGCGTCAAAACATATTTAGAGTGCGTCGAAACATGTTTAGACGAACTCTAAACATGTTTCAACACACTCTAAATATGTTTCACGCATTCTAAAAATGTTTTAATGCACTCTAATCATGTTTGTATGCACTTTTAATATGTTTCGACGCACTTTAAACATGTTTGGATACACTCTGAATATGTTTTGACGTGCTCTATGAAGATTTCTGAGTATTGAGTGTTTGATATTTGAGAGAGAATCAAAAGAAAAACAAAAAGAGAGATGATAAAACGGGAACAATGTCCCTCGTTATTCACTTGTAGTATTTCACATGTATGTGTACATATTTTATAGCCTAAATTCTAAAGATATCAACAAGGAAAAAATAAATTACAGCGGACATATAATCTCTTTGCAAGGAAAGATATTTCACGTGATCATGTAGTGCCAAGTAAGGAAACTATATAATCCTTGATTGTATGTGCAATTGACACATAAGCAAAGTTTGTGAATTGTCTCCATTGACCAACATCATTCTTAGTGATTTCTCTAGGATCCTTATTTATTCGCCACGCCATCATCCTTGTCATGTGATTTGCACGCCACTTTCCTTTAACATTCCCTTGGTCACTTCAATCGCATTGTCCTCGTTCTCTTTATTATGAACTTCCATTATATTATCTTCAACATTCCCCCTCAAGATTAGTTTGGAGAAATTTCAAAAAGCTAATCTTGTCAAGAGAATGTATTGCTCGGTCTTCAAAAGTCCATTTGATTCCATACTTCCATTATGTCCTAAATTTGAATTTATGTTCTTATTACACTCAACAAAATCATTAGAAACCGCAAGGGAGGCCATGGCACTCCGTTGAATAAAGAAAAATGAATGTAACGATAGGATATGATTATAATCAAATAAGAGTAAGAAAAGACCCATAATATGTTTAAACTCAAGTTTATATGCTAACATTTGGTGATATGAGTTTTTACAAAGAGTTTCAAATATTTCATCTAGGTTTTTATTGATATCACAAATAAATTTAATCATACTCCTAATATATATGAAATCATTTACGTCATGCAATACAAACTCATTTTCACCGGGATCAAAAACAAAATTATTGAAGATACCATGCCTAGAGTTATTAAAACTCATAGGTGATGCTAACAAGTTGTGTTCGGATATACCTTTTTCGGAAGAGAAGTTTAGGAGTGTATCATGCCATTCCCCCTCACTCGTGAGTTTCTCGACACCTTGACATCGCATGATTATTTGTTGTATTTTCTGGACATAATCACTAAAAACACCAAACATATCACTTGAAACACAAAAATCGAAAGTGAGGAGAATAAAAGATACTACAAACTTGGTTTTTCTCCATGCGAAGGGGATGCTCGGATTTTTTTATTATATTCAGATGTGGAATGTGTTGGTTTAGTGCTCTATGATGTACTGTTTATGAGCTTTATTTAGATACATTTGATGTATTGATACTTTCTATGGATTATATGAGAGTATTTAATTCATTACATATTCTTACATACTAGATCTGTTATGAAATCCGTGTATCATTATGAATGATACTAAACTCCCTAGTCTTGTGTCGTTATGGGAATAATAACATAATAAGACTAGTATGATGTGTGATTAATGATCATAGCGTTGATCATAGGTATTGGATACAATCACAGTCATAGGTATTCGTTGGAGAACGGAATACTAGATTGACCCGCATGAGATTGTCACATGGACTAGCGTCATGACTTGAATCTCATATGGCGGTTCCATGATTGGATCCTAAGACCTGAGATATCTACAGAATCCAACATGAGGAGTTGCGTGTTTTGAATACGTCAAACGTTCTGCGTAACAGGAGAACTATAAATGCGTGTATCATGTACGAAACGAATCATGTACTGGATTGTAGATAGTCAAGATGGGATTTGTACCTCTCGTGAAAGAGAGAGATATCGTTGGGCCCCTCGTGTGAGCGAGACTGTAGAAATGTGTGGCCGCACTATAGACGAACGTCGTCTATTTCAGACAGTCGAACTCAGTGAACGAGAAAGCAGTCGAATCAGATAAGGTGGCTTGTCCATGCCTTATGTTCGACATATATATCACGATACAAAAGGATCATCATTTGGAATCATCTCTGGTGTTCGTAAAGATCACGAACAAACTCTATTCGAGATAGATAGTCATAGTGTCTTGCTAGAGA
>NW_010966802.1:37570-43911 GCF_000463585.1 Tarenaya hassleriana | reverse complement strand
CCCTATGGTGGACTCCATACGGGTGATATGATCGATTGTGTCATGCTGACTTGACACGGCCCACGTCATGGACTTGACGGGAGTAGAGGCGCCCCTAGTCATGGACTTGACTAGGGTATATGGCTGAACCCTATAGTGGACTCCATACGGGTGTGTTTACATTTCCGTTGTGTCATGGACGTGACATCGGTAGTCACGTGACGTGACAAGCGCTTGAGGCGATATTGTCGTGTGATGCGACGGCCAACGTCACGCGAATGACGGGCGTGTGATGCGCACCAAGTCATGCCGACTTGACTAGGGTTTACGGCTAGCCCCATGGTGGACTCCATGCGGGTGTGATTGTGATTGTTGTTATATGTGTGATGCACGTTCTGTGATAATGCATGTTATTATTGGTGCATGTTATTGTGAATTATCGTTTTAACAGCGTTCTCGCTGGGAACGGGTTTACCGGGTTCAACCTGGGCTACTCATTAAGCGGTTGTGCTTAGCCCTCGTGGTTTCATTTTTCTTTCAGTGCACGAGGGGTATGCGTAGCGCATTCGGCCGACGACGACATCGAAGGGACAACATCATGTACGGGTTTTGTATTTTGGACTACGGGATTTGTATTCCCATCTTTTGTATTATTTACTATTACTGTTTGGACATGTGTTGGTTTTGCGACTATGATCACACGTGTTGTATTTCCGCTGCATGTTTATGTTTAAAAAGTTTTAAAAATTTCCGTATTTTTGGTTTGACATTATTTAATCGGTTTTAGTCCATGTAACGCATCTTGTTTACGGGAAGCGGGATACGGGTGTCACAACTTTTGGTATCAGAGCAACGTTCGTTCCATGGGAAAGGACGACTCATTACCTTAAGGTTTTACAATGAAAAAAAATGTGTTTTTGAAAACCATGTCCAACGAAAATTTGTTTATGAAAACCGTACAAGTGGTGCGAGATGTTGTCGTCGAAGCCCTTGTGAAATTGACATGACGCATGGAAAATGCCGTCAGGATATGCTTAAGTGAAAAATGATAAATTCCACAACGAAATCGAACGCCTAACCCAAGAATCATAATCAAGGAATTAATCCTGAGGTCATTAAGAGTCCATGGAGTAATACTTCAAGGAATATACACCAACTCTACCAAGGTCCATGTGGCACAACCCGTATACTGTACACGGGTTACGGGTGTCACAGAGGACCCATTCATACTAACATAAAAGATCTAGAGTTATCTGGAAAGACAACGAAGAAATTCTGATCAACTCACCACTAGTAAGAAAACTGAAGGAACATCGTGATTTAGTATACTATATCGAGGATTGATAGATTATTGGATCAACTACCAAGAATTCGATGATCCTACAAAATCGACTCATGGACAAGACATCACCTGCCAAGGTGAAAGATGCACAAAGGACACAGTGTCTATGACTCGAGATGATTATTCTGAGTTCAAGTAAAGTCATGAAGACTCATGAACGCAACAGTGGTATTCGTTCAAAGGTGAATCATACTCTAACAGGATATCTAGATAAGTTTATCATAAAGGAAATGATGTTCTCATCAGGTTGATTTACTAGGAAAGACGCTTATAGAGAATACAGTGATCCAGAAGTACTCCAGAAGCATGGTTTGGACTCCTGGAATCTAAGCAGACCTCTCTATAGACTGGAGGGATAATAGATTAGAGGTCACCAATCTCGGTGAGGAAAGCCCAAGCCTATTGAACTTGGGAACCGCAATGGTCACCGGGTTGCAGAAGGATTCGTTTAACCGATGAACCATATTTTAACGGTTTCCCTTAAGATGAGTTCATCACCATAAATGATATTATCATCAGATCAAGGTACCAGGATGAACGCCTATGGGGGACACCATGGAGGCGGACAGAAGATCGCCTGTGTGCAGGACACATGGTTTGGATTCAAGGATTCCAAGTGGATCTCTTTAAAGACCGAAGCTATCGTTGAGCAAAGGCCACCAAACTCTACGATGGAAGGCCAAAACTTCTACGACTCTCTAGAAATTATCTTCTGAGTCGTAGGAAGGACTGGTCGCAACAGACGACCTAAGACTAAGTCAAATGGAAAAAGTATAGTAGGCTTGACTGGATCACCGAGGCGAAAATAGTTTCGGTCGACTGTAATGAGGTTCAAGGTTAACACTAGTCCTGACGGCACCATGGCGAGGACACTGTAAGGAGTTATTATCGACACATCCGAACAAGACCAAATTGCGTATTAAAACAAGACGACATGCCATTGATTATGCATCGAAGTATTGGAAAGTATGAGGAGAACTACTTGAAATACGATGCAGAATTCGTAACAGTAAATAAGGCATTGGAGGATCTGAGGGTCACACCTTTTTAGAGAAAGGGTTGACACTGATAATAAGAGCTCGACCTACACAATCTCCCAGAGGACTTGAGTTTCAGACGACGGGGATTACGAGAGATCATTACCGACTATAATTTAAGTATTAATTGTCCTCAAGGAAAAGACAACAGAGTGTTGGACACAATAAGTTAGAAAATGGATTCTAATCAATTGGACGTGACATCATCACATTGTAACGTCTCTGACTTGGGAACTAAATTGGGACATTGGTCCCTGAATCAAGAAGGACCCATGATGGCTTACGCGGTAGTGAGACAACGTTGAGGAGTATGGCGTTACAGGCTATCACATTGATGATAATGGAGCACTGTGGTTGAAAAACCAGTTGGGTATGCTAGATGACCCCGAGTTGAGATAAGACATCTTAGCCAAGGCACATAAACAAGGCTAGTGATACCTCTGAAAGCGAGTAAGAAGTATCATGGACTACACTGATGGTATACATGTCCAAAGTATTAAGAGAGACGACACTTATTTTGTGGCTAGGTGCCCCACTTTCAACGGGTGAAGGCAAAACGACAAGATGTCGAGAGGCAAAATTGCAATCGTTGGAGGTACCACAGTGGAAATGAGATGTGATCGCCATGGACTTTGTGGTCAGATTACCACCCACGCTGAGTAGGAAGAACGTCATTTCGGTAGTCGTGGACCGACTACCAAATCTGCTCATCTCATTCCCACCTGTCAAGAGTATCTGATCGAACGGTTTGAGCAAATTCAGATTTATGAGATAATTCATCTACGTGGAGTTCCTAACGAGATCATATCGGGTAGGGGCGTCCGATTCTTATCATGCCAGATTGACATCACGTAAGTGGAAGGCGATAAGGGGGCAATGAGGACAAAGCTCAAGATTTGAAAGACATATCATCCTCAAAAATATAGTCAATCGGAGCGAACAATACAGTCATTGGAAGGTATGCCTCGAGCGTGTATCATGGAGTGGGAAACCCATGGGACCAGTACAAGACATTGTACGAGTTTGCGTACAATAACAGTGATCACACAAGTGTCAGAGTCTCTCCATACGAGGCCGTATACGGAAGACTGTGCAAGATACCTTTATGTTGGGCAGAGATCGGTGAGCGTTGAGAGTTTTGGCCGGAAATCATGGAGGAGACCATGGAGGTGATACGGAGGATTTGTGCCAATCTAGAGATGGCACAAGGATCGGTAGAAGTCGTACGCCGATCAGCGGAGGCGAGGTTTCACACTTGAAGTCGGGGATTATGCATTCCTCCGAGTGGAGATGCGGGGACGTGTAAGGTTTTTACAAAGCGAGAAGTTAAATCTGCGATGCATCGGACCCTACCCTGCGATCGCGATAGTGGGCGCGTTTGCATACCGTCTTGGATTGCCATCGGAGTTGGCAACATCCATGACGTGTTCCATGTATCGATGTTTTGGAGGTACGTACCAGACCCCTCTCACATACTATAACCCCAGGAGTTGGAGTTCACAGGTGCTACACGTTTCAGAGACGAGCCGTTAGATAGTGGACAGAAAGGTCAAACAGCTACGGACGAAGGGGGTGCCACTCATAAAGGTTTTGTGGCGGAGCCAAGGGGTCTCAGACATGATCTGGGAACCCGAGACAGAGATGTGTAGTAGTTATCCTCACCTGTTTACTTGATCGTTGTACGAACTCTCATGTACAACGTTAATTGTATCGAACTCCTATTTGATAGACGGTGATGGAGTATTTGATATTTTGGATATGATGATATGAAATGCGATGAAATTCTGAGGAAATTCCGCAATTATGAATTTGAGGACGAATTCTTTTTAAGGGAGGAGGATTTGTAATACCCCGATTCCCGAATAAATTATTTAAATTACTTTCGGGAATAAAGGAAAGGTAGAACAAGCCTAAAACCATAGAGAATCAATGTGAGTTGCCTCTTTGTACTCTGGTTCTCATCATATGACCATAATATCTCAATGGTTTGTTGCTTAGGCTTGAAAGAGGGTGTTTCAATGAAGATCCAGCAATAAATGGCACTCGATTTGGTTGAGAAACGAGGAAGATATGAACGAATGAAAATTGGGAAGAAACTGAAATTTCAAAATCGCGAATTTGTATGAGGTACAGGAGTTTCGAATCAGTTTTCATCGTGTGAACATCGGTTTTCAATAATCTATCACTTGGATAAGAAAGAGGACATTCCAATGAAGATTTAGAAATATACGGTGTGCGATTTGGTTAAGAAACGAGTGAGAACAGAGCAATCGAAAACAGAGTATGCAAGTCAGTCCGAACAGCGCAGAAAGGCAGTCCGGACGGACCAGAAATACAGTCCGGACGAACCAGAAATGCAGTCCGGACAGACCGTGCAGGGCAGACCAGACAGACTGTGCAGGGTAGACCGGACGGACTACGCAGTCCAGCCGACAGAACAGAGTGCATTCCAGCGCGATGTGCAGACTTCCATTACACATTGCTCCGCACGTGGGGCACCAAATGACGCGCCGCGAAAACCCCTGGGCTCTCCACAATGCAGGCTTTGAAATGGATTTGGGCTTGAGCCCATTAGCCCTCTCTTTCTTGACGAGAAACCCTAGCTAAGATGACATCTCAGCCACCCTCTGCAGAAGAGAGCAGAAGAAGAAGAGGGAGAAAGAGAGAGAGAGGAGGAGGGAGAGGAAAGGAAATGAGCTCTGGGAAGCAAAGAGGGACAGCCTTAGAAGGTCTTGAAGGATCGACGTCGTTGGAACCGCCGGAAAACGCCACAAACTCCGGCCAAAAATCAGATCCGAATCTGATCCAAGATGAGTGGCTTGAGTTGACTCTGTGTGAGCTCGTTTTCATCCTGTAATCATGTTATTTCGATAGTTTGTTGCTTTGATTAGATAGAGGACACTTCAATGAACATTTAGCAACAAACGGGACTAAATTTGGTTGAAAAATGAGTGAGATATGATTGAATGAAGACTGAAGAAAAACTGGAAAGTGCATAAACGAGAATCTGTCTTGCCAAATTACGAATCCTTTTTCACCGTGTTACTGAAGTATTTCAATACTTGGTTGGTAGATAGAGGGCACTTGAATGAACATTTAGCAACAAACGGGACTGAATTTGGTTGAGAAATGAGGGAGATATGATCAAACGAAGTCGGACCAGAAAACTGTTTCCCGAGAGCGAAAATAGCCGGAACGGACGGACTCTAAGGACCGGAACGGATGGACTGGACGCCCAGAACGGACAATCTGACATCTCAGTCCAGACGTGTTGGTTTAGTACTCTATGATGTACTGTTTATGAGTTTTTATTAAGATACATTTGATATATTGATACTTTCTATGGTCTTTATGAGAGTATTTGATTCATTACATGTTCTTGCATGCTAGATTTGTCATGAAATCCATGTATCATTAGGAATGATACTAAACTCCCTAGTCTTGTGTCATTATGGGAATGATGACATAATAAGACTAGTATGATGTGTGATTGATGATTATAGAGATGATCATAGGTATTGGATACGATCACAATCATAGGTATTTGGAAAACAGAATACTGGATTGACCCGCATGAGATTGTCACATGGACTAGCGTCATGATTTGAATCTCATATGGCGGTTCCATGATTGGATCCTAAGACCTGAGATATCTACAGAATCCAACATGAGGAGTTGCGTGCTTTGAATACGTCAAACGTCCTGCGTAACAAGAGGACTATAAAGGCGTGTATTAGGTACGAAACGAATCATGTGCTGGATTGTAGATAGTCAAGACGAGATTTGTACCTCTCGTAAAAGAGAGAGATATCGCTGGGCCCCTCGTGTGAGCGAGACTGTAGAAATGATTGGCCGCACTATAGACGAACGTCGTCTATTTCAGACAGTCGAACTCAGTGAACGAGAAAGCAGTCGAATCAGATAAGGTGGCTTGTCCATGCCTTATGTTCGACATATGATATCGCGATACAAAAGGATCATCA
>NW_010966802.1:35353-37089 GCF_000463585.1 Tarenaya hassleriana | reverse complement strand
TTGAATCTCATATGGCGGTTCCATGATTGGATCCTAATACCTGAGATATCTACGGAATCCAACATGAGGAGTTGCGTGCTTTGAATACGTCAAACGTCCTGCGTAACAAGAGGACTATAAAGGCGTGTATTAGGTACGAAACGAATCATGTGCTGGATTGTAGATAGTCAAGACGAGATTTGTACCTCTCGTAAAAGAGAGAGATATCGCTGGGCCCCTCGTGTGAGCGAGACTGTAGGAATGTGTGGCCGCACTATAGACGAACGTCGTCTATTTCAGACAGTCGAACTCAGTGAACGAGAAAGCAATCGAATCAGATAAGGTGGCTTGTCCATGCCTTATGTTCGACATATGATATCGCGATACAAAAGGATCATCAGCCGGAATCATCACTGGAGTTCGTATGATCACGAACAAACTCTATTCGAGATAGGTAGTCATAGTGTCTTGCTAGAGACCGCCTATGACTTGTAAGACCAGAACGGGAGGTCCGCAATGGACCGTCCGTTCCGTCTGCTGCGGACCGTCCGTTCCGACCTGTCTCGGAATGGAACGTCCGTTCTGCCAAGCCTGGAACGTCCGTTCTGTATCCAGAACGGACGGTCCGAGGTTCAGATTCCGAAATTTTTCGTTTTCGAGGTTCGATTACGCAATTGTTGCTTGTTCTGATCAACTGTAACTCAAATAGACATGATTCATTCTTATAGATGGTCCATAGCGAATGAATGCATGTAACTTAATCAAGATATAGGATATGCTTGATTGAGTGGAAGCTCTGGGATTGGGATTACTTATTCGAATGGATGGTCTATTCGGATTATGAACAATCGTTGCACAGAAACCGGTTAGATCTAGAAGCTCTATGAGTAAAGCACTTGTCAAGGCCTCGATCGTACGTGTCATGGGCCATGCCAAAGCTGGGTGTGCCGTATTATCTTGGTGAGGCAAGATGGAGAAATGGTGGTTCTCATAGCTTGAAAGTAGAAGCTTGATCTAATGTGGTTTCGAAAATCCTTTTTTTTATGTAATGCTAAGTGTTTGCCTCCCATTACTAGAGCGCCGGTCAAGGCATCGATCGTCCAGGCCAAAGCTGAGCGTGTCGGATTATCTTTGTGAGGCAGGGTGGGAAATCGTGGTTCCCACAGCTTGAATATGGTTAATCTTAGGTTAAGTTGTCGAGTTTGACTCGAGACTTAATGGTACAGATGAGACAAGTATGCACTGATATTTGATATCATAGTATCATAAAGGATCTAAGAGTCATATTGGATATGATTGACATTAGATGTCTACCTAAATAGCATAAGGATAGGTGTAACAATTTATTCTTGTGTGAAATACGGATCTTAGTCCCATATGGAAAATTATTGTAGGGTTAGTTTTCTTTATGGGAATATAGCTCATCTTTGCATCTATGTTGTCATTGTTTGATGAGGGACTAGCTGGTAGTAGATCATAGATATGTAGACACTGATTGATGATGGACTAGCTGGTAGTAGATCATTGATAGAATCTGCAATTTTGTTTTGTTCGTTCTATTTTGTCTTTTTCTGTAGGACATAGCATCGACCGGTAGTGTACCGAAATCGACAATGCGATCTATCTTTATGAAGGATAAGCCTCTGACCACGGCTTCTAGATCGATCGTTGATGCTTATTGGAAACATATGGATGATGATCTGGACAAGTCAAGCTTGATATTTGGAAACATGACTTCGCAATTGCGTAAGCAATTA
>NW_010966802.1:32228-32992 GCF_000463585.1 Tarenaya hassleriana | reverse complement strand
ATATGGTAGTTGTTGGAAAGAGTTCCAGCAAAAGGAAGCGTTCCAAGAGCAAGGGCAAAAGGAAAGTGACAAGCGTTGTCATTGAACCTAAGCCTAAGTCCAAAAAGGAAGAGTGTTATTTCTGTCATGCCGTTGGGCATTGGTACAGAAATTGTAGACTCTATCTGGAAGATCAGGAGAAGAAGAAGCTTAGAGAAGCATCGACTTCTAGTGTTTTCGTTATAGAGGCTAATTTGTTTACTTCTACGTCGTGGGTATTAGATACGGAAAACGCCTCGCATATTTGTGGAAATGTGCAAGGGTTGCGAGGAAGCAGACAATTCGCAAAAGGAGAAGTAGATCTCCGCGTTGGGAATGGAGAAAAAGTTGATGTATTAGCCGTCGGGACTTATGATCTGACTTTACCTTCTGGACTTGTATTGGAGTTGTATGATTGTTATTTTGTTCCTGCTATCAGCAAGACCATTATATCGATTTCATGCTTAGACTCGAATGGTTTCAGATTTGTTATTGAGAACAAATGTTTGTCCATCTATAGAGGTGATTTATTTTATGGTAAAGGTTACCATATTAATGGTCTTTATGTTTTGGATGACGAACCGTCTAGATGCAAGTCAATCTATAACGTGAGTACTAAACGGTTTAAGCCGAACGACTTAAACCCAACCTTCCTCTGGCATTGTCATCTAGGCCATATAAACGATAAGTGCATACAGAAGCTTCATTCTGAAGGTCTTCTGGATTCATTTGACTTTGAATCTCTT
>NW_010966802.1:28388-31146 GCF_000463585.1 Tarenaya hassleriana | reverse complement strand
GAGAGAACTCCAAAGTTAAGCGTGCTGACTCTGGAGCAATTTCAGGATGAGTGACCTACTGGAAAGTGTCTCGGTATGCGTGCGAGTGAGGACAAAACACGCTGAAAGGTCTGGGTTGCTGTGTGAGGGCAGTTTCGACAATTCGTAGCGGCCTCGGGTCGTTATAGATGGTATCAGAGCCGGTACTCTCCCAGTACGGTGTGGTTCGAGGACGAACCAGGCGGAAGCTGGTGGGCCTGTGACAACCCAGAGTACCGTAGGAGGGCGGGGAGTGATCGCCGGTGCAGAGGCACGGACATGGGGCGGCTCCTGACGAGCTTCTGGATAGGGGGTACAGGGATGAATCGAACACACCGGAATGAGAGAGATCCGAGGGCTGTATAGGTATGGGACTATACAGTCTAAGATAACATAAAAGAATTAGTTGGGCTACTCATAGCAACAAGGTGTACCTACCTTTTTGGTTGACTATCCCGAGAGAACTCCAAAGTTAAGCGTGCTGCCTCTGGAGCAATCTCAGGATGGGTGATCTACTGGGAAGTGTCTCGGTATACGTGCGAGTGAGGACAAAATACGCTGAAAGGTCTGGGTTGCTGTGTGAGGGCAGTTTCGACAATTTGTAGCGGCCTCGGGTCGTTACAGTCAGAATTTGGGGTTGCGACGCTTATGTGAAGCGTCAGATGACTGATAAGTTATCCTCCAAATCTGATAAGTGTTTATTTGTAGACTACCCTAAGGAAACTAAGGGTTACTACTTCTATATTCCGGCAGAGAACAAAGTGTTCATTGCCCGGAATGCGACTTTTATGGAGCGAGAGTTCGTCTCCAAAAGAGTCAGTGGGAGTAGGATCGAACTTGAGGAAGTTCGAGAGCAGCAAGTAGACGTTGAGCCGAGTGAATAAGTCGAAGAAGTTCAACCTGTTTCACTGCCGGTTGAGACTCAACCTTCGACGAGTGAACCTCGAAGATCAGGCAGGATTCGCCAAGAGCCTGTGAGATACGGATTTCTCGTAACTGATAATGGGGAGCTCATGTCGACGAGTGAACCATCCATGTCGGTCTTCTTCTTGAAGATCCACTTGTATCTGATGGGTTTTATCCCTTCAGATGCATCAACCAGAGTCCATACTTGGTTGTCTGACATGGATTGCATCTCGGACTTCATAGCCTCGCGCCATTTCTCGGAATCGGGACTCGCCATAGCCTCTGGGTAAGTGGTAGGCTCATCATGTTCCAATTATCAGTCACGAGAAATCCGTATCTCACAGGCTCTTGGCGAATCCTGTCTGATCTCCGAGGTTCACTCGTCGAAGGTTGAGTCACAACTGGCAGTGAAACAGGTTGAATGTCTTCAACTTGTTCACTCAGCTCAGCGTCTACTTGTTGCTCTCGAACTTCCTTAAGTTCGATCCTACTCCCACTGACTCTTTTGGAGACGAACTCTCGCTCCATAAAATTCGCATTCCTGGAAATGAACACATTGTTCTATGCCGGAATGTAGAAGTAGTAATCCTTAGTTTCCTTAGGGTAGCCTACAAATAAACACTTATCAGATTTGGAGGATAACTTATCAGTCATCTGACGCTTCACGTAAGCGTCGCAACCCCAAATTCTGACAAACGACAACGCGGGACGCTTCCCCGTCCATATCTCATATGGCGTCGTTTCAACCGCCTTCGTTGGACTCCTGTTCAGTAGGTACGCAACGGTCTCTAAAGCATAGCCCCAAAAGGATTTCGGAAGATCTGTCTGACTCATCATTGACCGAACCATGTCTAACAGTGTTCGGTTCCTCCGTTCAGACATGCCATTCCACTGTGGCGTTCCAGGAGGAGTTAATTGTGATACAATACCACAATCAACTAGATAGTCAGTGAACTCTTGGCTCATATACTCGCCACCACGATCTAATCGAAGTATCTTGATCGTCTTGGCAAGCTGGTTCTGTACTTCGTTTCTGAAAGCTTTGAACATTTCAAGTGTTTCAGACTTATATCTCATCAAATAGACATAACCATATCGACTGAAATCATCAGTGAACGTAACGAAATTCAGATAACCTCCTCTAGCTGGACAGCTCATTGGTCCGCATACATCACTATGTATCAGATCCAATAACTCTGTCGCTCTCTGTCCTTTCCCCTTGAAAGTGAAATCATTAGTGAACGTAACGAAATACAGATAACCTCCTCTAGCTGGACAGCTCATTGGTCCGCATACATCACTATGTATGAGAGCCAATAACTCTGTCACTCTCTGTCCTTTCCCTTTGAAGGGATGGTTTGTCATCTTGCCCATCAAACAAGACTCGCAAGATTCAAGAGACTCAAAGTCAAATGAATTCAGAAGACGTTCAGAATGAAGCTTCTGAATGCGCTTCTCGTTTATATGGCCTAGACGAAAATACCAGAGGAAGGTCGTGTTTAAGTCGTTCGGCTTAAACCGTTTAGTACTCACGTTATAGATGGACGATGTCGAGTTCGAAGACTGATCATTCAAGACGTATAAACCATTAACTAGATAACCATTACCATAGTAAATACTGTCTCGATAAATCATCAAACTCGATTTCTCAATCACAAATCGAAAACATAGTAACAATTACTTAATCCAGACAAGAAATAGAAATAATGTTTGTGCTAATCGCAGAAACATAGTAACAATTACTTAATTCTAAAACAAGTCTAGAAGGAAGATGCAAATCATAAACGCCAACACACAATGCAACAACTCTTGCTCCATTTCCGACGCGTAGATC
>NW_010966802.1:25254-27621 GCF_000463585.1 Tarenaya hassleriana | reverse complement strand
CTGCAGATTCGGGGCCATGCTTCCCAACATGAGACAGGAGATCTCATTGTCGTCAGTCTGATGCTTCAACCAAGCATCTCTGACGGCTCTCGTGGCGTTGGCTGCAGGCTCTGGTGGTAGAGCCCCTTCTAGGACGTACGACTTCTTATCGTGCTTGAGAACTATTCTCAAGTTACGATACCAGTCCAAGAAGTTCGTCCCAGTCAATTTATCCTTCTCAAGGATAGAACGCATCGTCAAACTCGGTACGCTACCGGTTGACGCCATGTCCTACAAAAGAAACAAAAATAGAACGAACAAAACAAATACAGATTCTATCAATGATCTACTACCAACTAGTCCATCATCAATCAATGACAACATAGATGCACATACAAGCAATATTCCCATACAGAAAAATAACCCTATAATAATTTTCTATATGGGACTAAGATCCGTATTTCACATAAGAACAAGTTTTTACACTCAGCCTTATGTTATTTAGGTAGACATCTAATGTCAATCACATCCAATGTGATTCTTAGATTTTTTATGAGACTATGATATTGAATATCATTGCATACTCGTCGCATCTGTACCATTAAGTCTCAAGTCAAACTTGACAACTTAACCTAAGGTAAACCATGTTCAAGCTGTGGGAACCACGATTTCCCACCCTGCCTCACAAAGATAATCCGGCGCGCTCAGCTTTGGCATGATCCGTGTTACGGATGATCGATGCCTTGACAGGCGCTCTAGTAATGGGAGGTACACACTTAGCATTACATGAAAAAAAGGGATTTTCGAAACCACACTTTAATCAAGCATCTACTTTCAAGCTATGAGAACCACCATTTCTCCATCTTGCCTCACCAAGATAATACGGCACACCCAGCTTTGGCATGACCCATGACACGTACGATCGAGGCCTTGACAAGTGCTTTCCTCGTAGAGCTCCTAGATCTAACCGGTTTCTGTGCAACGATTGTACATAATCCGAATAGACTATCCATTCGATTATGTAATCCCAATCCCTAAGCTCCCACTCAATCAAGCATATCTAATATCTTGATTAAGTTATATGCATTCATTCATTATGGATGATCCAAATGAACGAATCATGCTATTCTGAATCACAGTTGACCGGTTTAAGCAACGATTGCTCAAATCAGATCCCAAAACGAAAAACCAAATTTTGGTGAAGCCTCGGGACCCAGACCGATCGGTCTAGGCCTAGACCGATCAGTCTACACGGCTCGGTCTCCAGGTCAAGGTCGGTCCAGACCGATCGGTCTACACATGCAGACCGTTCAGTCCGGACCTGTCGGTCCACCCGACATGCGAAACCCTAGACCGATCGGTCCAGAGGACCAGACCGATCAGTCCAGGCGAAAACGTGATCAGATCTCGTTTTCATCGTTTCTGCCCGTTTCAGACCCGAATTCGACTCTGTTTTTGCCTGCGAACTCAGAATTCGAAGCTCTTGGACACTATGCAACAATGAACAGAAAATCTACTCTAGATCCACAATCAAATCATGCATAGCATCAAAGCAAACACGGATTCAAACAATTCAAATCCTATAACGTGCGTGATCGGGTTCTAACAAAATCATGCAGAGAACCAGGCTCTGATACCACGTTGGGCTTCCTGAGATCTCATGAGCGAATCTAATTCCTAAGAGATCAGTTGTAGGATTTGTGCAGCGGATGTAAAACAAAATTTTTTGATAAAACCCTAAAACCTATCATGCATGATCTTGTAGAAACGTTAGAACGCTTACCTCAATCGATCCGGGGCCTGTATCAATTGATGTGTTCGTCCGATCACTGTAGGCAGGAAGAATACCTTGCCCTCTACACGTATCCACACGGCGGAAAGGATTCCAACGGTTGGAACTTGTCTGCTAGAACTGAAGAACACGTTCTTCTTTTCGCAAGGGTTTCAGGGATCTAACTCTTAGGTTTTCCACTCTCAAAACCTCTCAATAGCGTCTGAAAATCGTTCCAAGAGGCTTAGGAGGCGTTCCCTAAAGTTAATCCCACTTAAAACCCTAATTAGAGCGATTTTAGGAAATCCCGACGTCTGGACCGATCGGTCTGGAGCTTATTTTACGTCTGGACCGATCGGTCTAGAGCAATTTCTGGGCCGAGTGACTTTCACACGTTACCTCCGGACCGACCGGTCCACGTGACTGGACCGATCAGTCTGGGTTGGCTGGACCGATCGGTCCAGACCTTCTGGACCGGTCGGTCTGGCCTCCGCTCCACTGGAATTTTCTCGTCTCTTCTCGCGCATTTGTTCTTTCCTGTGTGTGACCCTGTAGACTCATCCGATATAGCAGTATAACCCAAAATCTCTTATTTCGGTTACACAAGTCATAGGCGG
>NW_010966802.1:22755-25241 GCF_000463585.1 Tarenaya hassleriana | reverse complement strand
AGTATAACCCGAAATCTTTTATTTCGGTTACACAAGTCATAGGCGGTCTCTAGCAAGACACTATGACTACCTATCTCGAATAGATTTTGTTCGTGATCCTACGAACGCCAGTGATGATTCCGTTTGATGATCCTTTTGTATCACGATATCATACGTCGAATATAATGCATGGACAAGACACCTTATCTGATTCGACTGCTTTCTCGTTCACTGAGTTTGACTGTCTGAAATAGACGACGTTCGTCTATAGTGCGGCCACACATTTCTACAGTATCACTCACACGAGGGGTCCAGCGATATCTCTCTCTTTTACTAGAGGTACAAATCCCATTTTGACTATCTACAATCCAACACATGATTCGTTTCGTACCTGATACACGCCTTTATAGTCCTCCTGTTACGCAGGACGTTTGACGTATCCAAAGCACGCAACTCCTCATGTTGGATTCCGTAGATATCTCAGGTCTTAGGATCCAATCATGGAATCGCCATATGAGATTCAAGTCATGATGCTAGTCCATGTGGCAATCTCATGTGGGTCAATCCAGTATTCCGTTCTCCAACGAATACCTATGATTGTGATCGTATCCAATACCTATGATCATCTATATGATCATCAATCACACATCATACTAGTCTTAGTATATCATTATTCCCACAATGATACATGACTAGGGAGTTTAGTATTGTTCATAACAATACATGGATTTCATAACATATTTAAGTATACAAAACATGTAATGAATGAAACACTAATCCATAAATCATAGAAAGCGTCAATACATCAAACGCATCCAAGTAAAGCTCGCAAACAGTATGACTCTTAGATCCTTTATGAGACTATGATATCAAATATCATTGCATACTTGTCTCATCTGTACCATTAAGTCTCAAGTCAAACTTGACAACTTAACCTAAGGTAAACCATGTTCAAGCTGTGGGAATCACGATTTTCCACCCTGTCTCAAAAAGATAATCCGGCACGCTCAGCTTTGGCATGACCCGTGTTACGGACGATCGATGTCTTGACAGGTGCTCTAGTAATGGGAGGTACATGCTTAGCATTACATGAAAAAAGGATTTTCAAAACAACACTTAGATCAAGCATCTACTTTCAAGCCATGAGAACCACCATTTCTCCATCTTGCCTCACCAAGATAATACGGCACACTCACCTTTGGCATGGCCCATGACACGTACGATCGAGGCCTTGACAAGTGCTTTACTCGTAGAGCTCCTAGATCTAACCGGTTTCTGTGCAACGATTGTACATATCAAGGATCAACCATTGTTCCTTGATCAGATGTATTACACAATCCGAATAGACCATCCATTCGATTATGTAATCCCAATCTCGAAGCTCCCACTCAATCAAGCATATCCAATATCTTGATTAAGTTACATGCATTCATTCACTATGGATCATCCATAAGAATAAATCATGTCTATTTGAGTCACAGTCAATCAGATTATGCAACAATTGCATGATCGAATTAGAAAACGGAAAAATCTCGGAGTCTGGGCCTCGGACCATCCGTTCCAGGTGTGGAACGGACGGACCAGCCTTGGAGAACAGACGAAACGGACGGCCCATGACAGCAGAACGGACGGTCCACTCTCAGCCACGGAACGGACGCTCTAGTGAGCCAGAACGGACAGTCCGTACTCAGACTATCTGGAACGGACGGTCCACACACTCAGACCGGACGGTCCAGACCTTTCGGTCTAACCTCAGTCTGTCACCCCTGAACCGTCCGGTCTGTCACCCCCTGAACGGACGGTCTAGGGAAGGTCTACGTGATCAGATCACGTTTTCCCACGTTCTTCGCCCCGATCAGATCTGAAACTGATCCGAATTCACCTGTGGACCCAAAATTCGAACTCCTGCACTCTATGCAACATGAAACATGCAATCTACCATAGATTCAATCATCAAACATGCATAGACATCAAAGCAAACATGGATTCAAACCATTCAGATCCTAAAACGTGCGTGATCGGGTTCTACGAAATCAAAACAGAGAAACCAGGCTCTGATACCACTGATGGGTTTCCTGGGATCTCTAGAGCGAATCCTATTCCTAAGAGATCGATTCTAGGGTTTGCGCAGCGGATATAAAACAAAGATTTGAATGAAACCCTAGAACCATGCTTCTATGAATCGTAGAAACGTTAGAACGTTTACCTCAATCGATCCGGGGCCTGTATCAATCAAAAAGTTCGTCTGATCACGAAAGGGATGAAGAATACCTCACCCTCTACACGTATCCACACCTCGAGATGGATTCCAATGGTTGGAACTTGTCTGCTAGGACCCGAATCAACTATTCGGTTTCGCGCTTCGAGAAAACGAGACTTGGAACTCTTGGATCTTACCAAAAACTCTTAGAATTCTGCCAAAGACGGCTCAGAAAAGTCTCTCTTGTCAATTAGGGTTTTAATCTCCTTCTTATAAGGTGATTTAACCCTAATTCGGTCTAATTTTC
>NW_010966802.1:0-22502 GCF_000463585.1 Tarenaya hassleriana | reverse complement strand
ATATACAAGTCATAGGCGGTCTTTAGCAAGACATTATGACTACCTATCTCGAATATAGTTTGTTCGTGATCTTACGAACGCCAGTGATGATTCCAGCTGATGATCCTTTTGTATCACGATATCATATGTCGAACATAAGGCATGGACAAACCACCTTATCTGATTCGACTGCTTTCTCGTTCACTGAGTTCGACTGTCTGAAATAGACGACGTTCGTCTATAGTGCGACCACACATTTCTACAGTCTCGCTCACACGAAGGGCCTAGCGATATCTCTCTCTTTTACGAAAAGTACAAATCCCGTCTTGACTATCTACAATCCAGCACATGATTCGTTTCGTTCCTGATACACGCCTTTATAGTCCTCCTGTTACGCAGGACGTTTGACGTATTCAAAACACGCAACTCCTCATGTTGTATTCCGTAGATATCTCAAGTCTTAGGATCCAATCATGGAACCGCCATATGAGATTCAAGTCATGACGCTAGTCCATGTGACAATCTCATGCGGGTCAATCCAGTATTCCGTTCTCCAACGAATACCTATGACTGTGATCGTATCCAATACCTATGATCATCTATATGATCATCAATCACACCTCATACTAGTCTTAGTATATCATTATTCCCACAATGATACATGACTAGGGAGTTTAGTATTGTTCATAACAATACATGGATTTCATAACATATTAAAGCATGCACAATACGTAATGAATCAAACACTAATCCATAAAATCATATAAAGTGTCAATACATCAAATGTATCATAATAAAGCTCTCATAACAGCACATCATAGAGCACTAAACCAACAGCTTCTGAATGCGTTTCTCGTTTATATGGCCTAGACGACAATGCCAGAGGAAGGTCGGGTTTAAGTCGTTCAGCTTAAGCCGTTTGGTACAAACGTTATAGATTGACCTGCATCTAGACGGTTCGTCATCCAAAACATAAAGGCCATTAAACTGGTAACCTTTACCATAGAATAAATCACCTCTATAAATAGACAGACCTTTGTTCTCAATAACAAATCTGAAACCGTCTGAGTCTAAGCATGAAATCGATATAATGTTCTTGCTGATAGCAGGAACAAAATAACAATCATGCAACTCCAATACAAGTCGAGAAGGTAAAGTCAGATCATAAGTCTCGACGGCTAATGCAGCAGCTTTTGCTCCATTCCCAACGCGAAGATCTACTTCTCCTTTTGCCAGTTGTCTACTTCCTCGCAACCCTTCCACATTTCTACAAATGTGTGAGGCACTTCTGGTATCCAATACCCACGATGTGGAAGTAAACAAGTTAACCTCTATAACGAAGACACCAGAAGTCGATGCTTCTTTAAGCTTCTTCTTCTCCTGATCTTTTAGGTAGAGTCTACAGTTTCTATACCAATGCCCAACGACATGACAGAAATAACACTCTTCCTTTTTGGATTTAGGCTTATGTTCAATGACAACGCTTGTCACTTTCCTCTTGTCCTTGCTCTTGGAATGCTTCATTTTGCTGGAACTCTTTCCAACAACTACCATGTAACTCTTTCCGTGGCTCTCAGCTTTCTTTTGGAATGAGCATTCAACTGATCAATTATCAAAAAATCGTCCATGTCCTCTAATTGCTTACGCAATTCCGAAGTCATGTTTCCAAGTATCAAGCTAGACTTGTCCAAATCATCATCCACATGCTTCCAGTAAGCATCAATGATCGATCTAGGAGCCGTGGTCAGAGGCTTATCCTTCGTAAGGATAGATCGCATCGTCAAACTCGGTACACTACCGGTCGACGCTATGTCCTACAGAGAAAGATAAAATAGAACGAAACAAAACAATATGCAGATTCTATCAATGATCTACTACCAGCTAGTCCATCATCAATCAACAACAACACATCAATGATCCACTACCAGCTAGTCCACCATCAATCAAGGATAACATAGATGCATATACAAGCTATATTCTCATACAGAAAAATAACCCTACAATAATTTTCTATATGGGACTAAGATTCGTATTTCACATAAGAATGAGTTGTTACACTCAGCCTTACGCTATTTAGGTAGACATCTAATGTCAATCACATCCAATGTGGCCCTTAGATCCTTTATGAGACTATGATATCAAATATCATTGCATACTCGTCTCATCTGTACCGTTAAGTCTCAAGTCAAACTCGACAACTTAACCTAAGGTAAACCATATTCAAGCTGTGGGAACCAAAATTTCCCACCCTGTTTCACAAAGATAATCTCGCACGCTCAGCTTTGGCATGACCCATGTTACGGACGATCGATGCCTTGACAAGTGCTCTAGTAATGGAAGGTACACGCTTAGCATTACATAAAAGGGATTTTCGAAATTACACTTAGATCAAACATCTACTTTCAAGCTATGAGAACCACCATTTCTCCATCTTGCCTCACCAAGATAGCACGGCACACCCAGCTTTAGCATGGTCCATGACACGTACGATCGACCTTGACAAGTGTTTTACTCGTAGAGCTCCTAGATCTAACCGGTTTATGTGCAACGATTGTACAAATCAAATCAAGGATCAACCATTGTTCCTTGATCAGATGTATTACATAATCTAAATAGACCATCCATTCGATTATGTAATCCCAATCCCGAAGCTCCCACTCAATCAAGCATATCTAATATCTTGATTAAGTTACATGCATTCATTCACTATGGACCATCCAAACGAACGAATCATGTCTATTTGAGTCACAGTTGATCAGATTAAGCAACGATTGCATAATCAGACTAGAAAAACGAAAAATTTCGGAATCTGTATCTCGGACCATCCGTTCTGGATGTAGAACGAATGGTCCAGCCTTGGCAGAACGAAGGTCTACCCTCAGAAGTCGGAACGGACGGTCCACGACAGATGGAACGGACGGTCCAACCTCAGAACTGCTGGAACGGAATGCCTGACACTCAGACCGTCCGGTCCAGACTCACAGTCCGTTCCGTTCCATCTAGTCCGCCACCCCTGGACCGTCCGGTCTGGCTTACCCAGAATGGACGGTCTAGGGTTACGTGATCAGATCACGTTTTCTCGCTTTCTCGACCCCGATCAGACCCGAAACACATCCGAATTCACCTGTAGACCCAAAATTCGAATCATGCACTCTATGCAACATGAAACATGCAATCTACCATAGATTCAATCATCAAACATGCATAGAAATCAAAGCAAATATGGATTTAACGATTTAAACCCTAAAACGTGTGTGATTGGGTTCTACGAAATCAAACAGAGCAACCAGGCTCTAATACCACTTTTGGGATTTCCTGGGATCTCTAGAACGAATCCTATTCCTAAGAGATCGGTTCTAGGGTTTGCGCAGCGGATGTAAAACAAAAATTTTGTGAAACCCTAGAACCATGCATGTATGAATCATAGAAACGTTAGAACATTTAACTCAATCGATCCGGGGCCTTTATGAATTGTTGTGTTCGACCGACCACGAAAGGGAGGAAGGTTACCTCGTCCTCTACACGTATCCACACCTCGGGATGGATTCCAACGATTGGAACTTATCTGCTAGGTCCCGAATCAACTATTCGGTTTATTGCTTCGAGAAAACTAGACTTAGATCACTTCTTAGAACCTCATGGATCTCACCAAAGTCTGTAGAAGTTCTCCAAAGTCGGCCCTCTTCATTAGGGTTTTAATCTCCTTCTTATAAAGTGATTTAACCCTAATTTTGGTTTAATTTTCGAAAAATCCGAAAGCCGGAACGGACGGTCCAGAAATGCACGTGGACCGTCCGTTCCAGCAAGCCAGAATGGACGGTCTGCCTTCGGTGGACCTGACGGACCGTCGGGTCTGGCCCTTCTGGTCTGTCCGGTCTGGACCCTTCCGTCTTAGTTTTTTCGTCGTTTTCTCGTGCGTTTTGTCCTTTCCTGCGTGTGTGACCCTGTAGGCTCATTCGATATAGCAGTATAATCCGAAATCTCTATTTCGGATATACAAGTCATAGGCGGTCTCTAGCAAGACACTATGACTACATATCTCGAATAGAGTTTGTTCGTGATCTTACGAATGCCAGTGATGATTCCGGCTGATGATCCTTTTGTATCACGATATCATAAGTCGAACATAAGGCATGGACAGGCCACCTTATCTGATTCGATTGTTTTCTCGTTCAATAAGTTCGACTGTACGAAATAGACGACGTTCGTCTATAGTGCGGCCACACATTTCTACAGTCTCGCTCACACGAGGGATCCAGCGAGATCTCTCTCTTTTACGAAAGGTACAAATCTTGTCTTGACTATCTACAATCCAGCACATGATTCGTTTCGTACCTGATACACGCCTTTATAGTCCTCCTATTACGCAGGACGTTTGACGTATTCAAAGCACGCAACTCCTCATATTGGATTCCGTAGATATCTCAGATCATAGGATCCAATCATGGAACCGTCATATGAGATTCAAGTCATGACGCTAGTCCATGTGACAATCTCATGCGCGTCAATCCAGTATTCCGTTCTCCAACGAATACCTATGACTGTGATCGTATCAAATACCTATGATCACCTATATGATCATCAATCACACATCATACTAGTCTTAGTATATCATTATTCCCACAATGACATATGACTAGGGAGTTTAGTATTGTTCATAACAATACATGGATATCATAACATATCAAGTATGCAAAACATGTAATGAATAAAACACTCATCCATAAACCATAGAAAGTGTCAATACATCAAATGTATCTAAATAAAGCTCGCATAACTGTACATCATAGAGCACTAAACCAACAGTTCACATGGGAGGAATTTCAACACGCAATACCGCCAAATACTGAGGAGCCTCAACTCCCCGAAACTGCAGCTCAGTTACGCGTCGAGGCTCGCGAAAAAAGCCGAGGCTAGAGTCATCTTCTTGTTCGGTGCCGAGGAGATATCCAAACACAACGTGGCGGACCTTATCGATACAACAGAGTATGTTCTTTCCCAACTGAAACAGGGTAAGATCCCTAAGAACACCACTCAGAATTGAGGTAGTAAATGAGCTTGTCTTTGTCTCACTTGCAGTCGAATTGGGTTAGGGTTAGGTTTTTCAGACTGTGGTCTGGTTTTGAGTCAGAGATACGGTTATAAGTGGTCTTAGCCGAACTGAAAACCGAGCTCAACTCAGCTCGGATCAGTTTGTAACTTAAGCATCTGTTCGGTTTCGCCCTGCCCTAGACTATGAAGCAGCTATCCCCATTTGCAAGAACTCAAATCATTTTTCCTTCTTTTGCATTTTTTGAAACAATCTTGATTGACTCGGATGATACCGAGTCAATAAAAAATATATATTAAGAATTTGACTATACACACTTAATTAAAATAATATCGAGCTTTTTTTTTATGAAATTTCAATTTATATATTGATAAAAAGTTGCTATACAGCAAAAGACACAAACATTCCCATACAGATATATGGAGAGTACAAAGAATACATGTGTGTATGTATACATACATATGTCACGCATAAAATCAAATGTAAATACATAAGTAATTGAAGAAAGAAATTAAATATATGTATATACACACAGAGAATAAAATCAGTTTAGTTTTTTGCAAGGAATTTGCTGTACCACTTGGCCGATTCCTTGGGATAGCGTTTGAGGTTGTCTTGGAAGTCGACAAAGTAAAGACCAAACCGAACGCTGTATCCTAATTGCCACTCTAAGTTGTCCGTTAAGGCCCATGCAAAGTACCCTTTCACATTTGCCCCATCCTCCCTGCAATATCATAGAAGAATATATAATAAGAATCCAAATTCAATTAGTCGTATGATTTAACATTAGTAGCCAATGTTTGTATATGTTAAGAACAACCGAATAGCACATATTGAATCTGAATCGGATCCGATGTAAAGATTGAATGATCATAATTTTATTTCAAACCAGAAAAATGAAACACGAATAAACTATATGAAAATTATCGAAACCGAACGAAACAGGAAATTTCTTTAGAAAATTAGCATTGTATATCAATAAAAACCTAATCCGAACTAATCACGAAAAAAAATTAAACTCAACCTAATCCAACATTAAGACCAACTTTCTTAAAACCAAACCGAAACCCGAAATATCAACCCGTAGTCTTTGGACTTACTTGATGGCCTTGAGAAGGCTCACGAGATGCTTTTGAACGTAATCCTTCCTTCCTTTGTCCCTGAGAGCTTCCTGAAGTGGCAACGTCTGATTGTTGACATCACTATACCCTGTATTTGTGGAAGTCACATATATATGTGTATTGATTAGCTTATATATAGTGTTCACAATTTTTGTAACAAAAGCTGGCATTCGTTTATATACGAACGTACCATTTTCAGTGATGTACATGACGGGATTCTTGTAACGATCTTTTGTATACTTCACTATTTCTCTCATCCCCTTTGGATAAACCACGACGTTAGCCGAAGCAGCCTGTCACAGTTTGTGAAAAAGAAGATGAGAAAACATATGCCATTAAAAACTCAATCTTATAAGCCATACATACATACATATATATATATATATATAATATGATTCATACGCACCGCTGGACCGATAGGAACTCCATTCTTCTCGGCTGCAAATTCACGACAAAAAAAGGTCGAATCAATACATATATATATATAGAGTCACTGATGGTGCAAGATATTAAACTTACTTCTCCTGTCAGCATGTGCGTCAGTGGTGTATCTTGGTTTAGTAGGATCTACGTTCTTGAGATCGGCTGCGTAGTTGGTAGAATAGTAATTGATTCCGACATAATCGTAGGAGTTCTTGAGCTTCCGAGATTCGCTATGGCTGAACCGAGGCAATCGTTTCCCCAGAATTTTCTTCATGCTTTCTGGGTAATCCCCATATGTCATTGGATGCATGTGCCTACATATATACACACACATATATAAACAAATACAATACATGACATGTGAAGTTATATTCGTTTAGCCCATGATATACATACATATATATATATATTTTATTTATAATTACCATCCATATTCAAAGTCGAGGACTCGTTGGGCGGCTTCTTTATCAGCAGGAGTGTTGCTGTATGGAACGTACCATACCGGAGAGTGCGCCATTCCTATCTTGGCTTTGATGCTTTGGCACTATATATGTGTACGATTATCGTTCTTTGTTAAACATCGCGATAAATCACATATTATATGAAATGGTGATTTCACGCACGTGTTTTAAAAGATCTAAACGGGAAATAACTTGCGTACAACGATGATTTCATGCACTTTCAAAGGATTTGTATTGTATATACAATCCAAAGGACGTACGTACCTTTTTGCATTTCCTGAACTCCTGGACTCCGGCGGCGTGGGCGAGAAGAATGTTATGAGAAACGATGTAAGGCTCGGTGGCGGAATTACCTGCCTCGCACTCGGGATTTACGAATTTGGAGCATCTTCCCGGAGCCTTGATGCCTCGATCGTAACCGGCCACACTGTACACCTTTGGCTCGTTGAACGTCGCCCAGAATTTCACTTTGTCCCCAAACTCTTGGAAACATATCTTGGCGAATTTTCTATAGTCCTTGCTGAATATATAAAAAAAATGTTGAAATTACATCAAATGGTTGCGACAAAGTTTATTTCTAAATGGTTATAATTAATAAATGACATTTAATTGGTGAATTTAATAATAACTCACACGACTCGACGGCTCAAAAAGCCACCGTATTTGTCTTCAAGGACTTGAGGTAGATCCCAATGGAATAGAGTTACCGATACTTGCAAGCCTGCGTACGTGCGTGCATGCATGCATGCATGCAGAGTTCATGGTTCGTTATATGATGCGGCAATAAGTAAAGTCAATAATATATTGCTTTCGTGAGAGAAATTAAAAAAAAATATCGAGAACTAGGTTAAGTTTTGCTGTTTTTGGATACGGGTTTTTCGATTTTTTTTATGTTAAATTGGGTTATTTTCAAATTTTATATTATTTTTTTAATTTAATTCAAAATCGTTTCGTATTTTATGCGTCGGGTCTTTCCTAACATAACCAAAACATCAAAATATGCAAATGGATTTCAGAATAGAAAGTTGACCATTTTTAACGAGCTCGTTGATGAGGCTTTTGTAGAACTTGATTCCCTCCATGTTCTTGTGGCTTCCTCCCCCTGAATTTACAAAACATTTAAGAAAAAATATTTAAATTAATTTTGCGAAGCTAAAAGTAAATCATTAATTTTTTCAATAATCAAATACACTTACGAGGCAATATTCTCGACCATGAGATCGACATCCGGAAAACATCGCTGTTCAACTCCTTCATCAGCTTGATATCGTCCTGTTACATCATGTTCTTGCGTTATATATATAAATATATGTATATCCATATCGAATGGTAAAAACGTTATAACAAGTGCGAGACCATTTCATTCAAACCACAATTATTTACCTTGTAACGATGGTAAAAATCAGCCGCAACATCCCCGGTGTTGAAGTTGTTTCTCGCTGTACAACAAAAAATTATCGATTATATTTCGTCTCTATCGAATAAATCTGCTAAAAAAACGTTCAAAACTGAGGGAATAGAACTCGAGAAAGACCTGGGAATTTATGAGTGAAAGTGTCCCATATGCTCGGAGATCTACCACCTTCATTCCACGCACCTTCGACCTGATCATTCAGACAAAATATCAAAACCCGAAAAACACAAAAGAAAACCTAATTTCGAAGGTAACCATATATATATATATATATATGTTTCAGATATGTGTACTTGGTAAGAAGCAGAGGCCGTTCCGAAGAGAAAATGTTTAGGAAAACAGCTACGATTAAACGAAGGGCTTTTGACATTGTAGCAATCCGGAGTTTTGGCCACAGCTCTGCAGCTTACGGCAAAGAAAAGCCACAGACCGATCGTTACCGCCTTTCGGGTCGCCATTGTTATGTAGAAATTGCTATCAGAAAAGTTTTCTTGGATTGGAAGTAACGATAAACTATGAACCCTTTATATAGAGTTGAGCTCTACATGAAATGACAACATTTTTTTGTTTTAAGATCATATTTAAAAATCTATAGATAGAACAGTTTTCTTTGTCTTTGGCTGTATCCACTCTTATCTAATTGGAGTCAACAAAATTTTCAAATGGGTTTTTGTTTCGGTTGTGATTGTTGGCTTATGAACATGATCCTTTTCTGGTATACGTTATTAACTAAAATCTTGTCTGAAACAAGAGAGAGATGGATAAATTTAGATGTCCATGACCATCTTTTTTTTTTATCCCTCGTTCTGTCTGCTGTAGTTTTTGTATCTGTTGTTTTGGAATATGTTATTTTTGTGTATATTGACTCATTGTTTACTTTTAGTTAAGACATCACATTTTTTTTTTCATGTTGACAGAGAGTTTAACTATGAAAAATACATCTCTAGAGTGGCATTTCACTTATAACCCGGTTATCAAAAAATTTCAAAATCTATTTTTTATTGGTCAAGTCTATGAGAGAATTTTGATATATTAAAATATCTTTGAATCTTTAACCAATTTACATTACTTGTATCTATATAAACTTTTCATAATTATTCAGATAATAAATTTTCAATTTTTTTCTTTTTACGGGGAAATATCCATTAAGTTTTAAATATCAAACAACAAATCCCTTGAAACAATTAGATGATGATCATCATGGCCATGACCATGGGCATGTTGCAAATAATGACAAAGAGCAAAGGGCAAGTAGCTTCGTCATCATGACCATGGGCATCAATCTAATCCCAACTCAATAATGAGATCCTAAAAATGGGGCTAAGAGCTTTAAGACAAAACAAAGATAAAAACTTTTTCTTAAATTTTAAGCTATACTCATAAATTGAAAGCATAATCAAATCAACTCAAGAAAAGATTAGCTGCAAGGACAATGGGAATCATAGTACACTCATGATACCATCTTCTACTTCTGGTTGCCGCTGCTTGTACTCTTTTTCTTATGCAGATTCCCGAACTTTCAGAGCAAAGGCTTCCTTTTCTTGAGTTGCTGATCCTTTGTCAGTAGACTTCGACCGTCGTCGTCAGGAATTTCCATTGAAGATAACCCGTTGGTGAGATGATCGAAGTTATCTCCGCCTTCTACTTTTTTCCAACTTCCTCTTCAACCGAGTCGTGCTCAGTCTCTCTTTCTGAAGAAGTTCCCTTCTTCTCTTTCGGGCAGCTTTCCCACATCTTCAATTCAGGTTTCACAGTATCTTCGTCTCTCTGGTTCGGATTTCTTTTTCCATTTCCCTCAACCTTGGGAGCTGTCAAATGGGTTGCTCCATCATCCACCAAATCTTTGCCAGTCACTTCCTTGGGAGATTCTTTTATGGTCTGGTTTCTGTCGGAGTGATGAGAAATCTCCGTTTTCACTATTTCTTCCCCATTTCCATCATCATTGTCATTGACAACGCTCTGTAACTCGGTTTCTTTATCTAGCATACTCTCTTTTAGCTTTGACAACTCCTCTATCTTCCTTGTTGTCGATGCTTTCCGTGTTTTAAATTCATGATTTTCCTGAAGTACTCTTTGAAATTCATTTTCTTTACTGAGCCAACTTTGCTCAAGATGCAACAATTCCTCGGTCTTCTTCAAAGATGAAGCCTCCTTGGACTTAAGCTTTTTTTCATGAATGACACCCTGCAACTCATTCTCTTTCTCGACCAAACTTTGTTCCATATATGACAACTCCTCAATCTTCTAAAGTGATGAAGCTACTTTGGCCTTAAGCTTTTCGTTTTCGTTAATAGCAGCCTTGAGTTCATTTTCTTTATCGAGAAAACTTTGTTCAAGGATTGAAAACTCCTCAATTTTCTCAAGTGATGTGGCCTCCTTAGATCTGAGCTCCTCATTTTCAGAGATGAAACTCTGTAATTCATTCTCTTTAACGAGCAAACTCTTATTAAGATCTGATAACTCCTCGATCTTCTTTTGGAATAAAGATTTTTCAGCTTTAAGGTCTTCGATTTCGAGAATCAAACCATGCAACTCATTTTCATGAGTAGTGCTCTGCAGTTCAGTTTCTTTAGTTGCTAAGATCTTATTCACAGCCGACAGCTTCTCGATCTTTTTAAGATAAACAGACTCCCTTTCTCTCAGCTCCTCACTTTCCTGAACAACAGTTTACAGGTTTGTTTCTTTATCGACTAAGCTCTCATTCACTATTGATAACTCCACGATCTTCTTAAGATAAGCAACTTGCCTTTCTGTGACACCCGAAACCCGTATCCCGCAATACGAGTTGCGTCACATGGACAACTAAAATAAAACACAATTTCAAAAACCCCCGGGAATTTAAAACTTTTCTTTTTAGAGTTTAGCGGGAGAAAAACATTATTACATACATATATGATACATTATTCCAGAGATAATTATACATAACGAGTGGTAGCGATAACATTATTACAAACCGTAAAAGTCTACCACCGATATAACAGAAAACCGTTTTCCAAAAATATAATGTATTCATAAGTACGTAATTATACATGATCGGTAGTGATAAGCTGTCTAGGTCTCCGATGTCCGATCCGCGGCTACTGTTGCTCAAGAATCTATCTACACCACAATCACCCTGATCCGGTATAAATATATGTTTCTCCGCCCGAACACATCACCCCACCCTAGCATCGATGTCACCTCTCGATATTAGGCGTGTCACCTCGCTCCGGTATTGATGTCACCTCTCAATACTGGAGTTCACTAGACATCGGCTACAACCGACGCCATCGACTATAATGGAAGAGCCAATCGCTGCAACTCTCCCTCGCCGACCATATCAAACACGCCCTTCCCTTCAAATTGCCTCTGCAGATTCGGGGCCATGCTTCCCAGCATGAGACAGGAGATCTCATTGTCGTCAGTCTGATGCTTCAACCAAGCATCTCTGACGGCTCTCGTGGCGTTGGCCGCAGGCTCTGGTGGTAGAGCCTCTTCCAGGACGTACGACTTCTTATCGTGCTTGAGAACAATTCTCAAGATACGATACCAGTCCAAGAAGTTCGTCCCAGTCAATTTATCCTTCTCAAGGATAGATCGCATCGTCAAACTCGGTACGCTACCGGTTGACGCCATATCCTACAAAAGAAACAAAAATAGAACGAACAAAACAAATGCAGATTCTATCAATGATCTACTACCAGCTAGTCCATCATCAATCAATGACAACATAGATGCACATACAAGCAATATTCCCATACACAAAAATTGTTGAAATAGAAACAAAATATGGAGATTTGATATGATTGATAATAATTAAAGGCATAATATCAATTAAAAATAAAATATATATCGTAATAATTATATTTTGCCTTATTCGTTTCTTTCGTATCTTTATTTCCTTGTTTCTTTCAATAACTTTTCATATAAATGTATGGATTATTTTCATTGTAATGTAAGAAGAAAGAAGAGATGTAGCAATAAAAGTGTTCCCGTTCTTTTCTCTTTTGTTCTTTCTTTCTAATTTAATTTCCGCATTTTATTTATCAATATGGTATCAGAGCAGCGTTGCGATCTGAACTATATGTTTCTCTTTTTTTTTAATTTTCTAATCTCTTCTTTCTTTTGCGTTTTGGATGTTCATATATCCAAATCGTTCAAAGGGGAGTAAAAAAACCAGATTCAAACGATGTGCTATGACAAAAAGAAGTCAAAGCTAAAAACTCTAAGATCAAGCAAGATGCTGTGACAAAAAGAGTTAAAGCTAGAACTTTAAAGTCAAGCGAAGTGATTTGAAAGAGGTTAATACTCTCTAAATGAATGGATTGTTCTAATAACAGTGAAGTTTTTCATCTTTTGTTGTATCTTCAAGATTGATTTTTGAATTCTTTCAAAATCAATCTTGAGGGGAATGTTGAAATAGAAACAAAATATGGAGATTTGATATAATTGATAATAATTAAAGACATAATATCAATTAAAAATAAAATATATATCGTGATAATTATATTTTGCCTTATTCATTTCTTTCGTATCTTTATTTCCTTGTTTTTTTCAATAACTTTTTCTATAAATGTATGGATTATTTTCATTATAATGTAAGAAGAAAGAAGAGATGTAGCAATAAAAGTGTTCCCGTTCTTTTCTCTTTTGTTCTTTCTTTCTAATTTAATTTCCGCATTTTATTTTTCAATAAAAATAACCCTATAATAATTTTCTATATGGGACTAAGATCCGTATTTCACATAAGAACCAGTTTTTACACTCAGCCTTATACTATTTAGGTAGACATCTAATGTCAATCACATCTAATGTGATTCTTAGATTTTTGATGAGACTATGATATTAAATATCATTGCATACTCGTCTCATCTGTACCATTAAGTCTCAAGTCAAACTTGACAACTTAACCTAAGGTAAACCATGTTCAAGCTGTGGGAACCACGATTTTTCACCCTGCCTCACAAAGATAATCTGGCACGCTCAGCTTTGGCATGACCCGTGTTACGGATGATCGATGCCTTGACAGGCGCTCTAGTAATGGGAGGTACACACTTAACATTACATGAAAAAAAGGGATTTTCGAAACCACACTTAAATCAAGCATCTACTTTCAAGCTATGAGAACCACCATTTCTCCATCTTGCCTCACCAAGATAGCACGACACACCCAGGATTGGCATGGCCCATGACACGTACGATCGAGGCCTTGACAAGTGCTTTACTCGTAGAGCTCCTAGATCTAACCGGTTTCTGTGCAACGATTGTACATAATCCGAATAGACTATCCATTCGATTATGTAATCTCAATCCCTAAGCTCCCACTCAATCAAGGATATCTAATATCTTGATTAAGTTATATGCATTCATTCACTATGGATGATCCAAATGAACGAATCATGCTATTTTGAATCACAGTTGACCGGTTTAAGCAACGATTGCTCAAATCAGATCCCAAAATGAAAAACCAAATTTTGGTGAAGCCTCGGGACCTAGACCGATCGGTCTAGGCCTAGACCGATCGGTTTACACGGCTCGGTCTCCAGGTTAAGGTCGGTCCAGACCATTCGGTCCGGAATGGTCCAGACCGATCGGTCTACACATGCAGACCGTTCAGTCCGGACCTATCGGTCCAACCGACATGCGAAACCCTAGACCGATCGGTCCAGAGGACCAGACCGATCAGTCTAGGCGAAAACGTGATTAGATCTCGTTTTCATCGTTTCTGCCCCGTTTCAGACCCGAATTCGACTCCGTTTTCGCATGCGAATTCAGAATTCGAAGCTCTTGCACACTATGCAACAATGAACAGAAAATATACTCTAGATCCACAATCAAATCATGCATAGCATCAAAGCAAACACGGATTCAAACAATTCAAATCCTATAATGTGCGTGATCGGGTTCTAACAAAATCATGCAGAGAACCAGGCTCTGATACCACTGTTGGGCTTCTTGGGATCTCATGAGCGAATCTAATTCCTAAGAGACCAGTTGTAGGGTTTGTGCAGCGGATGTAAAACAAATTTTTTTGATAAAACCCTAAAACCTATCATGCATGATCTTGTAGAAACGTTAAAAAACGCTTACCTCAATCGATCCAGGGCCTATATCAATTGATGTGTTCATCCGATCACTGTAGGCAGGAAGAATACCTTGCCCTCTACACGTATCCACACGGTGGAAAGGATTCCAACGGTTGGAACTTGTCTGCTAGAACTGAAGAACACGTTCTTCTTTTCGCAGGGGTTTCAGGGATCTAACTCTTAGGTTTTCCACTCTCAAAACCTCTCAATAGCGTCTGAAAATCGTTCCAAGAGGCTTAGGAGGCGTTCCCTAAAGTTAATCCCACTTAAAACCCTAATTAGAGCGAGTTTAGGAAATCCCGACGTCTAGACCGATCGGTCCAGGCCTGGACCGATCGGTCTGGAGCTTATTTTACGTCTGGACCGAGTGACTTTCACACGTTACCTCCGGACCGACCGGTCCACGTGACAGGACCGATCGGTCTGGGTTGGCTGGACCGGTCGGTCTGGCCTCTGCTCCACCGGGATTTTCTCGTCTCTTCTCGCACATTCGTCCTTTCCTGTGTGTGTGACCCTGTAGCCTCATTCGATATAGCAATATAACTCGAAATCTCTTATTTCGGTTACACAAGTCATAGGCGGTCTCTAGCAAGACACTATGACTACCTATCTCGAATAGAGTTTGTTCGTGATCCTACGAACGCCAGTGATGATTCCGTTTGATGATCCTTTTGTATCATGATATCATACGTCGAATATAAGGCATGGACAAGCCACCTTATCTGATTCGACTGCTTTCTCGTTCACTGAGTTCAACTGTCTGAAATAGACGACATTCGTCTATAGTGCGGCCACACATTTCTACAGTCTCACTCACACGAGGGGCCCAGCGATATCTCTCTCTTTTACGAGAGGTACAAATCCCATCTTGACTATCTACAATCCAGCACATGATTCGTTTCGTACCTGATACACGCCTTTATAGTCCTCCTGTTACGCAGGACGTTTGACGTATCCAAAGCACGCAACTCCTCATGTTGGATTCCGTACATATCTCAGGTCTTAGGATCCAATCATGGAATCGCCATATGAGATTCAAGTCATGACGCTAGTCCATGTGGCAATCTCATGCGGGTCAATCCAGTATTCCATTCTCCAACGAATACCTATGATTGTGATCGTATCCAATACCTATGATCATCTATATGATCATCAATCACACATCATACTAGTCTTAGTATATCATTATTCCCACAATGATACATGACTAGGGAGTTTAGTATTGTTCATAACAATACATGGATTTCATAACACATAAGTATTCCCATAAAGAAAATTAACCCTACAATAATTTTCTATATGGGACTAAGATCCGTATTTCACATAAGAACAAGTTTTTACACTCAGTCTTATGCTATTTAGGTAGACATCTAATGTCAATCATATCTAATATGACTCTTAGATCCTTTATGAGACTATGATATCGAATATCATTGCATACTTGTCTCATCTGTACCATTAAATTTCAAGTCAAAACTTGACAACTTAACCCAAGATAAACCATATTCAAGCTGTAGGAACCACGATTTCCTACCCTGCCTCACAAAGATAATCCGGCACGCTCAGCTTTGGCATGACCCGTGTTACGGACGATCGATGCCTTGACAGACGCTCTAGTATTGGAAGGTACACTCTTAGCATTATATAAATAAGGGATTTTTCGAAACCACACTTAGATCAAGCATCTACTTTCAAGCTATGAGAACCACCATTTCTCCATCTTGCCTCACCAAGATAATACGGCACACCCAGCTTTGGCATGGCCCATGACATGTACGATCGAGGCCTTGACAAGTGCTTTACTCGTAGAGCTCCTAGATCTAACCGGTTTATGTGCAACGATTGTACATATCAAGGATCAACAATTATTCCTTGATCAGATGTATTACATAATCTGAATAGACCAACCATTCGATTATGTAATCCCAATCTCGAAGCTCCCACTCAATCAAGCATATCCAATATCTTGATTAAGTTACATGCATTCATTCACTATGGACCATCCATAAGAATAAATCATGTCTATTTGAGTCACAGTCAATCAGATTACGCAACAATTGCATAATCAGATTAGAAAACGGAAAAATCTCGGAGTCTAGGCCTCGGACCGTCCGTTCCAGGTGTGGAACAGACGGACCAGCCTTGGAGAACAGATGGAACGGACGGCCCATGACAGCAGAACGGACGGTCCACTCTCAGCCACGGAACGGACGGTCTAGTGAGCCAGAACGGACGGTCCATCAGACTATCTGGAACGGACGGTCCACACACTCAGACCGGACGGTCCAGACCTTTCGGTCTAACCTCAGTCCGTCACCCCTGAACCGTCCGGTCTGGCATACCCAGAACGGACGATCTAGGGAAGGTCTACGTGATCAGATCACGTTTTCCCGCGTTCTTCGCCCCGATCAGATCCGAAACTGATCCAAATTCACCTGTGGACCCAAAATTCGAACTCCTGCACTCTATGCAACATGAAACATGCAATCTACCATAGATTCAATCATCAAACATGCATAGACATCAAAGCAAACATGGATTCAAACCATTCAAATCCTAAAACGTGCGTGATCGGGTTCTACGAAATCAAAACAGAGAAACCAGGCTCTGATACCACTGATGGGTTTCATGGGATCTCTAGAGCGAATCCTATTCCTAAGAGATCGATTCTAGGGTTTGCGCAGCGGATATAAAACAAAGATTTGAATGAAACCCTAGAATCATGCTTCTAGGAATCGTAGAAACGTTAGAACGCTTACCTCAATTGATCCGGGGCCTGTATCAATCGAAGAGTTCGTCTGATCACGAAAGGGATGAAGAATACATCGCCCTCTACACGTATCCACACCTCGGGATGGATTCCAATGGTTGGAACTTGTCTGCTAGGACCCGAATCAGCTATTCGGTTTCGCGCTTCGAGAAAACAAGACTTGGAACTCTTGGATCTTTTGGATCTTACCAAAAACTCTTAGAATTCTGCCAAAGACGGCTCAGAAAAGTCTCTCTTGTCAATTAGGGTTTTAATCTCCTTCTTATAAGGTGATTTAACCCTAATTCGGTCTAATTTTCGAAAACCCGAAAGTCGGAACGAACGGTCCAGAAATACACGTGGACGGTCTGTTCCAGCAAGCTAGAACGGACAAGCCAGAACGGACGGTCTGCCTTCTGTAGACCGTCGTGTCTGGACCTGGCGGACCGTCGGGTCTGGCCCTTTCGGTCCGTTCGTTCAGCCCCTTCCGTCTCGGTTTTTTCATCGTTCTCTCGTGCGTTTTGTCCTTCCCTGCGTGTGTGACCCTGTAGGCTCATTCGAAATAGCAGTATAACCCGAAATCTCTATTTCGGAAATATACAAGTCATAGGCGGTCTTTAGCAAGACATTATGACTACCTATCTCGAATATAGTTTGTTCGTGATCTTACGAACGCCAGTGATGATTCCAGCTGATGATCCTTTTGTATCACGATATCATATGTCGAACATAAGGCATGGACAAACCACCTTATCTGATTCGACTGCTTTCTCATTCACCGAGTTCGACTGTCTGAAATAGACGACGTTCGTCTATAGTGCGGCCACACATTTCTACAGTCTCGCTCACACGAGGGACCTAGCGATATCTCTCTCTTTTACGAAAGGTACAAATCCCGTCTTGACTATCTACAATCCAGCACATGATTCGTTTCGTATCTGATACGCCTTTATAGTCCTCCTGTTACGCAGGACGTTTGACGTATTAAAAGCACGCAACTCCTCATGTTGGATTCCGTAGATATCTTAGGTCTTAGGATCCAATCATGGAACCGCCATATGAGATTCAAGTCATGACGCTAGTCCATGTGACAATCTCATGCGGGTCAATCCAGTATTCCGTTCTCCAACGAATACCTATGACTGTGATCGTATCCAATACCTATGATCATCTATATGATCATCAATCACACCTCATACTAGTCTTAGTATATCATTATTCCCACAATGATACATGACTAGGGAGTTTAGTATTGTTCATAACAATACATGGATTTCATAACATATTAAAGCATGCACAATACGTAATGAATCAAACACTAATCCATAAAATCATATAAAGTGTCAATACATCAAATGTATCATAATAAAGCTCTCATAACAGCACATCATAGAGCACTAAACCAACAGCTTCTGAATGCGTTTCTCGTTTATATGGCCTAGACGACAATGCCAGAGGAAGGTCGGGTTTAAGTCGTTCGGCTTAAGCCGTTTGGTACAAACGTTATAGATTGACCTGCATCTAGACGGTTCGTCATCCAAAACATAAAGGCTATTAAACTGGTAACCTTTACCATAGAATAAATCACCTCTATAAATAGACAGACCTTTGTTCTCAATAACAAATCTGAAACCGTCCGAGTCTAAGCATGAAATCGATATAATGTTCTTGCTGATAGCAGGAACAAAATAACAATCATGCAACTCCAATACAAGTCGAGAAGGTAAAGTCAGATCATAAGTCTCGACGGCTAATGCAGCAGCTTTTGCTCCATTCCCAACGCGGAGATCTACTTCTCCTTTTGCCAGTTGTCTACTTCCTCGCAACCCTTCCACATTTCTACAAATGTGTGAGGCACTTCTGGTATCCAATACCCACGATGTGGAAGTAAAAAAGTTAACCTCTATAACGAAGACACCAGAAGTCGATGCTTCTTTAAGCTTCTTCTTCTCCTGATCTTCCAGGTAGAGTCTACAATTTCTATACCAATGCCCAACGGCATGACAGAAATAACACTCTTCTTTTTTGGATTTAGGCTTAGGTTCAATGACAACGCTTGTCACTTTCCTCTTGTCCTTGCTCTTGGAATGCTTCCTTTTGCTGGAACTCTTTCCAACAACTACCATGTAACTCTTTCCGTGGCTCTCAGCTTTCTTTTGGAATGAGCATTCAACTGATCAATTATCAAAAAATCGTCCATGTCCTCTAATTGTTTACGCAATTCCGAAGTCATGTTTCCAAGTATCAAGCTAGACTTGTCCAAATCATCATCCACATGCTTCCAGTAAGCATCAATGATCGATATAGGAGCCGTGGTCAGAGGCTTATCCTTCGTAAGGATAGATCGCATCATTAAACTCGGTACACTACCGGTCGACGCTATGTCCTACAGAGAAAGATAAAATAGAACGAAACAAAACAATATGCAGATTCTATCAATGATCTACTACCAGCTAGTGCATCATCAATCAACAACAACACATCAATGATCCACTACCAGCTAGTCCACCATCAATCAAGGATAACATAGATGCATATACAAGCTATATTCTCATACAGAAAAATAACCCTACAATAATTTTCTATATGGGACTAAGATCCGTCTTTCACATAAGAATGAGTTGTTACACTCAGCCTTACGCTATTTAGGTAGACATCTAATGTCAATCACATCCAATGTGGCCCTTAGATCCTTTATGAGACTATGATGTCGAATATCATTGCATACTCGTCTCATCTGTACCGTTAAGTCTCAAGTCAAACTCGACAACTTAACCTAAGGTAAACCATATTCAAGCTGTGGGAACCACAATTTCCCACCCTTTCTCACAAAGATAACCTAAGGTAAACCATATTCAAGCTTTGGCATGACCCGTGTTACGGACGATCGATGCCTTGACAAGTGCTCTAGTAATGGAAGGTACACGCTTAGCATTACATAAAAGGGATTTTCGAAATCACACTTAGATCAAGCATCTACTTTCAAGCTATGAGAACCACCATTTCTCCATCTTGCTTCACCAAGATAGTACGGCACACCCACCTTTGGCATGGTCCATGACACGTACGATCGACCTTGACAAGTGTTTTACTCGTAGAGCTCCTAGATCTAACCGGTTTATGTGCAACGATTGTACAAATCAAATCAAGGATCAACCATTGTTCCTTGATCAGATGTATTACATAATCTAAATAGACCATCCATTCGATTATGTAATCCCAATCCCGAAGCTCCCACTCAATCAAGCATATCTAATATCTTGATTAAGTTATATGCATTCATTCACTATGGACCATCCAAACGAACGAATCATGTCTATTTGAGTCACAGTTGATCAGATTAAGCAACGATTGCATAATCAGACTAGAAAAACGAAAAATTTTGGAATCTGTATCTCGGACCATCCGTTCTAGATGTAGAACGGACGGTCCAGCCTTGGCAGAACGAAGGTCTACCCTCAGAAGTCAGAACGGACGGTCCACGACAGACGGAACGGACGGTCCAACCTCAGAACTGCTGGAACGGAATGCCTGACACTCAGACCGTCCGGTCCAGACTCACAGTCCGTTCCGTTCTACCCAGTCCGCCACCCCTGGACCGTCTGGTCTGGCTTACCCAGAACGGACGGTCTAGGGTTACGTGATCAGATCACGTTTTCCCGCTTTCTCGACCCCGATCAGACCTGAAACACATCCGAATTCATCTGTAGACCCAAAATTCGAACTCCTGCCTTCTATGCAACATGAAACATGCAATCTACCATAGATTCAATCATCAAACATGCATAGAAATCAAAGCAAATATGGATTAACATGGATTTAACGATTTAAACCCTAAAACGTGCGTGATTGGGTTCTACGAAATCAAACTGAGCAACCAGGCTCTGATACCACTGTTGGGATTTCCTGGGATCTTTAGAGCGAATCCTATTCCTAGAAGATCGTTTCTAGAGCGAATCATATTCCTAAGAGATCGGTTCTAGGGTTTGCGCAGCGGATGTAAAACAAAAATTTTGTGAAACCCTAGAACCATGCATGTATGAATCGTAGAAACGTTAGAACATTTAACTCAATCGATCCGGGGCCTTTATGGATTGTTGTGTTCGACCGACCACGAAAGGGAGGAAGGTTACCTCGTCCTCTACACGTATCCACACCTCGGGATGGATTCCAACGATTGGAACATGTCTGCTAGGACCCGAATCAACTATTCGGTTTATTGCTTCGAGAAAACTAGACTTAGATCACTTCTTAGAACCTCATGGATCTCACCAAAGTCTGTAGAAGTTCTCCAAAGTCGGCCCTCTTCATTAGGGTTTTAATCTCCTTCTTATAAAGTGATTTTGTTGGTTGTAATGCTCTAGGATGATCCGTGATATGACATTTTGACTTTGTATTGATTCATTGATTTATGAATGCGTTACATTCCCGTTATATGATTGGCATGTTTGTTATATTTCGGCATCCTTGAATCATTATAGAATGATTCTAAACTCCCTGGTCAGTTATCATTGTGGGAACAATGATGAATTAAGACTAGCATGAGGTGTGATTGATGCATTGGATGCATATCACAATCATGGGTACTCGTTGTGAACGAGTGACTGGTGGTTGACCCGCATGAGATTGTCACATGGACAGAGTCATGACTTGAATCTCATAAAGCGGTTCGTTCTTGGATCCTCAGACCTGAGATGTCTAGAGTATATGATATGAGGAGTGGCGTGTCTTGACTACGTCAAACGTCGTCTTTAACCGGATGATTATAACGGCGTTGATCAGATACGTTCACGAATCATATGGAGATAATAGACATGCAATATGGGACTTATCACCTCCTCAATAGGAGAGATATCGCTGGGCCCTCTCGTGGAAGTCGGACTATGAAAATGCGTGGCCACGCTATAGATGAAGTTGCATCTATTTTATTAGTCGATTTGCCAAGACGAGAAAGCAGTTGAACTTGAAGGGTAGCTCAAACCATGCCCTTGTTCAACACATGATATCGTGAGATAAAGGATCAGAACTCGAGCTGTTATTGCCTTGGTTAGATCACCTCTAACTCAATTCTAAATGGGTGGTCATGGCGTCTTGCTAGAGGCTAACCATGACTTATAGATCGGGAATGGTTCTCGAGGCTGCTGCCACTGCGAATGGGCCTACAGGGTCACACACCAATAGGGATGGACTTATACGTGAAGAATACGAAGAATGGAAACGAGATTTGACCGAAACGAGCA
>NW_010966801.1:0-578 GCF_000463585.1 Tarenaya hassleriana | reverse complement strand
TGATCATATTATTAACTTCATAACTTCCAAAAAACATATCAAAATAAATCTTTCTTTATATCATTAGAAAGCTTTTTCTAATATCTATGCATAGACACCATAATCGTGCTGATCTAATATATGAAGAAAACGATATGAACATATTGAGGCAACACATGGACCGAATCCCTACATATCGATAAAAATCGGTATATATCTCTTGGTGGATAATTCGATGATCTGATAATCGATCCAAATTACTAAGTATCGTCCGGTAGATGATCTGTAACTCAGAAGTCAACTTGAATTCTAGCTATCGCCAAATGGTCAACAATTTGAGCCAAATAACCATCCATGCCCGATGAGTTGGTCGATTGTTGATTGATCATATTATTAACTTCATAACTTCCTTTCATAAAACATGTCCAAAAAATTCTTTCTTTGTATCATTAGAAAGCATTTTCTAATAGCTATGCATATACACCATAATCGCGCAGATGTAATATATGAGAAAAAAGTTATGAGCATATTTAGACAGCATTAACGAAATCCCTACATATCGATAAAAATCGGTATATATCTCTCGGTGGATAATCTGA
>NW_010966800.1:0-780 GCF_000463585.1 Tarenaya hassleriana | reverse complement strand
ATAGCACCATTACAATTGCGTTTTTGTCTGCTGCTAAGGTTCAATGCTTTCTCTTTTAACAAGTAGTAAGCGCGGGAGCAGCTCTCTCCCTTACACACTGAAACTAGGGCTGTAAGAAGGGCCCCTCCTACTGGCATCAATCAGCCCCATACTGATTCCAGGCCTATATTAACTAACGAAAGAAAGATAGCTTGCAATTCATTGATCTGAGGGACGAGATATTGTATTTAACTCAAAAAAAGTCTGATATTTTGTAATGTTGTGATGTTACTACAAACGCCTTTGAGACTGACTCCATCTTCCCACCACGCTGTAGCAGGGCGAAATCTCTGATAGGTGCTGGTGCCCTAGGTAGCTGAGTCTGGGTTGGAGGTCTAGTCTGGAGACCTACGAGTACGACTAGCTGCTCTGACATCGGGATTTCCGCTGCATCAAAGAAGGAGCAATCCATAATCATCAACAAAGAGGAAGGGTTAAGGCTTAGATTAGAGTCAACCCATCGGGGTGAGCAAAAAGCCTTTCCCTGGATCCTGGTATGAACTCACAAAGCATTTACCCGTCGCCTGCTTCATCTGCAGAGCTTCCTCTTGTTCACAGCAAAGAGAGCGGATTCGTTCACGTCGGACTCTCACCAAAACTAACTACCTTTCGAGCTGGGAAATAAAAATCTCCAGTCGCATTATCTCTAGATAGAATGCTAATGATTCTGTCCTACTATACTTTATTACTTTATTTATATTTATTGATCCCCTCGGGGGACTGAGCTAACCCCCAACTCTT
>NW_010966799.1:0-232 GCF_000463585.1 Tarenaya hassleriana | reverse complement strand
TTTAGTGCACTCTAAACATGTTTGTATGCACTCTTAATATGTTTCGATGCATTTTAAACATGTTTGGATGCGCTCTGAATATGTTTTGACGTACTCTAAATATGTTTCGACGAATTCTAAATATCTTTTGTTGCACTCAAAACATGTTTCGACGCACTCTAAACATGTTTAGACGCACTCTAAAAAAGTTTCGATGCACTCTAAACATGTTTGGATGCACTCTAAAAGTGTT
>NW_010966798.1:80493-85081 GCF_000463585.1 Tarenaya hassleriana | reverse complement strand
AAAAAAGGAAGAAAAATAAAACCCTAAGCCTCCAAAACCCTTGCACACAAGAGAGATCGAGATCTCTAGTCCTAGCAGACAAGTTCCAAGGTGTTGGAATCCACCCCGACGTGTGGATACGTGTAGAGGGCGAGGTAATTTCCTGCCTTTCGTGATCAGACGTGTTCTTCGATTGATACAGGCCCCGGATCGATTGAGGTAAGCGTTCTAACGTTTCTACGATTCATTAGAAGCATGGTTCTAGGGTTTATTAAATTTTTGTTTTACATCCGCTGCGCAAACCCTAGAATCGATCTCTTAGGAATAGGATTCGCTCTAGAGATCCCAGGAAACCCAACAGTGATATCAGAGCCTGGTTGCTCTGTTTTGATTTCATAGAACCCGACTACAGGATCACACACCACTAGGGATGGACTTATATGTGAAGAATCCGAAGAATGGAAACGAGATTTGACCGAAACGAGTATGAAAAGAAGTTTTCAGTGCGTTGGTCCGGAGCTGACCAAGTTTGGTCAGCCCCAGACCAAGTTTGGTCAGTCCAGGTGGTCCGGAAGTCGATTTGAGGTCTTCTGTCCAGGTCTGGTCCGGTGGACCAAGAGTTGGTCAGCCCCGGACCAGACGCTGGGTCAGGCGGACCAAGAGTGCTGGAACGGCGGACCGAAAGAGGACCAAGAGACTTGGTCCGGAGCTGACCAAAACTTGGTCAGCCGGACTAACGCTCCAGGTCAGGCGGTCCGAAGACAACTGAGTAAGCTTGGTCCTGGTCCGGCGGACCGGGATCTGGAAATTTCCTAAAATTCGGATTTAGGGTTTTCTAAGCTTATTTAAGTTTGGGATTTCTTCCAAACTTAATTAAGGCCGCCCTAAAACTTAGAGAGACATCTAAGAACCCTAGAGAATTCATTCTTTTTGTTTTTGAGCTTCTCGGGATTAGATCTGGTCTCTCGAATTACCCTTTTTTTTCAATAATCCTAGCAGATACGTTCCAAATCGTTTGGAATCCTTCTCGTCAGTATGGATACGTGTAGAGAGACTGTAACTTCAGTCCTAGGTGATTTAGAACAGGCCCCAGATCGACTTTGCTTCAAGTTTCATCGAGAACTAGGTAAGTAACGATTCCCTCGGTGATATACACGATTTTTCGGGTTTTGCAAGTTTGGTTGCGTGTGACGTTTGACTAGGTTTAGATCTTTCTTCCGCTGCATGAAACCTAGTAAACCAAACCCTAGATCGATATGATCGCATGTTAGGAACCCGTAGGAACTCCAACAGTATCCCATTCCGGTTTTCTGTTATTTTTCTTATCTTTGCCACCTTAACCAAATCGAGGGATCGTTTGGACTTAATCACTGACAGCGACGAAGTATTGTCATATACACAATTTAGCCTCGTTCATACCTCGATCCCGATCCTCAGACTCTGATTGATTTCGGTTTTCTAAAAAACATAATTGTCAGAATCTCATTTTTTGGTGGTGGCTACATTAAAACGTTGGTTTGCTTTTATTTTTCGGTTCTCCTAAATCTTGATGAGATTTTCACATAATCTTTTATCAGAATTTTTCTACCCTTTGGTACGAGTGCACCACATTTCTAAATTTCTGTTTGTTTTAATTTTCTATGTATATATATAATTGCATATCTTATATATATACATTTTTTGTATCTAAGTTTTATAATTTTATCAAAAACTTAGTAAATTTTCGTATATTCAGAAAATTAAACATAGAAACGTTCATTTCATTCACCATGCATTATTCTGATTAATACACGAAAAATTATTTGTTCTGTGTATTTGCATTCTTAATTTTCGATATTATTTCTGTATGTTTATTGATCCAAAATTTTCATACAAACATACAGAATTGCCCATATTCCATGTTATTGATCATATATGTTCTTTTCTGCATTGTATTTTAATCCGAAAAATTAATCATGCAATCATTGATTCGTATTGTAATGTGCACAAAACTGCCATATATATTTTCATGCAAAATTTTTAGTCCGAAAATATGTATATATTTTTTAAGAATTCAATATGTGATATGTCATGAAATGGCTCTGATACCACTTGATAGTATTTTATAGAAATACTATATTATATATTACGAAATATATTAATCTGGACCAATCATCATACATACCACACAAAGAATTATTCTGGAATTTAGGACATACCTGAATCCATTATGAGTTGACAAATGGTAGCGTAGATAGAGAGTCTTCTAGTCTAGAATGTAAGAAATATTATTCTGACAACAAATGGGTGCGATAAGATTTCAGTACGTTTAGTCTAGGGACCACAACCATTATTTATAGTAATAGGTTTGTGTAATTTTCAAATCCGCCCATAAAGAATTAGGAAATTACACTTCATGGTATCTGCATAATTAACCCATACACTTTTCTGTATTTGCATATCAGACCACACGTAAATTAGTGGTCATAATCTTCTACATACATTCACATTAAACAACAATAGCACCATATATTGATTATGACATTTAAACTAAATTTCTAACAATATACATTGCTTCTACATCTATTGTTCCAAATCTTGTTGGTTCAATCACGAATCCTCAAGTCCTCTATATTTTACGTGGTCTTGATTCAGACAAACTCTGAAGCAAATATATTACAATGTCTAAAAAAGAAGGACAATGTCCCTTACTAAATGACCAAGCTGTTTTTCATACCAATGCTCGATATCCTAAACCATTTTAGATCAAAACTTCTTTTGGAACTCCAATGATAACATTGCATTTTAACCATGATTTTATATAGTTTATTGGGACAAATATCAAAAATACGTTTAAAAATGTTAGAGACTTCAAGCATATCAATTTTCCAAGAAAACCACATATATTGAAAAAATAATAAAAATGTCATTATGACAAAAAAAAATCATATATTTTGAAAAAATAACAAAAAAGAATATGCAGCATTTAAATTTCGCTTGACAAACACACACGTTTCATTTTTATTTGGTATCAGAGTAGGGTAATGATTATTAAAAACGAAAAAAATTGATTTTACTAAACGATTATTATTAATATTAACCGATTAACATCAAACGGTAAATCTATTAATTTATCAAAAATTGTTCCTTTATAACCTAACAATTTGTCGAAACTAATTCATAAGGTACAGGATTCCATCAAAAGAGATTGAACTAAAAAAAACTTAATAACTAGATATTTTAATTCCTCAAGTATTGTCGGATTGGTGTTGTAATAGATAGCCAGAAATCCTCGAGATTTGAAGTCGTTGAAAACGTAGATTGTCCCCTTGAAATGGCGATGTCTCGCACCAGCTTATCAAGATCCATCCATACTTCCTAATTAATATAATTTGACTCCTATCTGAAAAGCAGACAATTCCTCTCCTGCCAGATAGGGTAAGTAACCGCATATATGAGCAGCCTCACCATTTCCCGCATTGTTGAGTTACCGCCATCAATTTGTCATTGTAGCCATCGGTTGCAACCTTCCAGAGATGAGGGAAGTGACGAGTGACATATTGAAGAAAAACATTCCCCAAAGCTGCATGATGAAGTCACATTCAAAGAACAGTGGGATTCATTGTCACTTTGGCATAGAATGCAGGTAGTTTGAACTCTTATTCCCCAACTAGATAGTCGGTCCTTGGTTGGGAGCCTATATAGAAATGATTGTAATAAGGTAAAACTGAATCTCGAAATGGCTAGCCTATATACTCCACACTAGTTTCGACCGTGGGACCAAAGAAGCTCTAGGTCTTAGCCACTGCCAAGTTGATTTGCGTGAACTGATGGCTGTAGGAGTTGTCAGAAGTCATCCATTCAAACTTATCCTATCCAGTCCCGTCCGGCGGAAGAGGTATCAAGGAAATTCTTGTTAAGATCGCCTGAATACTCGTTGATCTAGCCCTGGGAAAGTACCATTCTCATTCCTAACAGTTACCCTTACTTTCTCATGTAGCGGTACCTTCAATAATCTTGGACCATTTGCGCCTGTAAGTTCGATTAAAGGACCTAACTCTGTCCAGTTTTCATACCAAAAGTCAACATCCATCCCATCTTCCTAGTGTACATTTAATTAACTTCTTTGCGTCTTACCTAAACTCAAGTAATTTCTAAAGGTGACAAGAATGCTTGTATAACGAGAGAACCCCAAAAACCCTTTCTTTCTCAAGATATTTTATTTCAGCCAAGCCATCCATAAGGAACCATATGCGGAGTAGCCTACTTGCGAGTTTGGGATTGGCCTATCGAAGTCCGACTACTTTAGTTCGGAAGCCATGGTCAATGTCTCTATGGAGTGAAGCAAGATTCTTAAATCTAGAGTCATGAATTCTCGAGTTCCTTTCGTTCCACATAGCGTAGATCACGATTTGTCACGTAATACGTACTCTCCAAAATCTGATTTTGCAATCCCAATGGCCTAATAAAAAACTTGGACATTTTCCAAATTAAGGTAGTCGACATGTGCCCGAACCTCCCAGTGCATATATATATATATATATTGTATGACATTAATTTCACGTAAACTATAGTGTCTATAAGATATATTATACATTTAATTACAGCAGAAAATACGATATTTTTGTTA
>NW_010966798.1:70370-80269 GCF_000463585.1 Tarenaya hassleriana | reverse complement strand
CCAGAAGGTAAAGTCAGATCGTAAGTCCCGATGGCTAATGCAACAACCTTTGCTCCATTCCCAACGCGGAGATCTACTTCTCCTTTTGCCAACTGCCTACTTCCTCGCAACCCTTGCACATATATATATATATATTGTTCTACTATTTGGCAAAACCAATCATTTCTCATCTAACCTCTTTTCGTATAAGGAAATAGATGGGCACCATTTATGAGTTCTTACCCTATAATGGCAAATTTAGAAAATAGCTGTGCCAAAACCCATTTCTTTCTTTCGTCTGTTGTCTTTTTCATAGTTGTATAACGCCCAAAAATAGGGCAAAAATAGTTAAAATTAAAGGTGGCTATTAAAAATAGGTTTTAAGAAAAACAAAGACCTTTCCTTGTTCCAAGGAACAGGGTGGGTTTTTTTTGTTTCATCATCCCATTTTTTTTTGTCGGGAAAAGGTTACTTTTTTCTCCGACAGAAAAGAAACATTTTGAGACTGAAACCAAAAAGTCGCCGCTAAGAGATATGGCGGAGGGGCAATCCCCCGAGAACTCACCACCGGCGTCTCCGCCACCATCTCCACCTTCACCCCCCGATCAAGACTCATCTCCTCCGCCGTCTCCTCCCCCTTCTCCTCCGTCTTCACCTCCGCCGGAAAATTCCTCCGGTGGGTCCCCCTCCTCCCCCCCTCCGCCGCAAAACTCTTCCTCCGACTCCCCGTCTCCTCCTCCTCCTCCGCAGGACTCAAATGGCGACAATAACAACAACAACAATGGAGACGACGACAACAACAATAACAATGGAGGCAATAAAGACGACAACAACAACAATAATGGAAATAACAACAACAATGGAGGCAACAAAGACAACAACAACAATGGAGGTAACAACAACAACAATGGTAACAAGAACAACAATGGCAACAATGTTTCGCCTCCGCCTCCATCGAGGAGTTCAGAACGTGGCTCTAACTCGCCGTCGAGATCGTTGGCTCCTCCGAGAAGCAGCGGAGGCTCGAGCTCGTCGGACAACAACAATGGATTGGAAATGCCTCAGATCATAGGGATTGTTGCAGGAGCTGGATTGTTGCTCCTTGTCATGATTTTGTTATGCGTTTGCTGTTGCCGCAAGAAGAAGAAGAAGTCGAAGCTCGATCAGATGCCCTACTATGGGAGCAATGCTTACGGTGGCGGCAAAGGTATGGAGATTATTAAACCTCCATGGATTCCATTGATATATGCTATTTCTGCACCAATTTTAGAGCCCTAAAGTATTTTTTAAACTATATAATACATCAAAATATCAGTATCAAGATTTCTAGTTGCAAAAGGAGAAGTGCTCGTAAATAGTATGAGGCACAAAAAATATATATAAATCTTTCTTGTCTCCCAAGAAAGGTTAGAGGGACTCTATTTTGCAATTCTGCAACTTGCGCGTTTATATTGTTTTTTTTTTTCTTTTTTATGATTCTTGCTATACTTAAAATCGGATTTGAACTTTGATTTTTTTTTTTTTATATAACAAGTTGAAATAAAACGAATAAAGCATATAAAGAACACAATTTCACGATTTGTCAATCAATTCCTATATATTATGCTCTAGACAAAAGCTCAAAACGATTTCTCGTATTCCAAGAAACCGGGAAGCCCCCCGGGTTCTTCAACTCTCGAAAACTGCAAATTTAGATCTGTTTATTCATGTATCCGATTCTTTATTCAATCGCAATCTCATTCCGAACCTTGGTTATATTGAAAGGTTCTTATGAACTCCCGATATTAACTCATATGCACCACAAAATCTCATAATCCCTCACATTTCTTGGTTTTTCTTTTAGCCGGTGGTGATCAATATTACAGTGGCGTTTCGCCACAACAACAACAACAACAATATTACAACAACAACCAAAATGACCACATAGTGAACTTGCCTCCACCTCCTGGATCAATGGGAACAAACTGGGCAAACCCTAAACCGCCTGGACAATGGCCTCAGATCTCGTCCTCTCCTCAAAACCCGGTTTCTGGCATGAACCATAGCAGCGACATGAGTTCCAACTACTCAGGACCGCATGGTCCTTCTCTTCCACCTCCTCACCCTTCAGTCGCTCTCGGTTTCAACAAGAGCACCTTCACCTATGACGAGCTGGCGGCTGCAACTCAAGGTTTCTCGCAAGATCGGTTGTTAGGGCAAGGCGGGTTCGGGTACGTCCACAAGGGTATTCTACCAAATGGGAAAGAAATCGCGGTGAAGAGTCTCAAAGCGGGGAGTGGACAAGGAGAACGAGAGTTTCAGGCGGAAGTCGAGATTATCAGTCGTGTTCACCATCGACATCTCGTGTCTCTTGTCGGGTATTGCATCGCAGGTGGTCAGAGGATGTTGGTTTATGAGTTTCTTCCTAACAACACGCTTGAGTTCCACCTCCATGGTAATGTTTGCTTCACGATCATCTTGTGTTTGTTGCAGAGTTGTAATAACTCATTTTGGGTTTTGTGTGAATTCAAATGGGTTTTATTAGGAAAAAGTGGTAATGTCATGGATTGGCCTACAAGACTCAAGATTGCTTTAGGATCAGCTAAAGGGCTTGCTTACTTGCATGAAGATTGTGAGTTGTCTAAATATTATTTTTTCTTGTGATCTTCTCCAAATCCAATCTTTAAAAGTATTTACATTTTCATGTTTGTGAAACCGTGAAGGCCATCCTAAGATTATCCACAGAGATATCAAAGGAGCAAACATTCTTCTCGACTTTAACTTCGACGCTAAGGTATGATCAGATATCGATGAAAATGATCGTGGGTTTCGCCCTTTTTTCTTATTTGAATTGACATTCTTGACATCATTCTAAATTCGCAGGTTGCTGATTTTGGGCTGGCTAAGCTATCTCAAGACAATTACACGCACGTTTCCACCCGTGTCATGGGAACTTTCGGGTAAGAAAATTCGAAAAATTTAAAATATATACGGTGAACTCCCAAGATATAGTTCTTTTGTGAAACAACTTGAAGATTCTAATGAAAGGATAATGTTTGAAAAACGATAGGTACTTAGCTCCCGAATACGCGTCGAGCGGAAAACTGACAGATAAATCAGACGTCTTCTCCTTTGGTGTTATGCTACTAGAGCTTGTAACCGGTCGAAGGCCCGTTGATCTCACTGGTGAAATGGAAGATAGCTTGGTCGACTGGGTGAGTAATATCTAAAACATTCATAGATTTGCATAAAATACGTCGTATAAAAACACTACCATTCCACATTGTGATTTGGGTTTGTCGTTACATATGGAATTGCAGGCAAGACCGTTGTGCTTGAAAGCAGCTCAGGATGGAGAATACGGGGAATTGGTGGATCCAAGCCTCGAGAATCGTTACGCTCCGCACGAGATGGCTCGTATGGTGGCTTGTGCGGCAGCAGCCATCAGGCATTCTGCTCGGCGACGCCCAAAGATGAGCCAGGTAACTTACAACCAAAATCAACAGAAAATAGATAAACTCAAATGAAATAGAAAACACACTAATATCTAAACTCTTTACAAATTGAAACTCTTCATAATTCCCAAAACCACGACAGATTGTACGAGCGCTGGAAGGAGACGCATCGTTGGATGACCTGAACGAGGGGGTGAAGCCGGGGCAGAGCGCGATGTTTGGGTCGAGCGGAGGAGAAGGGAGCTCCGACTACGACGCCAGTTCTTACAGCGCTGACATGAGAAAGTTTCGGAAGGTCGCTCTCGAAAGCCGAGGCGACTACGCTAGCAGCGAGTACGGTGCCACCAGTGAGTACGGACTCAACCCTTCCTCCTCCAGCAGCGACGAAATGCACCATAGAGCCACCAACAAATCCATGACCCCTCCCCCTCCCCCTCCTAACCGAGATTTCTAATTTCTTTTCTTTGAGAATATATACATATTAAAAAAATAAAATAAAAAATTGTATTTCCTTATTTTTCTCATTCACTTGCTATATATGGTTCATTGTATTTTTTTTTTTTGCTTTTACATGCTGGATTTGTTGACGTGGAATTTGCGGTCCTTGTTGAGATTTGAATGTTGGTGTTTACTTTTGGTGCGTGCTTTTGGTATTTGTTTGTGTATCAATGCTGAGTTATTATCACTTGTAGTTTATGTTTGTAATTCAACAAGTAATATAACATAAAAACACGAGTTACATGGAAACAAATAAAAATGTTTATATGCATATACAAGGTTGGATGGCTCAATGGGTAAATATGGGACAAAGTTTCTTACCAATCCAAATGTTGAATATAATAATTTCATTTAAGAATATTAACTACATCCATAAATTGTATTTGACTGTTGTAATCTAGTCCTTCTACATCTGTTTCTCATTGGGCTTTTGTTTGTTCTCTTCTTCATTGAAAGACCTTTAGCTTTTTCTCTCTCTCTCTAGTGTTTAATCCTCACTCCAAATCATCTTCTCTATCCATTTCCCTCTCCATGGCGATTTCTTCTCACGTCGCTCCTTTCTCCACCTCTTTGGGGTTTCCTCTGTTCCTATCCCTCTTCTGCTTCATATTCTCTCTGCCTCTGTGCCTCCATTTCCAGATGAGCGGGCTCGTGATATCATCAACACTACTACAGTCGAGTACGATACTGAGCACCATCACTATGCCCACGTTAATAGCACGGCAAAAAAACATGTCAATTTCAACGGATAAATCCGTTGAAAATGACCTAAAATCCGTTGAAATTATATAATTTCTACGGATAAATTATGTTGCAATATCATCGTTGAAAAAATTATTCCGTTGAAAGCCGTTGAAAATATCAACGGAATTTCAACGGAATTATCCGTTGAATTATTTCAACGGAATTTTCAACCGAAATCCGTTGATATTTTTCAACGGAATTTTCAACCGAAATTCGTTGATAATTTCAACGGCTTTTGCAACCGAAATCCGTTGAAAATTTCACGAAAATTTTAAAACGTATTCTCGATCCCGAACTCATACTGCCTCGACTCCGACTTGACCCCGACCCCTATTCCGAATCCGATTCAATCTGAACTTTGTCTCTGTATCTAATCCGACTTCGGAAACTCTAAAATTGGAACTCGAAATCCGCTTTCCAATAGGTCATCCATCCTTCCACTGCTTCAGCACGAGCACGTTTAACTGCACAATTGTGATTAACACACTTCTAACTGCTCCAAATTAAATTTCTGATATAACAGAACATTAATACATATACATATACAAATGTTAATATGTATAAATACTTAAACACATATATACACTTATACATATGTGTATACAAGTATAAACATTTATATATATACGTATAAATAATTATATATAAATACACATAAAAATATTTATACGTAAATATATGTATAAATGTTTGTTCGTATATATATAATATACATAGTATCTAACATATCACTATAGTATAAAATACATATATATACAATATATACATATTTATATGTATCAATATTTATATTTATATATATATACATGTTTAAATGTATACATAAAATATTGTTTATATATAAAAATATATATATATCCAATCGATTTTCCAAACAAAATCCGTTGAAAAGTTCAACCGATTTTTTAACCAAAATTCTTCGAAATTTCGTAAATAATTTCAACCGATATCCGTTGAAATTCCGTTGAAAATTTCAACCGATTTTTTCAACCGAAACCCGTTGAAATTTGCAACGGATTTCCGTTGAAATATCATTTTTCAACCAATATAAGTTGAAATTCAGTTGAAAATTTCAACCGATTTTTTCAACCGAAATTCATTGAAAATTGCAACAGATTTCCGTTGAAATATCATTTTTCAACCAATATCCGTTGAAAATTACAACCGATTTTTTCAACCGAAATCCGTTGAATTTTTCAACCGAAATCCGTTGGAATTTCGTTGAAATGTTTCAACGATATTTTCAACGGCAATCCGTTGAAATTATCAACGAAATTTTAACAGATTTTATCGTTGAAATGCCGTTCAAACTCGTTGAAAATCGCATGTTTTTTGGTAGTGGTTGATTGCCCTGGACACACCGATTACGTCAAGAAAATGATCACTGATGATACGCAAATGGACTGAGATATCCTCGTCGTCTCCTGCGTCGACAACCAGGTGTCGCAAACAAAGGAGCATATTCTTCTTGCGAACATGGTTGTCTTCCTCAGCAAGGAGCACTAGGCTGACGACAATACTTGACCTCTTCAAATGATTTGTTCCGTTATTACTAGTTTTAATTTTCATATTTTGTTTTTGTAATTTTGTGGTTGTCATGATGGAAGTTCACCATTTCTGTCTTGCGGAGGCGCATTAGAATGTAACTACGGTTACATGTTAGTTTGGTTAGGGTTTACAGATTTTTTATTTCTCTTTTGTGTATTTAAACAATTCTCCTTGATCAATGAAGATGAGAAAAATATTTTCACAAAATTCTCTCATGTTTTGAAACCTCAAAATCGTGGACCAAAAATCACCTTTTTACATCCACCCTTCTAATAATCCTGTCTTCTTTTCACCACCCATCCATCATTGAGTGAAAATGAAGAAATTATTTCACATGGAAGAATTTCTTAAATGCCCTCTGATACGTGTGTACCGAGTCTAAAATCTATAACTCGATTCACAACTCACCGCAAGGATATGGATCGTCATAACACGGGGTCGAACACGAGGACCGGTTGCTAAATCCAAATCTAAATCGAAAATAGATCAAAGCAAGCAAGCACGTGATTATGGAAGTATATAGAATCTATGGAAAACGGAATGAGAAAGTAATGAAAACGAGTAACCTATCAAACAAGCGTGATTACGGGTGTCGGGATCGTATCCGCGTGTATGGATATATGCTAAGCATGCGAGAATAACGATTATGACTTGTATTCGGGAATCATCAAGCAACAAAGATAGAGAATTCACCTCTCGGTCTACTAACTCCCTACCTACAGAGTAACTCGTCAATTTCTCGATCTATTCAAGTTAACCCTAGGTGCATAAAGAATGCTATCATCAACCCTAGATCGATTAAGCCATATCTCTATGTGAATAATATGATCTATCCTATTGATTTTGATCCGAAACCAAACCTATATCTCTATATAGTTTAGAATCTAAGATAATTGACCAAGGGATTAGCAAACATCAATCCAATAAAAGCGCAAATCAATAGAACCAAAACAAATCAAAACCGAAATCCAAGTTAGGGTTCAAACATACCCAAAACACATACGAATCCCTAACCCATAGTCATGGATCTACTCACGCTTCATAGAAAACAATAAAAAGCTCATAAAGAAAGAAATAAAAGAGAGGAAAGAAACTCTCATGCAGATGTGTAGTCTCCACGGTCGAATCTTCCTTCTTCTTCCCGAAATCCCGTGAACTTCTATTCTTCTCTCACCAAAAGCTCTCCAAAAATCTGTATCTAAGTATTCTCTAAGGTTCTTTGATGTTCTAGGACGTGGCTAGGGTTTTTTAATAACCCTAGGGCAGCTCCCAAGAGTCCTATTCCCATTCTGATGCTGAAAACCGCGAAACAGGGTTTTTGACTGGATCCGGACAGATTGCAGGTTGATCCGGACCGGATCCAGATTCCTGGGGTCGAATTCTGCGTCCTTGATCTGGACCAGATCCAGTTGGATCCGGCCCTGCGCTGACAGTTTTCTGGTCTTCACGAATTCGCTCATAACTTTCTATTCTGATGTCGGATTTACACGATTTTGGTGTCTACATGAAGCTCTTGAAGTGTTCTTTCCAATGGTACAAGTCTCGTAGGATTTGGACGTCTTTAGAGAAAGTTATTGATATCGCAACATGAGTACATCATCCGGACTTCTCCTTTAACGCTCCAAATAGCTCCTTTTCGAGTCCAATCGTCTTCGAAACCTGTAATCTTCAAAACTAAAGCACAACCGGATTTTGTGTCCTAACACGCCTAGAATGCCTATGAATGCATGTGATTATCCTATAAAACCTAGACAAACTCTCATCAAAATATAGAGAAGAATATGAGTTATGAAATCCCCCCAGACTTAAACTTTTACTCGTCTTCGAGTAAAGAACGAATGAATAAAATCTGCAAGACAGGGAATGACGAACATCAAATAGCATCATCGTGAGACTCAAAAACAAAACATCCATCGAACACTAGTTTCCCGAGAATCGTACCCAAACATGTCTACTATGATCTTCCTACCAAAGACTAATCTACCTAGCCATGAGATTTTTATTGCCACCTAGGACTTATTAGAATCTCTACAACTCACCAAGTCTATTTCCGAACCTATCCTTATCTCAACTTAGCCTTTTCGATCTTAGTTCTCTTTTCTTACCTGGATTTTTACCTTTTTGTAGATTCTTTGTATCAAACGCTAGCATCTCGGGTTTCTAGGACGTTGAAGTTGAAGGACATCGTTTTTCTCTCCTTTTTTTTTCTTCTTTTTTTTTTCTTTTCTCTTTTTTTTCGTTAAATGCGATGTCCGACCCACAACTTAGACCCGAACCATCGAACGATGCACTCATGTCCTCGAACGATTTTCGTTGACGAGATTCTGACAGCGGAGTGTCGAGGTGCTTTATTTTCCCAAGGCGTTTGTCGAACTAGATTCCGTCGACCTGCAGGACTCGGAAAAAAAAAGTTCTAAACGAAACTTATAACCTGGATATAGTCGTTTCAACTCCGTAGGTTCTAAATAACAACCCCATCCCACAAACTATATATAGAAAGTCTGGAGAACTATCAATTCGACACGGTTCAACCACGTTCTACAAAGTCACAAGATCATCTAGGTTCCAAATAGCAATCCTATCCCACAAACTTTATATAGAAAGTCTGGAGAACTATCAATTCGACACGGTTCAACCACGTTCTACAAAGTCACAAGATCATCAAGATATTCCAACTCTATCATCCCACAAATCTTCCAAATGATGCTCAAAACGGGTTGTCGAGGTATGCACGTGAACCTATATATGATCCTAAATCTATACGATCAAATGCAATCATGCAAACCTAACAAAAATCATCTATATGAAAAGAAAGAAAACGTGTAAATGCAACTAATGCAAAGTGATATGCAAAAGATAAAAAAATTTCCTAAGTCTATATGCATGATAAAATGCACCTAAACTAAATGCAATCCTACGTAGATAGACTTGAATGTATGAAGGATCTATCCACCCCCCCAGACTTGAACCATACACCGTCCACGGTGTAGACTCTCGCCCAAAAAAGTAGAATCGAAAACAACGTATGGAAAGAACCAATAAAAGGGATAGAGAAGGCTTAGCTCTGCGAAATTCGTTCGCTCGCAATGAAGTTAACTCACGTCAAACGCAAGAGCTCTCACAAACTCTATAAACTGGAACCTATCCAACATTGTCTCTTGGAAGTTGATGCTCATCTCTCGTGTGCCGGTGTAAACGCTCATAGAACAACAAACGTTATCCGGACAAAAGCATAATAATAGCAATGCATTCCGAAGGATCCAAAATACAATCATGGTCTCTACTACCTATGCTACAAAGAAAAGAAAAAGAAAAGTTACCTAGTGCTCGGGTTGCCTCCCGAGAAGCGCTTGTTTAAAGTCATTAGCTCGACCTATCTTGCTCAAATGATGGGAGGGTCTGAGAGGCGAAGATAATCGATCTTTTGCCACCCTGGATGTTGAGCATTAAGCGCATCTTTTGGACCTCGTGGATGCTTGAGCCTTCTATCCTCCTTGGGTTTCCAAACTTGTGAAGGAGGTGGATCTTGTGGACATTTGAGCGATGATTTTGCTCGTTTCGATCCTCTCTTGCTCATTACCCCTACTCGACAACCTGTAATAGAAGGTTCAAACACAGATATAGGATTATGAGCAGGATACGTACCTCTCCCCAATGATGGTCCTATGTGTTCCTTTGTCCTAAGCCTTTGAGGTA
>NW_010966798.1:50583-51201 GCF_000463585.1 Tarenaya hassleriana | reverse complement strand
ATTAAGCGCATCTTTTGGACCTCGTGGATGCTTGAGCCTTCTATCCTCCTTGGGTTTCCAAACTTGTGAAGGAGGTGGATCTTGTGGACATTTGAGCGATGATTTTGCTCGTTTCGATCCTCTCTTGCTCATTACCCCTACTCAATGATGGTCCTATGTGTTCCTTTGTCCTAAGCCTTTGAGGTAAAGGCTTCAATTTGACCTTCGGGACATTCTCTAGACTCTAATCCGCTTTATTCAGCGTCTCCGTGCTAGGTGTGGTTCTCTGGTCTCTTGAACGTCTTTAATAATCATCGTGGAGGGTTCGGAGACGTTCGTAGAAGAATCGGATACGTCGATGTGAAAAATGTCCGATTTGCTCAGAGACTGGATCCGGTCCGATTCCAGGTGGAATCGGTCCGTTTCCAGTTTGTCTTCGCAAGACCGTGTTTGGATCCGGTCCGTTTCCAGGTGGAATCGGTCCAGATCCACCTTCTGTAAAAATTCATCTTCGGAAGGCTGTGTTTGGATCCGGTCCGTTTCCAGGTGGAATCGGTCCGGATCCATCATTTGTAAAACTCCAATTTCGTCCGATCCTTCGTTCAATGCTCGCGTAAGCTCCCAGATATCCTCCCAATT
>NW_010966798.1:43588-50364 GCF_000463585.1 Tarenaya hassleriana | reverse complement strand
TATCCTCCCAATTGCTGTATATGCTCTCATTCGACGCAAGGAGAGATATCTCTAAAGGATCGACTTTCCGAAACTGATCGAAGACTTTTTGAGTGAGGATTTCATGCACATCGACATAGCATGCTGAATCGGTGGTGGATGCAGGATACTTGACGGATCTATCCGCAAGCTGTAGTGCCATCCTCGTCGGCTTAAGATCTCCAATGTTGAGCTTCTTATAGATAGACAATGGAAGCAAGCTCACACTGGCACCCAAATCGCACAATGCACGGTCAATCTCAATGTTCCCGATTTTGCAAGGAATCGAGAAACTACCTGGATCCGATCTCTTCCGTGGCAACTCATGCTGTAGAATCGTTGCGCTCACCTCTGTGCTCAAGGATACTGTCTCCTTCCCAATCACCCTCTTCTTAGTCAAGATATCTTTCAAAAATTTTGCATAAGAAGGGATCTGGAGTATCGTCTCATAGAAAGGCATCTTAACCTCTAACTTTCGAAGCATATCAACAAATCTAGACAACTGTGTATCCTCAGTGTGCTTCTTCAATCGAGAAGGGAAAGGAACGGGTGGTACATAAGGTGGAGGAGCTACATATGGCGGTTCGACTTCCTCTACATGCTCTTTAGGTGTCCCGTGAGCTATGGCTTTCCCTTTCTCTTCAGCAGTGTATCTAGACGTCGTCCCTTTTTCTGTGGTAGTAATAGGGACCGTCTCAGGCAGACTCTCTCCACTTAAAAGCTGAATGGCATTGACGTATTCTCGTGGATTTGGTTCGGGCTTTCCAGGAAATGTGTCATGTTGTCTAGAGGGTTGTGATGCAAGCTGTGCAGGCTGCATGTCCACATGCTTCAGATGAGCCTCAACTCCATCTAGTCTCCTCTCAAAAATGTCTTGTCTGACTTTTATGTTATGTATCTCGATCTTCAGCTCAGTAAATGATGTCTTCTGATCGAGCATTAGCTGGCCAAGCATCGTCTTGATGTCTGCTTCGTCGTTCTTCACAGGTTGAGGCGCTCGGTAACCCTGATTTTGCTGCCCATATCTTGGATTCTGCTGCGCGTATCCCTGATTCTGCCCCTGAAAACGTGACTGAGTGAAGCCCGGGTGATTCTGAGGGATTCTGGAAACGCCTTGCTGCTCCACATTCAATGCTCCGCTCGGATTTCCATAGGAGAAACCAGGATGGTTCCTAGGTGCATTCGGGTTGTAGAGATTAGAAGGATTCTGGTACTGATTCCTTCCAAGGTAGTTGACGTCCTCTACTGGTTCTTCCTCTGATGTAGCCTGATCAACCAGAAACATACCAGGCTCGACTTTCTACGGGTTAGACGTATTCTTGAGTCCCATATGCTGCTTCATCGCCGATAAATCAGACATGACTGCCTTCAAAGCAGCGGACTCGCCCAAATCTACCCGTCCTGTAGAGCGTCTGATGTTGTCTCCTGACATCCCTCTTGCTTTGGCCATCTTGGTGATCTGCATCTCTAGGGTGTCAAAGGGAATGTCGTATACACTCCCTCCACATGCTGCATCCATCCATGCTCTAGTATCGTCTCTCAGTCCGTGGATGAATGTGGAAAGCAACAGTCGCTTATCCATGCCGTGGTGTGGACAAAAACATTGATAGCCTTTGAATCTTTCCCATGTGTCATATAGACTCTCGTTACTCTCCTGAGTGAAGATATGTATGGCTCTCTATGCGGCTTGGGTCTTCTCTGGGGAGTAGTATTTCGCCATGAATTGCTCCTCTAGCTCCTCCCATGTCGTAATCGAGTTTGGCTCAAGAGTGTAGAGCCAATCTCTTGTCCGATCCATCAGTGAAAAATGAAAAGCCTCCAAATATACATCCTCGATGGTCATTCCTCGTGGCTTCCTAACTGATCTGCACAGCATCTTAAACTGAGTCAAGTGAGCAATGGGATCCTCTGTAGGCCGCCCTCTGAAGCCCACCTGACTGAACATCGTGATGCACTGTGGCGGTAGCTCGAAACTGTCTATGGGCGGTCTGTTGATGCATGATAGGAGTTGGGTGTGCTTCGATGCAATGTAAGAACCCAAAGTCTCCTCTGCAACGTAAGTAGCTACGCCCTCAGTCTGCTGATCGTGGAGCGGATTCATGTGCTCTTGGTTCATGTGATTTTGATTCACGTGATGCTCCTCATCATGAACCGCACGCTCTTGTTGACGGTCGTGCGAACTGCTTGACCTCGACATAGCTTCTCTTTTCTGCTGATTTCAGATGTCTCTCAGAGTATGCTCAATCTCCGGATCGTAGACTAGGTCTTCTCTCCGAGTAGAGCTCCTTGTCATGCACTAGAACCCTGCAAATCGCAAAGAAAAAGAACAACTCGAAACCAAGTGAATCCGCAAAAACCAAAGAAAGAAAAACAAAAAGAAAAATAAAAATAAAACAAGCTAAGATCTAGAATCAATAAAGACCTAGAAATAGACTAACTAGTCCCCGGCAACGGCACCAAAAACTTGATACGTGTGTACCGAGTCTAAAATCTATAACCCGATTCACAACTCACCACAAGGATACAGATCATCGTAACACAGGGTCGAACACGAGGACCGGTTGCTAAATCCAAATCTAAATCGAAAATAGATCAAAGTAAGCAAGAACGTGATGATGGAAGTATATAGAATCTATGGAAAACAGAATGAGAAAGTAATGAAAACGAGTAACCTATCAAACAAGCATGACTACGGGTGTCGGGATCGTATCCTCGTGTATGGGTATATGCTAAGCATGCGAGAATAACGATTATGACTTGTATTCGGAAATCATCAAGCAACAAAGATAGAGAATTCACCTCTCGGTCTACTAACTCCCTACCTACAGAGTAACTCGTCAATCTCTCGATCTATTTAAGTTAACCCTAGGTGCATAAAGAACGCTATCATCAACCCTAGATCGATTAAGCCATATCTCTATGTGAATAATATGATCTATCCTATTGATTTTGATCCGAAACCAAACCCATATCTCTATGTAGTTTAGAATCTAAGATAATTGACCAAGGGATTAGCAAACATCAATCCAATAAAAGCGCAAATCAATAAAACCGAAACAAATCAAAACCGAAATCTAAGTTAGGGTTCAAACATACCCAAAAATATTGGAGAAAAGAGGAAACTACAAACTTGGTTTTCTTTCCGCGTGAAGGAGATGGTCGGATTCTTTGGTATGCTCGGATGAGGAATGATTTCGGATGCGTATGATGCCTCTTTTTCGGGGTTCAGTGCCTCCATTTTGGGGTCATTCACCATCACATTCGTTTCTCTTCCTTCTTTTTTCGAGTTTGTTGTAACCAAATCTCGGTCCTCTTCATGGTTTTTATACCCGATTTTTAGTCCTCCATGCATTGTCTCCGCATCTTCAATGTTTTGAGCGATTGAATGAACATTTTCAATGGCTTTAGAGAGGTTTACTTTGCTTTCATTTTGCACCATTTCAAAGAATTCTTTAGTTCGAAATAATTCTTCAAGAAGAGAAATACTTAACTCGATGTTGTTTGCTTTGGCGTTGTGCACCAATGTCTCTCTTAGAGACTTTGGTATTTTGGCTAAGACGTCATCAACATCCCAATGCTTCCTGTATTCTGGTTCTTCATAAGTCTCTTCATACTCACAATCACTATCACAATTCTCACACATATTGGTAATAAAGAAATAAGACAAGGAAATTCTTCTCGGTTTGAAATGAAAAGACCGAGAGAGACAAGAAAAATTTGGTGAACCGTGGCTTGAATGAATTGCCAACGATGTACTTGAAGAAAACTCTGCTTTTGGTTTGAATGAATGACCAAAAGGGAGAACAAAATTCTAAAAAATGAAACGAGCAGGCTCCTCTTCGGTATACTCACAACCGAGAGGGAATATGCTTCGATTTCGCAGTGGAATATAAAAAATACAAGATCCTCTAGACCTTATGCTCTGATACCATGAATAAATTTAGATTTGATCAAGAGAAAGCTAAAGAATGTCGGATGAAGAGGACAACGACTTTGATGTGTGGGGTGAATGTTATTCACTTTATTCCACCATAATTCTTTACAAATTGTAAAGGAGATATATATAGATACATAAGATAAAGAAACAAAAGGAAAAATCAGTAAACGTCAAACGACTATAAACCTAATAAAAGGAAACAAGTGGTGGATGAGCATAAAAGGAAATATGTCGTATCCAAGATTGATATCTCTCTAATGTAGCTTGAATTGATTCTTCCAACCGTCTTTAATCGACAATCCTTTATTCTTGCAAATTCTTAACTCCTTCATGTTGTTAATGCATGCCTTAGTTGTCCCCTTGTGCCTTCCATGATCATCATGTCACACACACATAGACCACCCATGGTTTCTTCATAATTCGTCACCTTTGGCCTTGAATGATCATTCGGTTCTTCCTTGTGTTCAATCTTAAATATGATTTGTGCTTCAACAATTACCCTTTGTCATCTAGTGCTCTACACGTTTTACTCTCGCGTAATAACTCTAATTGGATAATAGATAGTGGTGCTATTGATCATATAACGCATGATTTGAGTTTATTAAAAGATAGTTCTTCATAATTAAAATGATAATATTAAAATAGTTGATGGAAATGATATCCCCATAAATTAAATTTAGTAAAGACATAACCTTAAATAAAGTTTTAGTTGTACCGCAATTCAAATTTAATTTGCTCTCTGTTAGTAAATTGACTGAAGACCATAATCGCTTAATGATATTAATTTGGATTGAGAGTTGTATTTTGCAGGACTTACACTCGAAGAAAGTGATTGGGAAGGGTAACATGCGTGATACTCTGTAACATATCCAAGGAAACACGATTCTTGTTGCTCATCGTGAAAACATGACAGACTTTGGCATCAAAGATTATGACATTTACGAGAAAATCGTTTATGTTATGTTCCAAATTTATCTCTTATTTCCAGTGACTTATTTTGTGATGGTTGTTCACGAGGACTATGATGTATTAGTCTATCTCTAAGCTAGAATGGAAATCAAATAAATATATGAATGATGGTGTGTGTCGGAATGGAAGCAAACAAATAAGATTAACAGTTTGTAAACGATGATTCGAGGCGTTGTAGGTTCGGGATCCCTCAAGAATCGCATGGACGGTTAGTGATGCTACAATGCCTATGGGTTTATCCTCCAAAAGGGGGTTTCAAGCACTTCTTCTAGAGTTTGTCTCTCCCGAGCTTAAACTCACTACCTAGAGAATCGATTCACCCATCTCCCAATGATCTAAATGACCTCTAGATGCATTAGTATACCCTATCATGAACACTAAGCAAGCTAAGCCATCCTCCCAATGTGAATAACTCACTCATTTGATATTTGGTTCCAAACATCATTCTCATATCTCTATGATCAATGTGTTCTATGGTCATATCAATAAGGCTTTAATCCAAATCAATAACATTAAGCACAAAGCATCAAACCCATGGAAGAAAACTCAAAAACATCATAGATAAGCATAGGTGTCTGATACGTGTGTACCGAGTCTAGAATTTATAACCCGATTCACAACTCACCGCAAGGATACGGATCGTCGTAACACGGGGTCGAACACAAGGACCGGTTGCTAAATCCAAATCTAAATCGAAAAGAGATCAAAGCAAGCAAGCAAGTGATGATGGAAGTAATTGGAATCTATAGAAAACGAAATAAGAAAGCAATATAAACGAGTAACCTATCAAACAAGGATGACTACGGGTGTCGGGATCGTATTCGCGTGTATGGGTATATGCTAAGCATGCGAGAATAACGATTATGACTTGTATTCGGGAATCATCAAGCAACAAAGACAGAGAATTCCCCTCTCGGTCTACTAACTCCCTACCTACAGAGTAACTCGTCAATCTCTCGATCTATTCAAGTTAACCCTAGGTGCATAAAGAACGCTATCATCAACCCTAAATCGATTAAACCATATCTCTATGTGAATAATACGATCTATCCTATTGATTTTGATCCGAAACAAACCCATATCTCTATGTAGTTCAGAATCCAAGATAATTGATCAAGGGGTTAGCAAACATCAATCCAATAAAAGTGCAAATCAATAGAACCGAAACAAATCAAAACCAAAATCCAAGTTAGGGTTCAAACATACCCAAAACACATACGAATCCCTAACCCATAGCCGTGGATCTACTCACGGTTCATAGAAAACAATAGAAAGAACAGAGAAAAAGAGATAAAAGAAGGGATAGAAAAGCTCATGTCGATGTCTAGTCTTCACGATCGAATCCTCCTTCTTCTTCCCGAAATCCCGTGAACTTCTATTCTTCTCTCACCAAAAGCTCTCCAAAAATCTATATCTAAGTGTTCTCTGAGGTTCTTCCCTTCTAGGACGTGGTTAGGGCTCTTTTTATAACCCTAGGGTGGCTGCCAAGAGTTCTAGTCCCATTCCAATGCTGAAAATCGCGAATTAGGGTTAACTGGATCCGGACCGATTCCAGGTGGATCCGGACCGGATCCAGATTCCTGGGGTCGAATTCGGCGTCCTTGATCCGGACCGGATCCAGTTGGATCCGGCCCTGCGCTGGCAGTTTTCTGGCCTTCACGATTTCGCTCGTAACTTTCTGCTCCAGTGTCGGATTTACGCGATTTTGGTGTCTACGCGAAGCTCTTGAAGTGCTCTTTCCAATGGTATAGGTCTCGCACGATTTGGACCTCTGTAGAGAAAGTTATTGATGTCGCAACATGAGCATCTCATCCGGACTTCTCCTTTAACGTTCCAATTAGCTCCTTTTCGA
>NW_010966798.1:32083-37599 GCF_000463585.1 Tarenaya hassleriana | reverse complement strand
GAACATGTAATGAACAAGATACTCTCATAAAAAAACATATAGAAAGTATCAATACATCGAATGTATCTGAACAAAGCTCATAATCAGTGTGTCTACGCGAAGCTCTTGAAGTGCTCTTTCCAATGGTATAAGTCTCGCACGATTTGGACCTCTGTAGAGAAAGTTATTGATGTCGCAACATGAGTACCTCATCCGGACTTCTCCTTTAACGCTCCAATTAGCTCCTTTTCGAGTCCAATCATCTCCGAAACCTGTAACTCTGCAAAACTAGAGCACAACCGGGTTTTGTATCCTAACACTCCTAGAATGCCTATGAATGCATGTGATTATCCTATAAAACCTAGACAAACTCTCATCAAAATATAGAGAAGAATAGGAGTTATCAGTGTCCATACAAAAGTGGGGATCCCTCACCCACAATAAAGTTACTACTCCATAACTAGAGGTTCAAAACAGGAAACAAAAGGGGAAAACATAGAAAAGGAGAAGAAATGCTCAAGATGGTCTTCAATGGTGATCTCCTCCTTCAAGATGTTTCCCTAGATCTTCAAATCTCTCTTGTTCCCTCTCCAAGGTGATTTTCTTCCAAAAGTGTCGAGTCCCCCTTCTCTCTCCTCAAACTCCCCTTTTTATCCAAGTGCAAAATTAGGTTTTCTCCTAAAAAATCGGGCTTTTCCTTTTTGGGCCGGTTTTGATTTCGGACGGTCACTCACTTTTTCTTCAGTGTCACCCGTTTTCTCTTCAGGGTCGCCCATTTTCTTCGTGTCAAGCCACCGCTCATCCTGATGAGCGACCGCTCGTTCTTCTTTGTAGCACGGAGCGGCCGCCTGGTGTAACGAGCGACCGCCTGATAGCTTCAATGTCACGACGGGCGACCGTCCGTGAAAGCAGGCGGGCCGCTCATTTTGTCTGATCTCTTCCGGACTTCTCGAATCCGCTCCTTTTCCGTGCCTTGTACGCAAATATCCTCGTTTGATCGTCCTGCAAGGAAAAGGAGAGAAGAATTCCTACCCATGGCCAACAGAACCGTAAAAATGCATGTGCAAGTGGAGCAAGGGCACAGGACCCCACAATTTGATGGGCCCCACATTTAAACAAAGAATTTTAAATACTAATAATTTGAAATTATATTTATTAATATAATTTTAACATTTAATTTATCAATTAATATAATTAAATATTTATAATTTTTGAGTTATGTTTGTGACTTTTTAACATTTAATTTACCAATTAATATAATTAAAAACTTTATTTAATATTTTTATAAAAAAATAAAAATTATTTTGTACAGGGCCTCTGAATCCATCGGGACGACTCTGATGACCAACTAACGTCTTAATATGCTCAAAATGTGAGAAGAGTTGTAATGCATGACGTTAGAAAACCGGTGGAAAAACTCGTGCGATCAAAGCCCCCCAGACTTGAGGTTTGCTCGCCCTCGAGAAAATGTGCGTTATAAAACTATCCAAGGGATGATAAGATATAGTCGGGACACAAATGGGGGTTTCGAGTGGATCACTACAAAAAAATGGTCATTTCCAAGGGAATATCGTTGAAATTTCGTCGTTGGAAATCGGTGTCCGTTGGACAACCGTTGGAATTTTCAACGGAATTTCAACGAATTTTTTCGTTGGAATTTTCCAACGGAATTTCCAACCGCAATCCGTTGGAATTTTCCAACGAAAAATTCAAAACATATTCTCGATCCTAACCCTGACTCCGGCCCCGACCCCGGCCGCGAATCCAACCTTGATCCCGACCGCCACCGCGAACCCGATCCCGACCACGACTACGATCCCAACCCCGAAACACTTCCCAGTAGGTCACCCATCTTTCCACTGCTACAGCTCAATCCTCCTTAACCCTGGAGTTCCAATTGACCATCATCCAACTACTCCAAGTTAAACTTCTGATATCATATAACATTAATATATATATATATATATATATTTGTTATGTGTATGTATATGATTAATATAGATATATCGATATATATATATATATATATATATATTTATATTTATACGTACATATATATATTTACGTATATACACATTCAAATATATATATATATATATACACATTATATTTATACATATGAAAATATATATACACAAAATATACTTGTATTTGTATATATATATATACACGTATAAATATATAAAATACATATATTTAAATATATATGTAAAAATATATATATATATATAAATAGTTATATATATATATACATAAATATTTATATATATACATACACACATACATATATACATATATATATTATACGTATAAATATATAAAATACATGTATTTAAATATATATATATAAATATATATGTATATATATAAATATATAAATATATATGTATATATATAAATATATATATATTAGATTTTTCAATTAATTTTTTAATTAAAATCCAAATTTTCAACCGATATCCGTTGGAATTCCGTTAGAATTTTTTTTTAAATTTTCCAAAAAAAATTGCAACCGATATCCGTTGGAATTCCGTTGGAGCCGCGGGAACGGGATTTGACGTGCACAACGCGAAGGCTCCCCGAGCAAGCCATAGAGCCGAGCCTCCTCTGACTCGTGTTAGAGCTCGAGCCCTCCGCATTACGTTAACAAAGGCCGTCACTCAAGTTCTTCACAGAGTCCGGGATCACGACGCGAACACCTCCCTTTTGGACCGAGACTTAACCCGGAACGTCTCCTCCATCATGGCCGAAAGCTATGGGGCTCAAAGATGACTTCAAGCCAGCCCATGAGCTGTCCATTTCAGCCCAAGAACAAATCAAGGCCCAACCCATTAGTCCATTAAGTTTCAAGAGCTCTTTTCTTCCTAACCACCTTATTAAATGACAATTAGGCTCATTCTCTTGCATGAAGACTTGCATTTATTGTTGTTTTCCTATATAAACCACCTGAAACTCTTTTGTAATGAGATTTCATCTCTTGGAATAAAGTATTTTCGAATTGAGATTGAGCCAAGACTCTCTCCTTATCTTTGTTGGTTTGTCCGACAATCAATTTCGGTTTGCCGAAATTTCCGAGCTCGGTGTGTCCGACTCACCCTTCAGTTTGTCCGAAGTCATACTCGCCATCTTCCCCTTCGTTTACGCCATCCATCATCTGATTCACTCTTGAATTCGAGTGCCACTTGAGTGAGCCGGTGATTGAGAGAGTTTCCCATAAATCCCCTTCGATTTTCGTCCGTTTGTTCGTGAGTTCGAGTGCCGCTATACGCGAGCCGGTGATTGCGATCAGACTTGCTTCCATCCTCTTCCGTGCGTGTATCATTTTGGTATCAGAGCCTTGCTCGATCCAAGAGGACAAAAATCGGGTGAGATCTATCCTTTTATCTTTTTCGTTATTATTTTGTTTTCTTACTGAAAACTAGAAAACGTTTCACCATAAAAATCTGTTTTGTTCCTTGAAAACCTGATTGTGTTTTGTTGTTTTGCAGCCAAATAGTTGGAGTTTGAAGCTTGATTCCATCTGCAGCAAACCATCCAAATCCCTCGGTGAATTCTATCCTTTTACCGCTTTTGTTGCTTGTTTAGTTTCCCATTGAAATCTGCAGAAAATTGTCTCAAAACGAATTGTTATTTGCTGTTTGTGTTTATCCCGTGATTGCCGATTCTTAACGCCTCTCAAGTGCCTATCTTTATCTCGATTGTAATCTGATATCCTTGCTGAGTGTGACCTTCATTTGTCTTCGTCAAATATGCACTTATTCGATTGCAATTGGTTGATTGTTTTGTGTTCAATCGTTCCACATTAGAACCTGTCCAATATTCGATCGATTGTGTGTTCGTGTTTTGTTTCTTTGAGTGCATTTGTTTGATTGAATCCTAAGTTGAATAGCTCATCATCATGTCCAGTGAGAGAACAAACATCGAGTCGAGCAAAAGCGCTATGTTGGCCATACTTCAAGACATTGAAGGGCGACTTGCTCGCCTTGAAAATGTACCAAAACAACGTCAAGTGACTCAAATGTACCAAAGTAATGTTAATAGTTGTCCACAACCGAGCCAAAAGCAACGAATGGTACATGATCGTGGACACTTTGAAGAAGAAGGTATGAAAGAAAAGATCATCCGTGAGCAGCCATATGTTCAACATACCCGAGGTAACCAATCTGATCTGAGATCTCTTTTATTTTCAGGAACAACTAATCCGGAAGCTTATCTCGAATGGGAGAAGCGGGTGGAAGAAATTTTTGAAGGTTATAAATGGACGGAGCACAGAAAGGTGCAATATGCCGAAGACCAACTCATAGGAGATGCGTTCACTTGGTGGATAGAAGAGATCGATCGACGACGTGCGCGTTATGGTCCGATCACAACTTGGAAGAAGATGATCTTGATGCGGAGAAGGTATGTTCCTCAACATTTTCTACGTGAATTGCGATATACGTTTCGTAACATATTGCAGGGAAAGAAGACGGTTGAGGGCTACTTCAGAAAATTTGAACAACTTCTCAATTACTTGGAGATTGATGGCAATGAAGAAGCAGTCATGACACACTTCCTCGATGGCTTGCAAGACCGAATCACTAGAAAGGTAGAACAAGAGGTATATAATGATTTGCAGGATCTTGTGGATGCGGTGATTCACATGGACAAAAGGGCGACAAGGAGGCACACACAAGCACAAAAATCTCTAAGCAATAGGTTTGTCAAAATAGAAGACAAAGACAAGGCGAAGAATCATGATACTCGATACAAGGAGGAATCAACTGTATCTTCAAAGTCGGTCACCGCACTAGGTAACAAAACGCTTTCCTCATATATTAATCATAAACATGAGGTTATTTGTTCTAAGTGTAGGGACCAAGATCATTTGGCACGAGAATGTCTCAACCAACGAGAAATCATCATCGATGATGACGGGGAATCAAAGTCCATAGTTGAGGCTGTGGTAAATCTTGAAGATGAAGGGTTTCCTGGGATCTCTAAGGAAATCCTATTCCTAAGAGATCGATTCTAGGGTTTGTGCAGCGGAAGTAAAACAAAAATTTATAGAACCCTAGAACCATGCTGCTATTGAATCGTAGAAACGTTAGAACGCTTACCTCAATCGATCCGGGGCCTGTATCAATCGAAGAACACGTCTGATCACGAAAGGCAGGAAGAATACTTCGCCCTCTACACGTATCTACACCACGGGATGGATTCCAACGATTGGAACTTGTCTGCTAGGAGTCGAATCTCTATTCGATATGTGCACCGAGGAATACCGAGACTTAGAACTCCTTTTTGGATCTCCAAACTCTCTAGTTTCTGCCAAAAGTCAGCCCTTCAAGTCTGTCTTACGATTAGGGTTTTAATCTCCTTCTTATAAGGTGATTTAACCCTAATTCGGTCTAATTTCCGAAATACCCGAAACCCGGAACGGACAGTCCAGAAATACACGTGGACCGTCCGTTCCAGCAAGCCAGAACGGTCGGTCTGCTCATGTGGACCGTCCGTTCCAGGCAAGCCAGAACGGATGGGCTGTTATCAACGCCGGC
>NW_010966798.1:30719-31582 GCF_000463585.1 Tarenaya hassleriana | reverse complement strand
GTGCCTGATACACGCCTTTATAATCCTCCTGTTACGCAGGACGTTTGACGTATTCAAAGCACAAAACTCCTCATGTTTGATTCCGTAGATATCTCAGGTCTTAGGATCCAATCATGGAACCGCCATATGAGATTCAAGTCATGACGCTAGTCCATGTGACAATCTCATGCGGGTCAATCCAGTATTCTGTTCTCCAACGAATACCTATGATTGTGATCGTATCCAATACCTATGATCATCTATCACATATCATACTAGTCTTATTATGTCATCATTCCCATAATGACACAAGACTAGGGAGTTTAGTATCATTCATAATGATACATGGATTTCATAACAGATCTAGTATGCAAGAACATGTAATGAATTAAATACTCTCATAAAAACCCATATAAAATATCAATATATCAAATGTATCTAAACAAAGCTCATAAACAGTACATCATAGAGCACTAAACCAACAGAAGAGACGTATGAGGTTATGTCCAAGAAGGAAATAGAGTACGTGAACGAAGAGAAAGAGGAACCGGTCGAAGATCTCGACCTCATGATAAAAGAAATACCCAAAAGTGTTGTGAATGCAAATGGAGAGATGCATGGCGTCAAGAAAGAGGCATTCGGAGTTAAGGAAATAATTGAGGACTCCAACAATACAAAAGAGATGGAAAGCAATGAAGAAGCCGATAAATCGGAGAATGTGATAGTAGGCAGAGTTTTGTGCTTTGAATACGTCAAACGTCCTGCGTAACAGGAGGATTATAAAGGCGTGTATCAGGCACAAAATAAATCATGTACTGGATTGTAGATAGTCAAGACAGGATTTGTACCTCTCGTAAAAGAGAGAGATATCGCTGGGTCCCTCG
>NW_010966798.1:5623-11720 GCF_000463585.1 Tarenaya hassleriana | reverse complement strand
CAGTACATGATTTATTTTGTGCCTGATACACGCCTTTATAATCCTCCTGTTACGCAGGACGTTTGACGTATTCAAAGCACAAAACTCCTCATGTTTGATTCCGTAGATATCTCAGGTCTTAGGATCCAATCATGGAACCGCCATATGAGATTCAAGTCATGACGCTAGTCCATGTGACAATCTCATGCGGGTCAATCCAGTATTCTGTTCTCCAACGAATACCTATGATTGTGATCGTATCCAATACCTATGATCATCTATCACATATCATACTAGTCTTATTATGTCATCATTCCCATAATGACACAAGACTAGGGAGTTTAGTATCATTCATAATGATACATGGATTTCATAACAGATCTAGTATGCAAGAACATGTAATGAATTAAATACTCTCATAAAAACCCATATAAAATATCAATATATCAAATGTATCTAAACAAAGCTCATAAACAGTACATCATAGAGCACTAAACCAACAGAAGAGACGTATGAGGTTATGTCCAAGAAGGAAATAGAGTACGTGAACGAAGAGAAAGAGGAACCGGTCGAAGATCTCGACCTCATGATAAAAGAAATACCCAAAAGTGTTGTGAATGCAAATGGAGAGATGCATGGCGTCAAGAAAGAGGCATTCGGAGTTAAGGAAATAATTGAGGACTCCAACAATACAAAAGAGATGGAAAGCAATGAAGAAGCCGATAAATCGGAGAATGTGATAGTAGGCAAGAACTTCAACGAAGTCAAACGGGACATAGGAATGATACGATTGGATTGGTTTGAGCAAATAAAAGTCATATCCAAGAAGGAAAATGATGGCTTCAAGGTGGTAAGCAAACCTTCGACGATGACGAATGACATCACCAACGACCGCACTTGCATCTAAGTCAAAAACTTGGAGCAACTGATAATTTCGTTCCTACTTTTATTCTTGTGTATGATTCATGTTTTGATGAGTATGTTATGAATCTTAAGCAACAAATGCGAACTTTCCAAACGGATTACCTCTATAAAGCTCTCAAGGGATGCACATACTACACTAACGAGATTATTTTTCTAGATCTTGTTAATTGTTCGCAAGAACTACATTTTGATGAAAGTGTCAAAGAAGAGGCAACTATGTGCATTTTCCAAGATCAAATTTTGCATGTCAAGAGTATCCCTTACCATCAACTCAATGGGCACCCAAGAAGCACTTCACTTTAATGCCCATGAAGGATGCACCATTCGAACGAGGAAAGTGTACAAACGTGGAGAACTTGTTCCGCCATTACGACACCACCAACACTCGAATACACATTTGGGTCATGTTCCTTACTCCAAGAGCCTTACGCGATAACTTCGTTCTGATATTTATTCTTGTTTATAACCAAAGGAAGCAATTTGATGAGAACACAAGCTGCCCTAACATTGTTGTCCTAGATTTTGCTACTAGATTGCAGATCTTGTGCATGGTCGAAAAGAAGATTAAGGCAATTCAAACATTGAACATCGAAAGCCTCATCCGAGCACACGAAGTCAAATACTTTTATCATAGATGCTTGGATGATTCAAGGATTAGAACCGCTATAAACCCAAAGATAATCAAGCAATACGAGCCATTCGATCGAGGAAGAACACAAGAAGAAGAGTTGCATAAGCAATATGATGTCGAGCACATCCGCCGAGACCAAGGTACGTATAAGGTGTCCTCTATGTTTAAGGTGGCTGATACATTTCTTTTTGTTGCAGAAAATAGAATTTCGAGGGCGAAATCTTCGCAAGGGGGAGGGAATGATGAGGACATCGGAGCTAGCAACTTGGACGAGGACGGGAGCTTAACGAAAGGAGCTCTAGAAGATGTTCAAGACTTGACCCATCAGGCGTCAAGACTCTTGCCGGATGATCATAACGTCACAAGATCATTCGAAGCCACGGGAACGGGATTTGACGTGCACAACGCGAAGGCTCCCCGAGCAAGCCATAGAGCCGAGCCTCCTCTCACTCGTGTTAGAGCTCGAGCCCTCCGCATCACGTTAACAAAGGCCGTCACTCAAGTTCTTCACGGAGTTCGGGATCAGACGCGAACACCTCCCTTTTGGACCGAGACTTAACCAGAACGTCTCCTCTATCATGGCCGAAAGCTATGAGGCTCAAAGATGACTTCAAGCCAGCCCATGAGCTGTCCAATTCAGCCCAAGAACAAATCAAGGCCCAGCCCATTAGTCCATTAAGTTCCAACAGCTCTTTTCTTCCTAACCACCTTATTAAATGACAATTAGGCTTCTTCTCTTACTTGAAGACTTGCATTTATTGTTGTTTTCCTATATAAACCACCTGGAACTCTTTTGTAATGATATTTCATCTCTTGGAATAAAGTATTTTCGAATTGAGATTGAGCCAAGACTCTCTCCTTATCCTTGTTGGTTTGTCCGACAATCAATTTCGGTTTGTCCGAAATTCCCGAGCTCGGTGTGTCCGGCTCACCCTTCGGTTTGTCCGAAGCCATACTCGCCATCTTCCCCTTCGTTTCTGCCATTCATCATCTGATTTTCTCTTGAATTTGAGTGCCACTTGAGTGGGCCGGTGATTGAGAGAGTTTCCCATAAATCCCCTTTGATTTTCATCCGTTTGTTCGTGAGTTCGAGTGCCGCTATACGCGAGCCGGTGATTGCGATCAGACTTGCTTCCATCGTCTTCCGTGCGTGTATCAGATTGGGTCAGCTATTTCTACCTCACTCGACAATCCATTCAACTCTTTAGATAAATTTAAACTTAGCTCCTAAAACCCTTTCAAAACAATCCTTACTTTATGACCCCACATCATCATCCGACAAAACCTTTGAGAAGAAAAACCTTATGCAAGTGTATGCATGCATTCCTAGACTTATATGTGACAGTCCATGCAAATATGTACAAGATGCAAGACAAGACTCTCTCTTTTTGTTTTTTTTTAAACTGTTGCAGACGGTCGCTCGTATCTTCGAGCGACCGCTTGGTTGCGAAGCCTCGACGAGCGATCGTCTGAAAAAATGGGCGGCTCGCCCGTTTTGTCTGTTTTCCGGCGCCCGATGAAGGTTTTTTTTCCGTTTCTTGCTCCTCCGACGAAGGACTTGCTTTGATGAGAGTGCTTGAGAGGATTTGGAGCCTTATTAGTGTGAACTAAAAAGAAAAATTGACGAGATGGAAGAATTTACATCCCGGGGTTTACCGAGGTTGCTAGTTAAGGTCGTAGCTAGACCAAGATGTGGTGCAATCGATCAAAGAAAGGAAGAGTACAGAGGTACCTCCGCCCGGCTTAATACTCCCTGGGTTGTACGGTTTGATCCTTTGAGTGTTTACCATGAAAGATCCGCCCTTTCCGTTGTCAAGTTCCATCGCTCCATGAGAGGTGATGCTCTTTATGATGAACGGTCCCGACCATCTTGATTTCAGCTTTCCTGGAAAAAGTTTTAGTTGGGAATTAAATAAGAGAACGAGATCACCTTGTTGGAAGCTTCGATTGAGGATGTGGCTATCATGCCACTTCTTGGCTCGCTCCTTGTAAATTTGTGCGTTCTCATATGCGTCCAAGCGAATTTCCTCTAAGTGGTGGAGCTCCAGCATTCGTTTCTGTTGCGGTCTTCCAATCATAATTCATCGCCTTTATAGCCCAATATGCTTTGTGCTCCAACTCAACCGGTAGATGGCAAGCTTTCCTATACACTAGTTGGAACGGAGTCATCCCAATAGGCATCGTAAATGCTGTCCTATAGGCCCAAACCGCATCTTCAAGCTTCAAAGCCCAATCTTTTCTTGACTTGGCCATTGTTTTCTCCAGAATTTGTTTGATCTCCCGGTTAGATACTTCCACTTGGACACTCGTTTGGGGATGGTATGGGGTGGCTACTCTATGGTGAACACCATATTTGGTTAATATGCTTCGAATCACTCTATTGACAAAGTGTGCCCCTCCATCGATTATCACCACTCTTGGGACTCCAAACCGAGGAAATATGATCCTCTTGAACATCCGTGACACGGTGCTTGAATCATTTTTCGGACTAGCAAGCACTTCTACCCATTTCGTCACATAGTCAACTGCCACAAGAATGTATAGATTGCCGCAAGACGATGAGAATGGTCCCATGAAGTCTATCCCCGAAACATCGAAGGGTTCCACCTCCAGGATGTAATTTTGTGGTGCTTCATTCCTCCGCGAGATGTTGCCGGTTCTTTGACAAGCATCACATGAGCTTACAAAAGTGTGAACATCCTTGAACAATGTTGGCCAATAGAAGTCCGCTTGTAGGATCTTTGCAGCAGTCTTAGTCGAGGCGAAATGGCCTCATAATCCGAGGCATGGCAGTGATGTATGACTTGTTGCACTTCCTCCTCCGGAATGCATATTCAAAATAGTCCATCCTTACCCCTCTTAAACAAGAAAGGTTCATCCCAAAAGTAGTCTCTAGCATCATGGAATAACTTCTTCTTCCCGTTATAGCTCAACTCTGGTGGGTACCACTTTGGCAACCAAGTAGTTGACGTAATCTGCATACCAAGGGGTCGCGTTCTTGATCTCCAAAGAAAAAATGTGTTCTTCCCTTAGTGAATCATCAATTGGCATAGCCTCGGGTATTTGCAATCTCGATAGATGGTCCACCACTGTGTTTTCCGTTCCTTTCCTATCGTGGATCTCTAAATCAAACTCTTGCAAAAGTAACACCCATCGGATCAACCTTGGTTTAGCATCCTTCTTCGTGAGCAAGTACCTCAATGCGGCGTGATCCGTTTAGACGATGACCTTAGAGCCCACCAAGTATGATCTAAATTTCTCGAAAGCAAATACTACAGCCAAGAGCTCCTTTTCCGTGGTGGAGTAATTCATTTGAGCATCATCGAGCGTCCGACTCGCGTAGTATACAGGATAGTGCTTCCCATCTTTCTTTTGTCCCAATACGGCTCCGACCGAAAAATCACTAGCATCACACATCAACTCAAAAGGAATACTCCAATCCGAGGGTTGGATAATCGGAGGTGATATTAGTGCCTTCTTCAAAACTTCAAATGCTTTGTGGCATTCCTCATTAAACTCAAATGGGATGTCCTTGCCCAAAAACGCAGTCAAAGGTCTTGCTATCTTCGAGAAGTCTTTGATAAATCTCCTATAAAATCCGGTGTGACCCAAGAAGCTTCGGATCCCTTTAACGTTGGTCGGTGGCGGTAGCTTCTCAATCACTTCTGTTGGTTGTAATGCTCTAGGATGATCCATGATATGACATTTTACTTTGTATTGATTCATTGATTTATGAATGCATTATTTATCCGTTATACGATTAGCATGTTTATTGTATTTCGGCATCCTTGAATCATTAGAGAATGATTCTAAACTCCCTAATCAGTCATCATTGTGGGAACAATGTTGAATGAAGACTAGCATGAGGTGTGATCAACGCATTGGATGTAGATCACAATCATGGGTACTCGGTATGAACGAGTGACTGGATGACCCGCATGAAATTGTCACATGGACAGAGTCATGACTTGAATCTCATACAGCGGTTCGTTTATGGATCCTCATACCTGAGACGTCTAGAGTATCTGATATGAGGAGTGGCGTGTCTTGACTGCGTCAAACGTCGTCTTTAACCGGATGATTATAACGGCGTTGATCAGATACGTTCACGAATCATATGGAGATAGTAGACATGCAATATGGGACTTGTCACCTCCTTAACAGGAGAGATATCGCTGGGCCCTCTCGTGGAAGTCGGACTATGAAAACGCGTGGCCACGCTATAGATGAAGTTGCATCTATTGTATTAGTCGATTTGCCAAGACGAGAAAGCAGTTGAACTTAAAGGGTGGCTCAAACCATGCCCTTGTTCAACTTATGATATCGTGAGACAAAGGATCAGAATTCGAGCAGTTAATGCCTTGGTTAGATCACCTCGAACGCAAGTCTAAATGGGATTTGACCGAAACGAGCATGAAAAGGAGTTTTCAGTGCGTTGGTCCGGAGCTGACCAAGTTTGGTCAGCCCTGGACCAAGTTTGGTCTGTCCGGGAGGTCCGAAGGCTCGGTCCGCGATCATCTGTCCAGGCCTGGTCCGGCTGACCAAGAGTTGGTCAGCCGCTGA
>NW_010966798.1:4551-5125 GCF_000463585.1 Tarenaya hassleriana | reverse complement strand
AAACTTCAAGTCTCATCGAGAACGAGGTAAGTAACGATTCCCTCGGTGATATACACGATCTTTCGGGTTCTGCGAGTTTGGTTGCGTGTGACGTTTGACTAGGTTTAGATTTTTCTTCCGCTGCATGAAACCTAGTAAACCAAACCCTAGATCGATATGATCGCATTCTAGGAACCCGTAGATAACCCAACAGTGGTATCAGAGCCTGGTTCTCTGTATATCGCCGTGCCTGTTGCATGATTGCATGATTTAATCGTTAAATTGCATGTAATCATTGAATCTATGCATGTTTAATGATATTTGTGATTGTTGAATGATGCATGGTTGGTATGGAGTCTGGGACGGGTTAACGGTGCGTCGAAACCGGGACAAAACCCTGATTTTCGAAGCCCGAAAAATCTGTTCCGAATATGATTTGTCCGCGGTCAGCCGGACCAAGAGTTGGTCAGTCGGACCAGCAGACAGATCAGACTACGGACCGCGTGTTTGGTCAGGAGGACCAGAAGTTCTCGCTGGTCAGCCCCGGACCAAGAGTTGGTCCGGCGGACCAGGCGAGAACAACACGGGTCCGAGA
>NW_010966798.1:2757-3823 GCF_000463585.1 Tarenaya hassleriana | reverse complement strand
TTAGTATGTGTACTAAGCGGCTTGCATATTTTCTGTTTGTTTGTCTGTCTTTTTCTGTAGAACATATCTGGTGCAGGAATCTGTTTTATCTCACCATGCAATCTATCCTTATGAAGGATAAGCCTCTTACCACGGCTTCTAGATCGATCATTGATGCTTATTGGAACCCTCAATGAGTTTCTAAGTGAGCTAGGATCCATATTTCACATGCTTTTGAGTCAGCTAGGGCATGACGCTCAAAAACATGCTATTTAGTTAGACAACACATTGTCAATCACATCCTATGTGATTCCTAGATGTGTATGGGATAGTGATACACTATCACTGCATGTTCCTCATCCCATCCTTACCATTAGGTCCAAGTCCGCGTTGTCATTGAACCTAAGCCTGAGTCCAAGAAGGAAGAGTGTTATTTCTGTCATGCCATCGGGCATTGGTATAGAAATTGCAGACTCTACCTGGAAGATCAGAGGAAGAAGAAGCTTACAGAAGCTTCGACTTCTGGTATCTTCGTTATAGAGGCGAACTTGTTTACTTCTACATCATGGGTATTAGATACCGGATGTGCCTCACACATTTGTGGAAATGTGCAAAGACTTCGAGGAAGTAGACAATTGGCGAAGGAAGAAGTAGATCTCTGAGTCGGGAATGGAGCAAGAGTTGTTGCATTAACCGTCGGGACTTACGATCTCACTTTACCTTCTGGCCTTGTATTGGAGTTGCATGATTGTTATTTTGTACCTGCCATCAGCAGGAACATTATATCGATTTCATGTTTAGACTCGGATGGTTTCAGATTTGTTATTGAGAACAAATATCTGTCCATTTATAGAGGCGATTTATTCTATGGTAAGGGTTACCAGTTTAATGGCCTTTATGTTTTGGAAGATGAACCACCTAGATACAGGTCGATCTATAACGTTAGTACCAAGCGGTTTAAGCCGAACGACTTAAATCCGACCTATCTCTGGCATTGTCGACTTGGCCACATCAACGAGAAACCCATTGCGAAGCTTCATTCTGATGGACTTCTTAATTCTTTTGATTATGAGTCAATTGAATCATG
>NW_010966798.1:0-388 GCF_000463585.1 Tarenaya hassleriana | reverse complement strand
TTCGGTCAAATCTCGTTTCCATTCTTCGTATTCTTCACGTATAAGTCCATCCCTATTGGTGTGTGACCATGTAGGCCCATTCTAAGTGGTAGTGACTTTAGGAACTTTTTCCGAACCACAAGTCATGGTTAGCCTCTAGCAAGACGCCATGACCACCCATTTAGAATTGAGTTAGAGGTGATCTGACCAAGGCATTAACAGCTCAAATTCTGATCCTTTGTCTCACGATCGCTGGACCCTCTCGTGGAAGTCGGACTATGAAAACGCGTGGCCACGCTATAGATGAAGTTGCATCTATTGTATTAGTCGATTTTCCAAGACGAGAATGCAGTTGAACTTGAAGGGTGGCTCAAATCATGCCCTTGTTCAACTTATGATATCGTGAGAC
>NW_010966797.1:0-781 GCF_000463585.1 Tarenaya hassleriana | reverse complement strand
TATATCGAATGAGCCTACAGGGTCACACACGCAGGGAAGGACAAATGCACGAGAGAAAACGTCAACACAAGAATCATTCAACGTGCAATGTCGACAGATTCAATAGGTTCGTGCTTACTATGACAGCTAGGTTCTCAAACTATCTAGATGTCGGGATGGATCAAACTTAAATAGAATGACGGAATAATGAGCATACAATAGAACTCCTACTTCGCACGGTAATAGTTCAAGGACTAATCAAATTGAATCGCAAGCAAATGCACAAGGATGGTTGAGCAGATTCGTGCGTGCAATCGAGTAGGTGATGTTTGGATTTTAATGGATGTTCAACCTAGTTGGAACCAAGGATAGTCACGGCACACACAACACAGCAAAGATGAAACACAATCAATAATAACGAAGTTCAGAAACTCGAATCGGAAGGATCTCACCCGAGGAGAATGCCGATGATGATGTGGAGTGCTATTCCGCTGGTTTGCGATCGATTATATGACTCTAATGGTAGCAGCAAGTTCTGCGAAATGGATGGTGGAATAGATCAGCCCTTACCAAGGAACAATACTTGACAGTTTTTGTATTTTGTTTTTGAGTTTTCGAGATTTGAAACAAAGAAACGAAAAGAAACAAAATGTAAACAAGGATAGATCTCACCCGATTTGTGTCCCTAGAATCGATCTCTTAGGAATAGGATTCGCTCATGAGATCCCAGGAAACCCAACAACCAGCTAGGGCTCCTCCATGAGCTTCTCGGAGTATGACATCTCGTAATGATCCTTGAGGG
>NW_010966796.1:0-781 GCF_000463585.1 Tarenaya hassleriana | reverse complement strand
CATGAGTTCGGTATACCCGCGATACCCGAACCCGAACTCAGCGTAAAATTTAAAAAAAAAAACTGAACAGACAAATCTGCAAAATTAATACATCAATGGCATAAAATTCAACATCAAAATCTATCCAAAATGCATCATAAGTTCAACAGCATCATAATTCTTGAACCCACTAAAAAAAAAGAAAATAAATTCAATGATGAGATTTGAATCAGATATAAGGATGGATAACACCACGTCACTACCAATGGAACCCAAAACTCACCAAGTTTGGGGAAAAAACCCTAAATCATGTAATTCCGAAGAAATCCCAAAGATATCACATTTCTATACCATCTCACCCATCAATGTATGTAGACGCATAAACTTTGTGATTCCCAAAATAATTCTAAAATCTAAAAACCCAAAGTAAACGAACATGCAGAAAACGATGGGAACAGGATCAATTAGAAATTCGGACAGGAACCAGAGTAGAAAGTTCACTGTATCTGGGGAAGAGATGATCGGTAATGGCTCAAACGCGACAGAATAGTCCTCATATCAGATCCAAAACACGAGAAATCTACCAGAGAAACACGGGCTAGCAGCGGGGCAAACTTTTCGACCAGAAAAACACGTCACACCAAAAGGCCAATCCGCCGGAGACGGAGAGACAGAGAGCCGAACGACGGAGGAGAAGCCGAATGACGGAGATGAAGAACCAATGGCCAATCCGCCGGAGACAGAGAGAGAGTCGGCTAATATTTGCGGTAGAGAGAGAAGGGGGAGGAGGATGCAGACTTAC
>NW_010966795.1:0-781 GCF_000463585.1 Tarenaya hassleriana | reverse complement strand
ATATATATATATATATACTGAATTATTAGGTAATAGAAATAATTTTGGGTTGCATGAAGTGGGTAGGATGGATTAGATCATTTCAGAAGATGTGGGGCAACTTTTTCTTTTCTTTTGTTTTTTTTATTTAATTATTTATTACCATCTGCTATTTCTATTGACATGATTTATAGGGGAAGAAAAAGAAAATAAATTATTCAGTAATTTATCAACGTCTTATTACAGTATTATTTTCACTTGTTAATTACACTTCGAAATTAATAAACCATGTTTAAGAATTATGCATTTAGGAAAGCTACCCTTCACCCACTCCTTTGGACAAATGCATATGCTACCAATTATCAAATTATTTCACCGTAATAATGTTGCAATTTTTTTATATATTATAATGTTAAGCCCCATAATGATTTTGCTTATATGGTTATATATCTAATATATAAATCATATGATATAGATTGATAGAGATGTATAATAATATTATATGTTAAACACAATCATTAGACAATTTGAAACCCCTTGTCTTCTTGGCCCATTGTCTCTCTTTCCCAATTAAAATCAAAATAGCCATAAACATCCAACATTAAGGTCTACCAAATGAACATAATTGTGCAACACAATTACATTTTTGATACAACTGAATTGATTATTTTATTTCATGATTGCTTCAATCGATCTCATACACTACACTGTCTACTTTTTATGTTCATCAATCAATGGCTTCAAATTCATTATAATTTGTTCGAGTTCCCATCACACGCACACGTCCACGGGAGGCATGTGT
>NW_010966794.1:0-781 GCF_000463585.1 Tarenaya hassleriana | reverse complement strand
TATTAATTAAATAAGTTTTATATGTTTAATCCGTTAAAGTTATGAGTTAAATGAGTAAATCTATTAACCCATTTAATCTAATATGAATATAAATCTTAATTAAATAACTATATTAATTGGATTAATAAAATTATAATCGAATTCATTACAACCAAATAATACATGACCAAATTCGATATAATATCAGTATTCTTTTCGAATAATCAACTTTTTCGATTGAACAAGATCAGTTTTTTCGTTTTCACTGACAACAACATTATGATATGAGATTTATTGGTTAATAACTTAAAAGTATAAAGTCTTATGAGTTAATTAGAATAACTTCATGATTTATTTGATAAAAATTTATACAGTTTACTCGTTTATTTGGAAAAAAATGTAGAGTTATTTAGACGATTTTTCTCGGCGATATTCTCTAAATTTAATTGATTAACATTACTATTATTTGAAACATGTTTAGGTGGGAGCAATCAAGAAAAAATTGTGTATATGTAATAGATTTATGTATGTATGTATGTATGTTACAAAGTCAAATTAAAGTAGAGGAGCTGTGATGGGGACTCGTGGAACTCTTCAATACTTTATAAAATACGAGACGTTGGAAAATAATCTAATAATCTCTATACAATATTTTATTATAGGGAAAATGACATTTTCCTACACAAATTTAGTAAAATGTGACCTTTTCCTACACGAATTTTTAATTTGACAAAAACCTATACTATATTATCAAATATCCCAAATCTATACACGAATTACCCAATTTTACTGCAATTTACTA
>NW_010966793.1:0-782 GCF_000463585.1 Tarenaya hassleriana | reverse complement strand
GCTCCTATATCATATTTGTTTTTCTGGTGTTAAATGCTTTTCTAGCTTGTAATCCGTCTCTTTGGTGACATTCATATGTTGTATTTTGTGATTTTTTTCCGTTATCTTCCGGTTCCATTATTTCCGCTATCAATTTTATCATTTGCGGTACTATGTATATGTTCCTGTTAAAAGTTGTGTATACACACACATAGGGTGTCAATCGGGCCGACCCGTCCCGAACTGCATTCGGCCCGAAGGTTTCGGTTTCAGGTCGGTCCGATTTTTTTCAGACCTATATAACTAAGTACGAAATCTGGACTTATATATTCCGGGTTCCGGTCGGACCAACCTACATAATTTCTTTTGTAAATATCTTTTTTTTTCTTTTTTTAATTTTTTAAAAAATATCATGCTTCCGGACCGGTCTGAATCGGGTTCGAAACCTGGTTTGAAACTGATCCGAAAATCTGATTTTTTTTTTCGGATCGAAAAACTTAGATCCAAAATCCTCTAATTTTCGGGTTGGGCTAGACCGGATTTCGGATCTGGGCCTAAATTGACATCCATATACACATACGGTCCATCGTAGATATGCATCAACGGTTTCTAGTGATCATTTTGTGGAGAAAGACTAAAGAAAAAAAACTGTACGGAGGAAAATGGCCCCCCAAATTGACCATTTATCTACAAAACGTTACGTTTTGGGCCTATGTGCCTTCTACGGCCCATAATAAAGAAACCCCCCACCCCCAAGAAAATAATTAGTGATTAATTTAATAAACCTCGAGAACAGAGTACAG
>NW_010966792.1:83874-86040 GCF_000463585.1 Tarenaya hassleriana | reverse complement strand
CATTAGGGATGGACTTATATGTGAAGTTTCGGAAAGGAAGACTTGGATTTGATCGGAAAAATCGTTTTCGGATCAAATAAGAGTGTTGGGACATTTTTAGCCTTCTGACTCGGACCGACTTCGCGTCGGTGTGGATACGTGTAGAGGAGCTGTACTTTCAGCTCTTGGTGATTAAAACAGGCCCTGGATCGATTGATACTTTCAGATCTTCAGGAAAGAGGTAAGTATTCGATTCCTACGGTGATATACTCGATTGAACGGGGTTTTACGGATGATTTTGGTTGCGTGTGACGTTTGACTAGGTTTAGATTATTCTTCCGCTGCATGAAACCTAGTAAACCAAACCCTAGATCGATATGATCGCATGCTAGGAATCCGTAGCCCAAAAACCCAACAGATTCATACCTATTTCGCCAAGATTTACATATATTTATTCCGGATTTGCGAAAATTTTTTGGGTTAAGAGTGAGATTTGTGATTTTCACCAAATCAGAAAGTTTTTATGAGTTTTTGAGTGATTCGGACACAGATCTCTGCACATACATGCTTATTCTTGATTACCCATGAGTTTTTTCGGTTGATTTCAGCGATTTCGGGGATTTTGAGTGCAGCTCTTCGTCTGACGGAACAAACAACGTTCTGACTCGGTCCGAGTCAAAGTTTTGACTCGACCGAGGTAAAACGCGGAATTCCAATGACAAATACGTGTTGACTCGGTCCGAGTCACATGTTGACTCGACCGAGGCAACATCCCTTACACTGATAGCACGCTCTGACTCGGCCCTGGCAGTCTTGACTCGGCCGATCAGTCATCTGTGCGATATCCGGGCAGTTTCCCACGCGTATTGGCGATCCCGGTCGCACTCACCTGTCTTTGTCTCGAGTTTCAGATGGCCACCCGCAAAACCAAATCTAGAGCATCCGACGTTCGCGAGGATCACATTCCACCTCTTGCTCCCTTCCAACCACGGGCGGACGCCGTGATGACCCTGACCCCTCCGACGATCGTAGTCAGTGACACCGATCACGAGCCTCGTTTCCGCCTACCTAACCCTGACATGCAGCAGACAGCGATCTACTTCTCCAACCTGATCTACTGCACGAAATTCCCAGACGAAGAGATTATCGAGCTCGAATTCTACGAGCAGGTCCATGACTTATGCGACCAATTAGATGGCTCAGCATCCTCGAGGCTTGCGAGTCGACATATAGACAGCTGACGGCGGAATTTCTAGCATCATACCGCCTGTACATTCCCCAGGACGACGACGCCAGCAGAGCTTACATGGCCTTCTGGATAGCCGGGCGTCCATACCACCTCACCATGGCTCAGTTTTCTGAGATCCTCGGTGTTACTCCCAGGGAGACGGCCGAGCTCCCATCCGTGAGCGGATCCGCACTACGACAGTTCTGGTCAGAGATAGGATCCCGCGACTACATAGCCAGTCGTCTGAAGTCTACATGGATCCGACACCCTGCAGTCAGGTATTTTCATATGATCCTAGCTAACACACTGTCTGCTAGGAAAGATCCAGGGTCAGTATCCCAGATGGAGCTACAGTTCATCCGACAGGCCATGAGTCCACTTTACGATGGGTCCGACTTGGGAATGTCTCGCGTTGATCTAGAATCCCGAGTAGCACTCCACCTATACTCGATCCAGCAGGCAGACTCTGGAGTCGAAGTGTTCGTCGGAGGTATGATCACCCGGATTGCTAGACGAGTGGGAGTCAACGTCGGCAGATACGAGAGGACTCGATGCAGCCCATCCTCCACTCTGAACATCAAAGTGCTGCGACAGAAGTCCTCTATCGATATCGAGGGTCGCCGAACCTACTGGCTATACTATGAGCGCGGCAGCAACATCAAGAGGCGCCTCCTTCTGCCGAACATACATCTGCCACCCATCACTCTAGAGGGGCTCCTACTAGACCTCACACCAGGACAGTGATCCGGTCTAGAGGAGGAGGCATACGACGAGCCGCCTGCACCGCCCACACATTCGGAGCACCACACTTCAGAGGCAGGGACATCCCGACCACCCAATGACTTGCTCCAGTCATCTCCACTGCCACCGCCCACTACTTCATTTCCAGAGCCAGACTTCACACGACCATCACCGCCACCACCTACTTATGGCCCAGACAGCTATGGATACACATTCCA
>NW_010966792.1:81632-82825 GCF_000463585.1 Tarenaya hassleriana | reverse complement strand
GGATAAGGTTGTTGTTTGGGACCTACGGAGTTGAAACGACTATATCCAGGTTATATGTTTCGTTTAGAACCTTTTTCGAGTCTTGCAGGTTGACAAAATCTAGTTCAACAAACGTCTTGGGAAAATAAAGCATCTCGACACTCCGCTGTCAAAATCTCGGTAACGAAAATCGTTCGAGGACATGAGTGCATCGATCGATGGTTCGGGTCTAAGTTGTGGGTCGGACATTGCATTGAAAAGAAAAAAAAAGAGAAGAAAACCAATGTCCTTCAACTTCAACGTCCTAGAAACCTGAGATGCGTGCGTTTGACGGAAAAATCCTACAAAAAGGTAAAAATCTAGGCATAAAGTAGAACTAAGATCGAAAAAGCAAAAGTTGAGATAAGGATAGGTTCAGAAATAGGCTTGGTGAGTCGTAGAGATTCTAATCGGTTCTAGGTGACAATAAAAGTCCCATGACTAGGTAGATTAGTCTTTGGTAGAAATATCATAGTAGACCGGTTTGGGTACGATTCACGGGGAGCTAGCATCGGATGGATGTTTCGCTTTTGAGTGTCATGATGATGCTATTTGATGTTCGTCATCCCTGTTTTGCAGATTTTATTCCTTCGTTCCTTACTCGAGGACGAGCAATGGTTTAAGTCTGGGGGGATTTGATAACTCCTAATTCTCTCTATATTTTCAGGGCGTTTCTATAGGATTTTATATGAGGATCATGTTCATTTATAGGCATTATAGGCGCGTTAGGCTACGAAACTCGGTTTGGTTGTGTTTTTATTGGATTACAGGTCTTGGATGAGATTTGGACCAAGATGGAAGCAATCTGGAGCTAAAAGGATTGACATACATCAAGAACTTCCTACCTTGACTCGGCCAAAGTCAACAACAGAAATTGGGCCGAGTCAACATGCTGAAAAGGGCCCAATTCAAGCCTGTTACGAGGAGACCGAGTCAGAACGTCCGAGTCAGTTTACCCCGAGTCAACATGCCCGAGTCAGAAGGCCCGAGTCAGAAGATTGGGCTGGGCCGAATTCATTATGTTTCGTTTTGATTCGGTCGAGTCAGAGTACTGACTCGGTCCGAGTCAAAACCCAGAAAAAAGCCCACATCGAATTTTCAGAATTGGAAGGGGAGTTGGACTTCGGGAGCGCCGCCTAGGGTTGATAAAAGGACTCTACAGACGTCCAAAAGAG
>NW_010966792.1:68121-80956 GCF_000463585.1 Tarenaya hassleriana | reverse complement strand
GGGTTTAGATTTAGCAACCGGTCCTTGTGTTCGACCCCGTGTTACGACGATCCGTATCCTTGCGGTGAGTTGTGAATCGGGTTATAAATTCTAGACTCGGTACACACGTATCATAGATCATTGATAGAATCTGCATATTGTTTTGTTTTGTTCTATTTTGTCTTTCTCTGTAGGACACAGCATCGACCGGTAGTGTACTTGGAAACATTCCTTGCGGTGAGTTGTGAATCGGGTTATAAATTCTAGACTCGGTACACACGTATCATAGATCATTGATAGAATCTGCATATTGTTTTGTTTTGTTCTATTTTGTCTTTCTCTGTAGGACACAGCATCGACCGGTAGTGTACTTGGAAACATGATCGATCATTGATGCTTATTGGAAGCATGTGGATGATGATCTGGACAAGTCTAGCTTGATACTTGGAAACATGACTTCGGAATTGCGTAAGCAATTAGAGGACATGGACGATTCTTTGATTGTTGATCAGTTGAATACGTCATTTCAAAAGTGATATGGTAGTTGTTAGAAAGAGTTCCAGCAAAAGGAAGCGTTCCAAGAGCAAGGGCAAGAGGAAAATGACAAGCGTTGACATTGAACCTAAGCCCAAGTCCAAGGAGGAAGAGTGTTATTTCTGTCATACCGTTGGGCATTGGTATAGAAATTGTAGACTCTACCTGGAAGATCAGGAGAAGAAGGAGCTTAGAGAAGCATCGACTTCTGGTGCCTTCGTTATAGAGGCTAACTTGTTTACTTCTACATCGTGGGTATTAGATACCGGAAGTGCCTCGCGCATTTGTGGAAATGTGCAAGGGTTGCGAGGAAGTAGACAACTGGCAAAAGGAGAAGTAGATCTCGCGTTGGGAATGGAGCAAAAGTTGCTGCATTAGCTGTCTGGACTTATGATCTGACTTTACCTTCTGGACTTGTATTGGAGTTGCATGATTGTTATTTTATTCCTGCTATCAGCAAGAACATAATATCGATTTCATGCTTAGACTCGGACGGTTTCAGATTTGTTATTGAGAACAAAGGTCTGTCCATTTATAGAGGTGATTTATTCTATGGTAAATGTTACCAGTTTAATGGCCTTTATGTTTTGGATGATGAACCGTCAAGATACAGGTCAATCTATAATGTTTGTGCCAAACGGTTTAAGCCGAATGACTTAAACCCGACCTTCCTTTGGCATTGTCGTCTAGGCCATGTAAACGAGAAACGCATTCAGAAGCTTCATCATGAAGGCCTTCTGGATTCATTTGACTTTGAGTCTCTTGAATCTTGCGAGTCTTGTTTAATGGGCAAGATGACGAAGCATCCTTTCAAAGGGAAAGGACAAAGAGCGACAGAGTTATTGAGCCTGATACATAGTGATGTATGCGGACCAATGAGCTGTCAAGCTAGAGGAGGTTATATGTATTTCGTTACGTCCACTAATGATTTCAGTCGATACGGTTATGTCTATTTGATGAGACATAAGTCTGAAACACTTGAAATGTTCAAGGCCTTCAGAAACGAAGTACAGAACTAGCTTAGCAAGAGGATCAAGACACTTCGATCTGATCGTGATGGCGAGTATATGAGCCAAGAATTCTCTGGATATCTGGTTGATTGGGGTATTGTATCACAATTTACTCCTCTTGTAACGCCACAGTGGAATGGCGTATCTGAACGGAGGAACCTAACAATGTTGGACATGGTTCGGTTGATGATGAGTCAGATAGATCTTCCAAAGTCCTTTTGGGGCTATGCTTTAGAGACTGCTGCATACCTACTGAACAAGAGTCCAACGAAGGCGGCTGAAATGACGCCATATGAGATATGGATGGGGAAGCGTCCCGCGTTGTCGTTTGTCAGAATTTGGGGTTGCGACGCTTACGTGAAGCGTCAGATGATTGATAAGTTATCCTCCAAAACTGATAAGTGTTTATTTGTAGGCTACCCTAAGAAAACTAAGGGTTACTACATCTATATTCCGGCAGAGAACAAGGTGTTCATTGCCAGGAATAGGACTTTTATGGAGCGAGAGTTCGTCTCCAAAAGAGTCAGTGGGAGTAGGATTGAACTTGAGGAAGTTCGAGAGCAACAAGTAGACCTGAGCTGAGTAAACAAGTTGAAGACATTCAACCTGTTTCACTGCCGGTTGTGACTCAACCTTCGACTAGTGAACCTCAGAGATCAGGCAGGATTCGCCAAGAACCTGTGAGATACGGATTTCTCGTGACTGGAAATGAGGAGCTCATGTTATTAGAACATGATGAGCCTTCCACATACCCAGAGGCTATGGCGAGTCCCGATTCCGAGAAATGGCGCGAGGCTATGAAGTTCGAGATGCAATCCATGTCAGACAACCAAGTATGGACTCTGATTGATGCATCTGAAGGGATAAAACCCATCAGATGCAAGTGGATCTTCAAGAAGAAGACCGACATGGATGGCAACGTGCACACGTATAAGGCATGACTTGTGGCGAAAGCATTCCGTCAAATTCATGGTATTGACTATGATGAGACCTTTTCACCTGTAGTTATGCCGAAGTCCATCAGGATGCCAAGACCGCGTTCCTGAACGGGAACGTTATCGCAGATGTGTATATGACACAACCCGAAGGTTTTGTCGATCCAAGGAACTCGAGGATGGTGTGCAAGCTTCAGAGATCCATTTATGGACTGAAGCAGGCTTCGAGGAGCTGGAATCATCGCTTTGATGAGACAATCAAAAAGTTTGGTTTCTCACAGAACGAAGACGAGCTGTGTGTTTACAAGAAGGTCAGTGGGAGCACAGTAGTATTTCTAGTGCTATACGTGGATGACATTCTCCTAATAGGGAATGACGTTCTACCTTGCAAGACGAGAAGTCTTGGCTAGGAACGCAGTTTTCAATGAAGGACCTAGGAAAAGCGGCCTATATTTTAGGCATAAAGATCTATAGAGATAGATCGAGGCGGCTTCTAGAATTGAGCCAGAGTACTTACATCGATAAGGTCTTGAAACGGTTTGAGATGTAAGATTCCAAGAAAGGAACCTTACCGATGAGCAGTGGCACAGTTCTCTACAAGAGTCAGTGTCCTACGACACTTGATGAGCGAGAACGCATGGATCGGATTCCATATGTTTCGGCAATTGGATCGATCATGTATGCCATGCTTTGTACTCGATCGGATGTATCCTATGCGTTGAACATTACGAGTAGATACCAGTCAGATCCAGGTGAGTCACACTGGATCGCCGTCAAGAACATCCTGAAGTACTTGAGAAGGACTAAGGATGTGTTCTTGGTATATGGTGGGTCGGAAGATGAGCTCTCTGTAAGGGGTTACACCGATTCTAGTTTCTAGTCAGACCCGGATGACTACAGATCGCAGTCTGGCTATGTTTTCTGCTTGAACGGAGGCGCTATTAGCTTGAAGCGTTCTAAGCAAGCGACCGTTGCAGAATCTACTACAGAAGCTGAGTATATTGCAGCGTCGGACGCAACAAAGGAAGTTGTTTGGATCAGAAAGTTTGTTGGCGACTTGGGTGTCATTCCTAGTGCTGATAGCCCCATTGCTCTGTATTGTGACAACAATGGAGCGATCGCACAAGCGAAAGAACCCAGATCCCATCAACGATCCAAACACATACTCAGACGATTTCACCTTATCGGGGAGATCATAGACAGAGGAGACGTGCACATATGCAGGGTGTCGACAGATGACAACATTGCCGATCCATTTACGAAGCCTCTCCCTTCGTCGAAGCATGAGGGTCATCTTAGGGATATGGGCATTAGATGTTTAGCATTCCATGATTAGAGCAAGTGGGAGATTGTTGGTTTAGTGCTCTATGATGTACTGTTATGCAAGCTTTATTTAGATACATTAGATGTATTGACACTTTCTATGGTTTATGGATGAGTGTTTTATTCATTACATGTTTTGCATACTTGATATGTTATGAACAATACTAAACTCCCTAGTCGTATATCATTGTGGAAATAATGATGTAATAAGACTAGTATGATGTGTGATTGATGATCATAGAGATGATCATAGGTATTGGATACGATCACAATCATAGGTATTCGTTAGAAAACGGAATACTAGATTGACCCGCATAGTGTCATGACTTGAATCTCATATGACGGTTCCATGATTGGATCCTAAAACCTGAGATATCTAAGGAATCCAACATGAGGAGTTGCGTACTTTGAATACGTCAAACGTCCTGCGTAACAGGAGGACTATAAAGGCGTGTATCAGGTATGACACGAATCATGTGCTGGATAGTAGATAGTCAAGATGAGATTTGTACCTCTCGTAAAAGAGAGAGATATCGCTGGGCCCCTCGTGTGAGCGAGACTGTGAAATGTGTGGTCGCACTATAGACGAACGTCGTCTATTTCGTACAGTCGAACTCTTGAATGAGAAAGCAGTCGAATCAGATAAGGTGGCATGTCCATGCCTTATGTCCGACTTATGATATCGTGATACAAAAGGATAATCAGCCGGAATCATCACTCGCGTTCGTAAGATCACGAACAAACTCTATTCGAGATAGGTAGTCATAGTGTCTGCTAGAGACTGCCTATGACTTGTATATCCGAAATAGAGATTTCGGGTTATACTGCTATATCGAATGAGCCTACAGGGTCACACACGCAGGGAAGGACAAAACGTACGAGAAAACGACGAAAAAACTAAGACGGAAGGGTCCAAACCGAACGGACCAGAAGGGCCGACCCGACAGTCCGCCAGGTCCAGACCCGACGATCCAAAACGTGGTTTGTCCATTCCAGAAGGTCTGGAACGGACGGTCCACGTGCATTTCTGGACTGTCCGTTCCGGCTTTCGGATTTTTTCAAAAATTAAACCAAAATTAGGGTTAAATCACTTTATAAGAAGGAGATTAAAACTCTAATTAGGTGAGCCGACTTTAGAGAACTTGAACAGACTTTGGTGAGATCCAAAAGGTTCTAGGAGGTGATCTAAGTCTTGTTTTCTCGAAGCAACATACCGAATAGTTGATTCGGGTCCTAGGAGACAAGTTCCAATCGTTGGAATCCATCCCGAGGTGTGGATACGTGTAGAGGGCGAGGTAATCTTCCTCCCTTTCGTGGTCGGACGAACACATCAATTGATACAGGCCCCGGATCCATTGAGGTAAGCGTCCTAACGTTTCTACGTAATCATACATGCATGGTTTTAGGGTTTCATAAAATTTTTGTTTTACATCCGCTGCGCAAACCCTAGAATCGATCTCTTAGGAATATGATTCGCTCTAGAGATCCCAGAAAATCCCAACAACACTAGTATATTACATTATTTTACAACACTTGGATGAAACTATACTCCATATTCGGAACCGCCTGACCAAGGAACGCATTCAAACAACAAAGAAGTACGTGCTTGGCGATACGAGTTTCGATGAATTTCTCAAATGGTGGGTCCATGGAAATCAATAAGAATTGTTTGGTCTTGAGGAATACTTAACGAGTGTAAACGATGGTTTGAGGCGTTGTAGGTTCGGGATCCCTCATGAATCGCATGGACGGTTAGTGATGCTAAAATGTCTTAGGGTTTGTCTTCCAATTGGGGGTTTCAAGCACTTCTTCTAGAGTTTGTCTCTCCCAAGCTTAAACTCACTACCTAGAGAATCGATTTACCCATCTCCCAATGATCTAAATGATCTCTAGATGCATTAATGTACCCTATCATGAACCCTAAGCAAGTTAAGCCATCTCCCAATGTGAATAACTCACTCATTTGACATTTGGTTCCAAACATCATTCCCATATCCCTATGATCAATGTGTTCTATAGTCATATCAATTAGGGTTTCATCCAAATCAATAGCATTAAGCACAAAACATCAAACCCATAGAAGAAAACTCAAAGACATCATAGATTAAGCTTAGGTGTCCATACAAAGTGAGGATCCCTCACCCACAACAAGGTCACTACTCCATAACTAGGGTTTCAAAACAGAAAGCAAAATGAAGAAACATGGAAAAGGAGAAGAAATGCTCAAGATGGTCTTCAATGGTGGTCTTCTTAAGAGATCGATACTAGGGTATGCGCAGCGGATATAAAACAAAATTTTGAATGAAACCCTAGAATCATGCTTTATGAATCGTGGAAACGTCAGAACGCTTACCTCAATCGATCCGGGGCCTGTATCAATTGAAGATCTCGTCTGATCACGAAAGGGAGGTAGAATACCTCTCCCTCTACACGTATCCACACATCGGGATGGATTTCAACGATTGGAACTTATCTGTTAGGACCCGAATCTGCTATTCGATTTTTGTGCTTTGAGAAAAACAAGACTAAGAACTCCTTGAACTCTTTGGATCTCTCCAAAAGCTCTTAGAATTCTACCAAAGACAGCTCCCCAAGTCTCTTGATTAATTACAGTTTTAATCTCCTTCTTATAAGGTGATTTAACCCTAATTCGGTCTAATTTTCGAAAAACCCGGAAGCCAGAACGGACGGTCCAGAAATACACGTGGATCGTCCGTTCCAGACATGCAGAACGGACGGTCTGCGTTAAGTGGACCGTCCGTTCCAGACCTTCCGGAACGGACAGTCCGTTCTGGACCGTCGGGTCTGGACCTAGCGGATCGTCCATTCCGAACTTTCTGGTCCGTCCGTTCCAAACCCTTCTGTCTCGGTTTTTCTGTCGTTTTCTCGTGCATTTTGTCTTTCCCTGCGTGTGTGACCCTGTAGGCTCATTCGATATAGCAGTATAACCCGAAATCTCTATTCCGGATATACAAGTCATAGGCGCAAGCCTATCATGCAATTTTAACCATTAAAATTCATATAGGCATGCGACAAGCACGGCGATATACAGAGAACCAGGCTCTGATACCACTGTTGGGATTTAGGCTACAGATTCCTAGCATGCGATCATATCGATCTAGGGTTTGGTTTACTAGGTTTCATGCAGCGGAAGGATAATCTAAACCTAGTCAAACGTCACACGCAACCAAAATCATCCGTAAAACCCCGACAGATCGTGTATATCACCGTAGGAATCGAATACTTACCTCTTTCCTGAAGATCTGAAAGTAGCGATCGATCCAGGGCCTGTTTTAATCACCAAGAGCTGAAAGTACAGCTCCTCTACACGTATCCACACCGACGGGAAGGATTCCAAACGTTTTTGGAACTGATCTGCTAGGATCTGTGAAGTATATGAAGTGGGATCTAATCCCGGGAGCTAGAACTATGAAAGAAACGATTTCTTCTGAGTTTTTGCTCTGTTTTAGGGTTCTTTTCGTCTGTCTTAGGTTGAGGACGGCGTCCAATACCCTTTTTATAAGATAGGAACCCTAATCCTTGTGAAAAGAGACTTTTTCCGAGTATTGACTCGGTCCGAGTCAGAACTCTGACTCGGTCGAGTCAGAACGAATCAGCCCAAGCCCATTGTCAACTCTTGACTCGGCCCATTTAGTATTGACTCGGTCCGAGTCAAGTACTGACTCGGTCCGAGTCAGAAGGCTAAAACCGTCCCGATACTCTGATTTGATCCGAAAACCGTTTGTTCGACCAAATCCAAGTTTCCCTTTCCGATACTTCACATGTAAGTCGATCCCTAATGTGTGTGACCCTGTAGGCCCATTCGTAGTGGCAGTAGCCTCGAGAACCATTCCCGATCTACAAGTCATGGTTAGTCTCTAGCAAGACGCCATGACTACCCACGTTGAATTGAGTTAGAGGTGATCTAACCAAGGCAGTAACAGCTGGAGTTCTGATCCTTTGTCTCACGATATCATATGTTGAACAATGGCATGGTTTGAGCCACCCTTCAAGTTCAACTGCTTTCTCGTCTTGGCAAATCGACTGATAAAATAGATGCAACTTCATCTATAGCGTGGCCACGCATTTTCATAGTCCGACTTCCACGAGAGGGCCCAGCGATATCTCTCCTATTGAGGAGGTGATAAGTCCCATATTGCATGTCTATTATCTCCATATGATTCGTGAACGTAACTGATCAACGCCGTTATAATCATCCGGTTAAAGACGACGTTTGACGCAGTCAAGACACGCCACTGCTCATATCAGATACTCTAGACATCTCAGGTCTGAGGATCCAAGAACGAACCGCTTTATGAGATTCAAGTCATGACTCTATCCATGTGATAATCTCATGCGGGTCAACCAGTCACTCGTTCACGAGTACCCATGATTGTGAAATGCATCCAATGCATCGATCACACCTCATGCTAGTCTTAATTCATCATTGTTCCCACAATGATAACTGACCAGGGTGTTTAGAATCATTCTATAATGATTCAAGGATACCGAAATATAACAAACATGCCAATCATATAACGGGAATGTAATGCATTCATAAATCAATGAATCAATACAAAGTCAAAATGTCATATCACGGATCATCCTAGAGCATTACAACCAACAATCTCCCACTATGCTCTATGATCTATCCTACAAGCATCTAATCCCCATACCCTTAACATGACCATCATGTTTTGACGAAGTGAGAGGCTTCGTCATCGGGTCGGCAATATTATCATCTGTCGACACTCTGCTTATCTTCACGTCTCCTCTGTCGATGATTTCTCTGATCAAGTGAAATCGCCTGAGTATGTGTTTGGATCTCTGGTGTGACCGGGGTTCCTTAGCTTGCGCAATCGCACCATTGTTGTCACAATACAACTGAATGGGATCTGCAATGCTAGGAATGACGCCCAGGTCTCCCACAAATTTCCTGATCCAAACAGCTTCTTTAGCTGCACCCGATGCTGCTATGTACTCGGCTTCTGTAGTCGAATCTGCCACGGTTGGCTGTTTGGAACTCTTCCAACTGATAGCCCCACCGTTCAGGCAGAAAACATAACCTGACTGCGATCTGAAGTCATCTCTGTCGGTTTGGAAACTAGCATCGGTATAACCACTTATAGCGAGCTCGTCTTCCAATCCGCCATACACCAAGAACAAATCCTTAGTCCTTTTCAAGTACTTAAGGATGTTCTTGACCGCAATCCAGTGAGCCTCACCTGGTGTAGACTGATATCTACTAGTCATACTCAATGCATATGATACATCCGGATGAGTACACAATATGGCGTACATGATGGATCCAATTGCTGATGCATATGGTATCCTACTCATGCGCTCTTGCTCATCCTGTGTCTTTGGACACTGAGTCTTGCTAAGAGCTACGTCATGTCCCATTGGCAAGGCACCCCTCTTGGAGTCTTGCATCTTGAACCGATTCAAGACCTTGTCAATGTATGTACTCTGACTTAGACCAAGAAGCCTTCTCGATCTATCTCTATAGATCTTGATTCCTAGAATATAGGCGGCTTCTCCTAAGTCCTTCATCGAAAAGACTGATCCTAGCCAGGATTTTACTCCTTGCAAGGTAGGAATGTCATTTCCGATGAGCAATATATCATCCACATAAAGTACAAGGAAGACCACTGCGCTCCCACTGACCTTCTTGTAAACGCATGGCTCATCTTCGTTTTGCAGGAAGCCAAACGTTTTGACTGCCTCGTCAAATCGAAGATTCCAGCTCCTCGAAGCCTGCTTCAGTCCATAAATGGATCTCTGAAGCTTACACACCTTCCTCGGACTCTTAGGATCGACAAAACCCTCGGGTTGTGTCATGTACACATCCTCGAGCAAATTCCCGTTAAGGAATGCGGTCTTGATGTCCATCTGCCATATATTGTAGTCATAATACGCAGCTATGGCCAGCAGAATCCGTATGGATTTAAGCATCACGACTGGTGAAAAGGTTTCATCATAGTCTATACCATGAATCTGCCGAAACCCTTTCGCTACGAGTCGTGCCTTATAGGTATGCACGATGCCATCCATGTCGTTTTTCTTCTTGAAAACCTACTTGCATCCAATGGTTTTAATACCATCGAATGAATCGACCAAAGTCCACATTTTGTTGTCGTACATGGATTGCATCTCAGACTCCATGGCCTGGTGCCATTTCTCGGAATCGGAACTCGCCACAGCCAATGAATACGACGCAGGCTCGTCATGTTCTAACAACATGAGTTCGTTGTTTCCAGTCACAAGAAAACCATATCTTGTAGGCTCTTGGCGAATTCTACCAGATCTCCGAGGTTCACTAGGAGGTGCTGTCTCAACAACTCGTGATACAGGTTGGACTGTTTCGACCTGTTCGTTCGGTTCTTCGACTATTTGTGGTTCTCGAACTTCTTCGAGATCTATTCTACTCCCACTGACTCTCTTGGAGACGAACTCTCTCTCCAAGAAAGATCCATTCCGAGCAACAAACACTTTGTTCTCAGATGGGTTGTAGAACCAGTACCCTTTAGTTTCCTTAGGGTAACCCACAAATATGCATTTGTCAGACTTGGCGGATAGCTTATCAGAAGCCAGACGTTTCACGTAAACGTCGCATCCCCAAATCTTCATAAATGCTAACCTGGGACGCTTCCCAGTCCATATCTCATATGGAGTCTTCTGAACCGACTTTGTTGGACAGTTGTTCAGTATAAGCGCTGCCGTTTCCAAAGCATATCCCCAGAAGGATTTAGGAAGATCGACCTGACTCATCATAGACCGTACCATATCCAATAAGGTTCGGTTCCTCCTCTCGGAAACGCCATTCCATTGTGGCGTTCCAGGTGGAGTCAGCTGTGAGACAATCCCACAATCTGCCAGATAGTCAGTGAACTCTTGGCTCATATACTCGCCACCTCGATCAGATCGAAGCAACTTGATCGTCTTGCCAAGTTGGTTCTGTACCTCGTTTCTGAAATTCTTGAACAATTCAAGCGTTTCAGACTTATGTCTCATCAAGTAGACATAACCGTACCTACTGAAATCATCAGTAAACGTAACGAAATACAGATAACCCCCTCTAGCGGGCGAGCTCATAGGACCGCACACATCACTATGTATGAGTTCTAGCAACTCCGTAGCCCGTTCTCCTTTTCTAGTAAAAGGAGATTTTTGTCATCTTGCCCATCAAACATGAATCGCATGTTTCGATTGATTCATAATCAAAAGAATCAAGAAGTCCATTAGAATGAAGTTTCGCTATGCGTTTCTCGTTGATGTGGCCAAGTCGACAATGCCAGAGATAGGTCGGGTTCAAGTCATTCGGCTTAAACCGCTTGGTACTAATGTTATAAATCGAATTGTGTCCAGATGGTTTATCATCCAAAATATAAAGGCCATTAAATAGGTAACCATTACCATAAAATAAAGCACCTCTATAAATAGATAAAGTTTTGTTCTCAATAACAAAACGAAAACCATCAGAATCCAAACATGAAATTGAAATAATATTCCTGCTAATGGCAGGTACAAAATAACAATCATGTAGTTCTAACACAAGTCCAGAAGGTAAAGTAAGATCATAAGTCCCGACGGTCAACGCAGCAACTCTTGCTCCATTCCCGACGCGGAGATCCACTTCTCCCTTCGCTAGCTGCCTACTTCTTCTCAAGCCCTGCACATTTCCACAAATGTGTGAGGCACATCCGGTATCCAATACCCATGATGTAGAAGTAAACAAGTTAGCCTCTATAACAAAGATACCCGAAGATGAAGCTTCCGCAAGCTTCTTCTTCTTCTGATCTTCCAGGTAGAGTTTGCAGTTTCTGCGCCAATGCCCGATGGCATGGCAGAAATGGCACTCTCCCTTCTCGGCCTTCGGCTTAGGCTCGGCGGCAACACTTGCCGTTTTGCCCTTGCCTTTCACGCCCTTGGAACGCTTCCTCTTGTTGGAACTCTTTCCAACCATTAGGACATTCTTCTCGACTTTGATGTTCTGCTCGGCCGATCGCAACATCCCATGTAGTTCGGTCAAGTCCTTCTCCATCCCGTGCATGTTAGAGTTCATGACAAACTGGTCAAAACTATGCGGCAGGGATTGGAGAACTAGGTCTACTGCCAACTCACGACTAACCTCCAACCCTAGTCTGTCAAGATCCTCTAGATAACCCTTCATCTTGAGGATATGAGTACTCACGGGTGAACCATTGGTCATCTTACAGTTGACCAGGTTCTTAAGGACGTTAAATCGTTCGACCCTTGCCTGTTCCTCGAACATAGTCCTGAGATGCTCGATCATCTCGAAGGCATCAGTTCCTTCGAGTTGTTTCTGCAACTCAGCCGACATAGATCCGAGCATCAGACAGGTCACGTCCAGGTTGTCATTGATGTGCTTATGGTAAGCATCTCTGACAGCCCTGGGCGCATTGGCCGCTGGTTCATCCTCTGGAACGGCTTCTTCCAGCACGTAGAGCTTCCGCTCATGCCTGAGAACAATTCTCAGGTTGCGGTACCAGTCGAGAAAGTTTCCACCAGTGAGTCTCTCCCGATCCAGGATGGATCGCATGGAGAGATTAGCCAGATTACCTGCAGCAGTCATATTCTACAGAAAAAGACAAAACAAAAGACATAAAACATGCAAGTCGCTTAGTACACATACTAACACAGACAATAGATGCAATATGACAGGCTCCCACTAAGAAAAACACCCTCAATGAGTTTCTAAGTGAGCTAGGATCCATATTTCACATGCTTTTGAGTCAGCTAGGGCATGACGCTCAAAAAACATGCTATTTAGGTAGACAACACATTGTCAATCACATCCTATGTGATTCCTAGATGAGTATGGGATAGTGATACGCTATCACTGCATGTTCCTCATCCCATCCTTACCATCAGGTCCAAGTCCGACTTGATAACCCAATTCAAGCTCAACCATATTCAAGCTATGAGAATCACGATTTCTCCATACTGCCTCACCAAGATAATCAGGCACGCTCAGCTAGGGCATGACCCGTAACCATGACGATCGAGGCCTTGACAATTGCTCTACTAATG
>NW_010966792.1:59217-60153 GCF_000463585.1 Tarenaya hassleriana | reverse complement strand
TGTCGTTCTGACTCTGTCGAGGTCTGGGAGATCTCTCGTTCTGACTCGGTCGAGTCAACACTTGACTCTGGCCGAGTCAAAACTCTGGTAGACACTTTTTGGCCACGAGATCTAGGGTTTCACCCCGTTTCGATGCACCATCAAGCCGTCTTCGACCCCCAAACTCATCCATGCATCAAATAACAATCATAACATCATTAAATATGCATAGATCAAGCCTATCATGCAATTTTAACCATTAAAATTCATATAGGCATGCGACAAGCACGGCAATATACAGAGAATCAGGCTCTGATACCACTGTTGAGTTTCGCTACGGATTCCTAGCATGCGATCATATCGATCTAGGGTTTGGTTTACTAGGTTTCATGCAGCGGAAAGATAATCTAAACCTAGTCAAACGTCACACGCAACCAAACCTGCAAAACCCGAACAGATCGTGTATATCACCGTGGGAATCGAATACTTACCTCTTTCCTGAAGATCTGAAAGTAGCAATCGATCCAGGGCCTGTTTTAATCACCAAGAGCTGAAAGTACAGCTCCTCTACACGTATCCACACCGACGCGAAGGATTCAAAACGCTTTTGGAACTGATCTGCTAAGATCTGTGAAGTGAATAGGGTTTTCAAGACTTGGGATCGAATCCCTAGAACTAGAACCTCAAAAGAAACGATTGTCTTGTGTTCTAGATCTGTCTTAGGGTTCTATAAGTTGAGTTCTTTTCTTAGGACGGCGTCCAACACCTCCTTATAAGTTAGAAACCCTAATCCTTGTGAAAAGAGACTTTTTCCGAGTATTGACTCGGTCCGAGTCAAAACTTTGACTCGGTCCGAGTCAAAACATCAGCCAAGCCCAAAACACTTTCTGGGCTTCGACCCGCATGGAACTGACTCGGTCCGAGTCAAATACTGACTCGGTCCGAGTCAAATACTGA
>NW_010966792.1:54851-58199 GCF_000463585.1 Tarenaya hassleriana | reverse complement strand
TCTCTAGCAAGACACTATGACTACCTATCTCGAATAGAGTTTGTTCGTGATCTTACGAACGTCAGTGATGGTTCCGGTTGATGATCCTTTTGTATCGCGATATCATATGCCGAACATAAGGCATGGACAAGCCACCTTATCTAATTCGACTGCTTTCTCGTTCACTGAGTTCGACTGTCTGAAATAGATGACGTTCATCTATAGTGCGGCCACACATTCCTACAGTCTCGCTCACACGAGGAGCCCAGCGATATCTCTCTCTTGACTATCTACAATCCAACACATGATTCGTTTCGTACCTGATACACGCCTTTATAGTCCTCCTGTTACCCAGGACGTTTGACGTATTCAAAGCACGCAACTTCTCATGTTGGATTCCGTAGATATCTCAGGTCTTAGGATCCAATCATGGAACCGCCATATGAGATTCAAGTCATGACGCTAGTCCATGTGACAATCTCATGCGGGTCAATCCAGTATTCCGTTCTCCAACGAATACCTATGACTGTGATCGTATCCAATACCTATGATCATCTATATGATCATCAATCACAAATTCACAACTTACCGCAAGGATACGGATCGTCGTAACACGGGGTCGAACACAAGGATCGGTTGCTAAATTTAAACACTAATCGAAACTAAATCAAAGCAAGCAAGTGGAAGTGATGATGGAAGTATGTGGAATCTAAAATAACTAAAATAAGAAAGCAAATCAAAACGTGTAAAATATCAAGCAAAGATGACCGTGGGTGTCGGGACCGTATTCGCGTGTATGGGTATATGCTAAGCATGCGAGAATCACGATATTGAATCTGTATTCGGGAATCGTCAAGCAACAAAAATAGAGAAATCACCTCCCGGCATATAACTCACTATCTACAGTTCTCTAAATCCATATCCCTATTTGATTTATCAAACTAGATGCATGAAGAACGCTATCATCAACCCTAGATCGATCAAACCATATTCCTATGTGAATAATACGATCTATTCTATCGATTTCGATCCGAAACTAAACCCATATTCCTATGTAGTTCAAAATCTAAAACAATTGGCCAAGGGGTCAGCAAACACCAATTGAATAAAGCACAAATCGATAAAACCGAAACAAATCCAAATCGCAACCAAGTTAGGGTTCAAATATACCCAAAACACAAACGAATCCCTAACCCACAGCCGTGGATCTACTCACGGTTCATGGAAAAACATTGAATAAAACCGGAAACAAAAAGAAAAGAGGGAGAAGAAAGACTCATGTCGACAGCAAGCGATCTTCACGTTCCAACTCTCTTTCTTCTTCCCGAAATCCCGTAAAACTCTTATTTCTCTCACCAAAGCTCTCCAAAGTCTGTATAAAGTCTGTCTGCTCCTCTTGGACGTCTGTAGGCACTTTTTATAAACCCTCGGCGGTGCTCCCGAAGTCCTACTCCCGTTCAAATTCTGAAAATTCGAATCTGGGCTTTTTCTGGGTTTTGACTCGGACCGAGTCAGTACTCTGACTCGACCGAGTCAAAACGAGACTCTTTATAATTCGGCCCAGCCCAATCTTCTGACTCGGGCTTTCTGACTCGGGCATGTTGACTCGGGGTGTTCTGAGTCGGACGTTCTGACTCGATCTCTTCATAACAGGCTTGAATTGGGCCATTTTTCGCATGTTGACTCGGGCCAACTTCCGTGTTTGACTCTGGCCGAGTCAAGATGGGAAGTTCTTGACGTATTTCATCCCTTTGGCTCCAGATTGCTCCTGCTTTGGTCCAAATCGCGTTCGAGACCTGTAATCTTATAAAAACACAACCAAACCGAGTTTCATGGCCTAACACGCCTATAATGCCTACAAATGAATATGATCCTCGTCTAAATCTTATAAAAACGTCCTGCAAATATAGAGAGAATTAGGAGTTATCAAATCCCCCCAGACTTAAACGTTTTCTCGTACTCGAGTAAAGAACGAAGGAATAAAATCTGCAAAACGGAGAATGACGAACATCAAATAGCATCATCGTGAGACCAAAGCAAAACACCCATGCAATACTAGTTTCCTGAGAATCGTACCCAAACCGGTCTACTATGATCTTCCTACCAAAGACTAATCTACCTAGCCATGGGATTTTTATTGCCATCTAGAACCCGTTAGAATCTCGACAACTCACCAAGCCTATTTCCAAACCTATCCTTATCTCAACTTTAGCCTTTTCGATCTTAGTTCTACTTCGTACCTGGATTTTTACCTTTCCGTGGAGTTTCTCTATTGAACGCTAGCACCTCGGGTTTCTAGGACGTTGAAGTTGAAGGACATCGTTTTTCTCATCTCTCTTTTCTTTTCTTTCTTTTCTCCTTCTTTTTTTTCTTTTGATGCGATGTCCGATCCACAACTTAGACCCGAACCATCAATCGATGCACTCATGTCCTCGAACGATTTTCGTTGACGAGATTTTGACAGCGGAGTGTCGAGATGCTTTATTTTCCCAAGGCATTTGTTGAACTAGATTTCATCGATCTGCAAGACTCGGAAAGAGGTTCTATAAGAAACATATAGCCTGGATATAGTCGTTTCAACTCCGTAGGTTCCAAACAACAATCTCATCCCACAAACTATATATATAAAGTCTGGAGAACTATCAATTCGACACGGTTCAACCACGTTTTACAAGGTCACTAGATCATCAAGATATTCCTACTCTATCATCCCAAAAATCCTCCAATTGATGTTCAAAACGGATGTCCGAGGTGTGCACGTGAACCTATATGAACCTATATCTATATGTCATATGCAATCATGCAAACCTAACAAAAATCATCTATATGGAAAAAAGGAAAAAGAAAACGTGAATGCAACTAATGCAAAGTGATATGCAAAAGTGAAAATTTTTCCTAAGTCTATATGCCATGATAAAATGCACCTAAACTAAATGCAATCCTAAGTAGATAGGCCTGAATGGGTGAAGGATCTATCCATCCCCCCAGACTTGAACCATACACCGTCCACGGTGTAGACTCTCGCCCGGAAGAATAGAATCGAAAATAACGTATGAAGAGAACCAGTAAAAGGGTAGAGAATGCTTAGCTCTGCGAAATTCGTTCGCTCGCAATGAAGTTAACTCACGTCAAACGCCAGAACTCTCACACACTCTGTGAATTGGGATCTATCCAATCGTCGTCACTCGGAAACTGATACTCATCTCTCATCTGTCGGTATGAACGCTCATAGAACAACAAACGTTATCCGAAAAAAAAACATAGAGGCTCTGGCTCCGAAAGATCAAAAATACAATCATGGTCTCTACTACCTACGCTACAAAGAAAAAGGAAAAGAAAAGTTACCTAATGCTCGGGTTGCCTCCCGAG
>NW_010966792.1:51613-53402 GCF_000463585.1 Tarenaya hassleriana | reverse complement strand
CCAAGCCTATTTCCGAACCTATCCTTATCTCAACTTAGCCTATTCGATCTTAGTTCTACTCTGTACCTGGATTTTTACCTTTTTGTAGAATTTCTTTAATGAACGCTAGCACCTCGGGTTTCTAGGACGTTGAAGTTGAAGGACATCATTTTCTCTCTTTCTTTTCTTTTCTCTTTGTTTTTTTATATATATATTTTTTTTCTTTTGATGCGATGTCCGACCCACAACTTAGACCCGAACCATCAATCGATGCACTCATGTCCTCGAACGATTTTCGTTGACGAGATTCCGACAGCGGAGTGTCGAGATGCTTTATTTTCCCAAGGCAATTGTTGAACTAGATTTCATCGACCTGCAAGACTCGGAAAAGGTTCTACAAGAAACATATAACCTGGATATGGTCGTATCAACTCCGTAGGTTCCAAACAGCAACCTCATCCCACAAACTATATATAGAAAGTCTGGAGAACTATCAATTCGACACGGTTCAACCACGTTCTACAAAGTCACTAGATCATCAAGATGTTCCTACTCTATCATTCCACAAATCTTCCAAATGATGTTCAAAACGGGTGTCCGAGATATGCACGTGAACCTATATGAACCTATATCTATATGCAGTCATGCAAACCTAACAAAAATCATCTATATGGAAAAAGGACAAAGAAAACGTGAATGCAACTAATGCAAAGTGATATGCAAAAGTGAAAAATTTTCCTAAGTCTATATGCCATGATAAAATGCATCTAAACTAAATGCAATCCTAAGTAGATAGGCCTGAATGTGTGAAGGATCTATCCACCCCCAGACTTGAACCATACACTGTCCACGGTGTAGACCCTCGCCCGGAAGAATAGAACCGACAATAACGTATGAAAAGAACCAATAAGAGGGAAGGGGTAGAGAAACTTAGCTCTGCGGAATTCGTTCGCTCGCAATGAAGTTAACTCACGTCAAACGCAAGAGCTCTCACGCACTCTATGGACCAGAATCTATCCAAACATCGTCTCTCGGAAGATGATGATCATCTCTCGTATGTCGGTACGAACGCTCATAGGAAAACAAACGTTACCCGAAAAATAACACAGAGACTCGCATATAGATAAAGAAGTCTAGAGTATACAAAATCTGAGTCCCAGTAGTACAACGGAGAGGCCTACTACATCACTACTAAAATGGAATGGGGAAACACCTACCTGATCTGCGAGCTAAGCGTCCGCCGGTGCATCGTCTCTGTCGTCCTCCATAGGTGCCGGCGGCTGCTCGTCGGGGAATAGCCGGCTGCGGAGTCCGTGGAACTCCGCGTATAGGGCATCATGCTGAAGTCGGAGCGCCTGCATCTGGTCGACGAGCTGTGAAGAGGTTCCACACCATCTGGTATACATGCTCGTCATCTCTGATTCGACGTGGCTCCGCATATCGGAGACGGCTCTGTCTAAGGCGCCTCTCGTATCGATCATCGCCTGATATATGAACCTCTGGAAGTCATCTTGAGGCTGGAATGTATAGCCGTAATCATCCGGAGCTCATGTGGAGGCGGCAGGCGGTGGAGCCGAATCCGTCGGGGGAAAAGGGGGTGGTGAGTGCGTATGCGAAGGGCCGACTTCTATGGTGTGAAATGCTAGAGGAGATGGGGGTGCTGGTGGTTCATCGTAGGCGCCCTCCTCGAGTCCAGCCTGTTGAGCTGTGGAGAACTGGAATCGGAGTCCGTCAATGGAGATCGGTGGCAGGTGAATGTTCGGCAAGGTGAAGCGCTGGCTGGTGCCCTGCTGGTCGTAGTACAACCAGA
>NW_010966792.1:47867-51332 GCF_000463585.1 Tarenaya hassleriana | reverse complement strand
CTCCAGGCTCTGTCTTGCCGAAGACGACGTGAGCGAGGATCATGTGGAAGTATCTGACCGTCGGATGTCGGATCCAAGTGGATTTGAGGAGGCTGAGCTTGAAGCGCTTAGACCCGATGTCTCTCCAGAATGCTTTAAGTCGATCTGGGTGTATGGAGGGCAAAGCTGCTGTAGCTCCGTGAGGGACGCCGAGGATGGTGGCGAACTGTGCCATCGTGAAGCGGTATTGCTGGCCTGTTATCCAAAACGCCATGTAGCCTCGATGTGCCTCACCAGTCGGTGGTATGAATAGCCGGAGTGAGCCAAGAAACTCCGCGGTTAGCTGGCGGTATGTGTCCTCTCGCATGTGTAAGAGGTTGTCCTAATGAATCCCAGCGCATAGCTCGCGCACTGAGTCATAAAGGCCCAGCCGACTTATCTTCGTGCTTGCAAACTTCGTGTTCCGGATGACTTGATAGAAGGCGCCAGCGCGCTCTTGCATCTCCGGTGATGGTAGGAAGAATCGCGGTGGGTTGTCCGGATCAAGTACGCTGGGAGTGTACGGGCTGAGCTCGGTGATCGTGTTCTGGCCCGTCTCAAATTCTTCCAGGAGCGGGATATGGTCAGTGTAGTCCGGGTTGTGGCGGTTCCTAGTCTTCCTGGTGGCCATCTGAAACTCAAAGACAAGTAAAGTGAGCGCGGTTGAAACCGCGGTGAAAACGCGCAAAAGCGCGCAAAGAGCTCAGAGGCTGGATCCGGTCCGTTTCCGGGTGGAATCGGTCCGGATCCAGGTTCGTCTTCTCCGCCTGAACTGAGTCTCGATCCGGTCCGGATCCAACTGGATCCGGTCCGGATCCAATCGCAGCGAACCCAGATTCGAAAATCGCCTGAAAAAAATCTGCAAAATCTGACCAAAATCGAGCATCCAAATGCATGGGCAATGTGAATCTAACCTATCCTCATCAGAATCGACCCATAAAGCTTATCCAAAACTACGAAATCATCTCCACAATCAAATTTTCTGAAATTTCTTATGAACCCTAGCAACCCAAATCCGAAAATCACTCAGAATAAATCAATGTTTGAGTCATGAAATAGATAGGGAAGCATACCTGGGTGTCGTAGATGGGGAATCGGATCAAGTAAGAGGTGGGAGTGGGAGGGCCGAGTCGAGATTAAAAAAAAAAGGAGTGAAGAAGAACTGAGTTCGGCCCTCTTAAGTAGATCGCGGATTTGGATCCGGTCCGAGTCCAGGTGGAATCGGTCCGGATCCAGATGAACTTACCTGGCCCGTGCTGAAGTGGATCCGGTCCGTTTCCAGGTGGAATCGGTCCGGATCCGGTGTCTGTGAAACTTCACCTGCGTTCCCGATTTTCGCCGAATGACCTGCAACTCGTGGTCTAAACATCTACACATCGGGGAAAACACCACGTAGGCTCCCCAAAACCAAAACCCTCATGTCTAATGCAACTAAAATGGTCCAAAAGTCCAAAACTCCTAAAATTATACAAAGACCTCGGGTTGCCTCCCGAGAAGCGCTTCTTTATGGTCGATAGCTAGACCGTGTGTGAGCTCAGGCTGATGGTGGTAATTCGAGAGGAAGAACGCCTCTCGCGGCTATAGGATCAGCTTGGTTGTACAGCTTCAGACGCTGTGCATTTACTTTGAACGTGCTACCCTTGCGGTCGTATAGTTCCACCGCTCCGTGGTCGAAAACTCGATGGATCTTGAATGGGCCGGACCACTTGGACTTCAGCTTTCCTAGAAATAATCGCAATCGAGAGTTAAAGAGAAGGACAAGATCACCTGAGTGGAATGATCGCTGAATAATGTGTCGATCGTGCCATTTCTTCGTTCTCTCCTTGTAGATCTTCGCGTTCACGTACGCGTCCAGTCTGATCTCCTCAAGATGGTGTAACTGGAGTACGCGTTTCTCTGCAGCGGTCTTCATGTCATAGTTGAGCGCCTTGATTGCCCAATAAGCTTTGTGCTCGATTTCAACCGGTAGATGACATGCTTTTCCGTAGACTAATTGGAACGGTGTCATACCAATCGGTGTTTTGAAGGCCGTTCGGTAAGCCCATACTGCATCGTCTAGCTTTTGTGACCAATCCTTGCGTGATTTAGCGACGGTTTTCTCCAGAATGGACTTGATCTCCCGGTTAGAAATCTCCACTTGTCCACTAGTCTGTGGATGATACGAAGTAGCAATTCGATGATGAACTCCGTATTTCTTCAGTAGCGTTTCGATGATCCGGTTGACAAAATGTGTACCACCATCGCTAATCACAACACGAGGAACACCAAAACGTGGAAAAATAATCTGTCTAAATAGCCTAACCACAGTCTTAGCATCATTCCTCGCGCTAGCCAAAACCTCTACCCACTTAGTCACGTAATCAACTGCAACTAAGATGTACACGTTCCCTAAAGATGATGGAAAAGGACCCATAAAGTCTATGCCCCAAACATCAAAAGGTTCCACTTCTAGAATAAAATTCTGAGGCATCTCGTAGCGTCTAGAAATGTTACCTGTGCGCTGGCAAGAATCACATGAGGCGACATACCTATGGACATCCTTGAACATCGTAGGCCAATAGAATCCCGCTTGTAGAATCTTCGTTGCGGTCTTCGAAGCGGCGAAATGACCTGCGTAATCAGAGGAGTGGCAATGGAAAAGTACCTGTTGCACTTCTTCCTCGGGAATGCATCGTCGGAACATCCCATCGGTACCACGCTTGAACAAGAACGGATCGTCCCAAAAATAATCCCGTACGTCATGGAGGAACTTCTTCCTTCCGTTATAATTAAGCTCGGATGAGAGTATTTGGGAGACCAGATAGTTTACGTAGTCTGCGTACCATGGGTCTTCATGTCGGGTAGTGACTGCCATAATCTGCTCCTCTCGCAAAGAATCATCTATCGGTAGAGGATCGGGTACCCTGTGTTCTCCGTGCCTTTGCGATCCCGAATTTCGACGTCAAACTCTTGTATGAGTAGCATCCATCGAATCAGTCGAGGTTTGGCGTCTTTCTTCGTCAGCAAGTACTTCAAGACCGCGTGGTCTGAATATACGATCACTTTCCGTCCCACCAAGTACGACCTTAATTTCTCAAAAGCAAACACCACAGCAAGTAACTCTTTCTCAGTAGTAGTGTAATTTACCTGCGCATCATCAAGAGTCCGACTCGCATAGTAGATGGCGTGGTGTTTGTGATCCTTCTTCTGCCCCAGCACCGCTCCAACCGCATAATCGCTAGCATCGCACATCAGCTCAAACGGTAGAGTCCAATCGGGGGGCTGTATGATTGGTGGTGAGATCAGAGCTGCCTTCAAAGTCTGGAAGGCCTTCGAGCATTCTGCAGTAAACCTGAAAGGTACATCTTTCGCCAACAGCTCGGTAAGTGGTCTAGAGATTTTGGAGAAGTCCTTGATGAACCGCCGATAAAATCCCGCATGACCCAGAAAACTGCGGATGCCTTTGAC
>NW_010966792.1:46017-46500 GCF_000463585.1 Tarenaya hassleriana | reverse complement strand
GGTTGTTTCATGTTGTGATCTAAGGTGAACTCCACAGTCTCGTCACCTATCTTCATTGTGAGACGACCAGCACGAACATGAACCACCGCATCGGCCGTGTTTAAGAACGGGCGGCCTAGTATAATCGGTATCTTCGAGTCTTCGTCCATGTCTAAAACAACAAAATCAACGGGAACATAATAATCCCCGACTTTCAATGGGACATCCTCGAGAATACCTGCAGGATATTTGACGGATCGATCTGCTAACTGTAGTGCCATCCTCGTCGATTATGCGATTTGGGTGCCAGTGTGAGCTTGCTTCCGTTGTCCATCTACAAGAAGCTCAACATTGGAGATCTTAAATCGACGAGGATGGCACTACAGTTAGCAGATCGATCCGTCAAGTACCCTGCAGGTATTCTCGAGGATGTCCCATTGAAAGTCGGGGATTATTATGTTCCCGTTGATTTTGTTGTTTTAGACATGGACGAGGACTCGAAGA
>NW_010966792.1:40986-45752 GCF_000463585.1 Tarenaya hassleriana | reverse complement strand
TTCCTCTATATGCACCTTAGGTGTCTCGTGATCTATGACTTTCCCTTTCTCTTCAGCGGTGTATCTGGACTTCATCCTTTTTTCTGTGGTCAGAGGGACTGTATCATGCAGGTTCTCTCCATTTATAAGCTGAATAGCATTGACATGCTCTCGTGGATTCGGTTCGGGCTTTCCAGGAAATGTGCCCTGCTGTCTAGAGGGTTGTGATGCAAGCTCTGCAATCTGCATGTCCACATGCTTCAGATGAGCCTCAACTCCATCTAATCTCCTCTCAAAAGTGTCTTGCCTTTCCCTTATGCTCTGTACCTCGGTTTTCAGCTCCGTAAATGATGTCTTCTGATCGGCCATCAGTTGGGCAATCATCGTCTTGATGTCTGCTTCATCGTTCTTTGCAGGTTGATGCGCTCGGTAACCCTGATCCTGCTGCCCGTACCCAGGATTCTGTTGCGCGTATCCCTGATTCTGCCCCTGAAAACGTGACTGAGTGAAGCCTGGGGGATTCTGAGGGATTCTGGGAGCGCTCTGCTGCTGCGCATTCAATGCTCCGCTTGGGTTTCCGTAGGACAAACCAGGATGGTTCCTAGGCGCGCTCGGGTTGTAGAGGTGTGAAGGATTCTGGTATTGATTCCTTCCTATGTAGTTGACGTCCTCAACCGATTCTTCTTCTGATGTGGCCTGATTAACCAGAAACATTCCAGGCTGGACTTTGTGTGGGATAGATGTATTCTTGAGTCCCATATGTTGTTTGATCGCCGATAAATCAGACATGACTGCCTTCAAGGCAGCAGACTCGCCCAAATCTGCCCGTCCTGCAGAGCGTCTGATGCTATCTCCTGACATCCCTCTTGCTTTAGCCATCTTCGCAATCTGCATCTCTAGGGTGTCAAAGGGAATGTCATATACACTCCCTCCACAAGCTGCGTCAATCCATGCTCTAGTATCGTCTTTCAGTCCGTGGATGAACGTGGAAAGCAACAGTCGCTTATCCATGCCGTGGTGTGGACAAAGGCGTTGATAGCCTTTGAATCTCTCCGATGCGTCGTATAGACTCTCATCGCTCTCCTGAGTGAAGCTGTGTATGGCTCTCTGTGCAGCTCGGGTCTTCTCTGGGGAGTAGTATTTCGCCATGAATTCCTCCTCTAACTCCTCCCATGTCGTAATCGAGTTTGGCTCAAGAGTATAGAGCCAATCTCTTGCCCGGTCCATCAGTGAAAAAGGAAAGGCCTCCAAGTATACATCTTCAATCGTCATGCCTCGTGCCTTTCTGACTGATCTGCACAGCATCTTGATTTGAGTCAAGTGAGCAATGGGATCTTCTGTGGGCCGCCCTCTGAAGCTCGCCTGACTGAACATCGTGATGCACTGTGGCGGGAGCTCAAAACTGTCAATGGGCGGACGGTTGATGCATGATAGGAGTTGGGTGTGCTTCGGTGCAATGTAAGAACCCAAAGTCTCCTCTGCAACGTAGGTAGCTTCGCCCTCGGTCTGCTGATCATAGAGCGGATTCATGTGCTCTTGATTCTCTTGATGCTCCTCATCATGAACCGCATGGTCATGCGAACTACTTGATCTCGACATGGCTTCTCTTCTCTGCTGATTTCGGATGTCTCTCAAGGTACGCTCAATCTCTGGATCGTAGACTAAGTCTTCTCTCCGAGTAGAGCTCCGTGTCATGCACTAGAACCCTGCAAACCGCAAAAAGGAAGAACTCGAAACCAAGTGAATCCGCAAAAACTAAAGAAAGAAAAACAAAAAAGAAAAAGAAGACAAGCTAGGATCTAGAATCAATAAAGACCTAGAAATAGGCTAACCAGTCCCTGGCAACGACGCCAAAAACTTGGTACGTGTGTACCGAGTATAAAATCTATAACCCGATTCACAACTCACCGCAAGGATACGGATCGTCGTAACACGGGGTCGAACACGAGGACCGGTTGCTAAATCCAAATCTAGATCGAAAATAGATCAAAGCAAGCACGCAAGTGATGGTGGAAATATGTAGAATCAATGGTAAGCAATATAAGAAAGCAAATAAAAACGAGTGACCTTATCAAACAAGGATGACTATGGGCGTCGGGATCGTATTCGCGTGTATGGGTATTTACTAAGCATGCATGAATAACGATTATGACTTGTATTCGGGAATCATCAAGCAACGATAATAGAGAATTCACCTCTCGGTCTACTAACTCACTATCTACAGAGTAACTCGTCAATCTCTCGATCTATTCAAGTAAACCCTAGATGCATGAAGAACGCTATCATCAACCCTAGATCGAGCCATATCTCTATGTGAATAATACGATCTATCCTATTGATTTTGATCCGAAACAGACTCATATCTCTATGTGGTTCAGAATCCAAGATAATTGATCAAGGGGTTAGCAAACATCAATCCAATAAAAGTGCAAATCAATAGAACCGAAACAAATCAAAACCGAAATCCAAGTTAGGGTTCAAACATACCCAAAACACAAACGAATCCCTAACCCATAGTCATGGATCTACTCAAGGTTCATGGAAAATAATAGAAAGAACAGAGAAAAAGAGATAAAAGAAGGGATAGAAAAGCTCATGTCGATGTCTAGTCTTCACGATCGAATCCTCCTTCTTCTTCCCGAAATCCCGTGAACTTCTATTCTTCGCTCCCCAAAAGCTCTCCAAAAGTGTGTATCTAGGTGTTCTCTAAGGGTCTCCCCTGTACTAGGACGTGGCTAGGGCTTTTTATAACCCTAGGGTGGCTCCCAAGAGTCCTAATCCCATTCCAATGCTGAAAATCGCGAATTAGGGTTTCTGGTTGGATCCGGACCGATTCCAGGTGGATCCGGACCGGATCCAGATTCCTGGGGTCGAATTCGGCGTCCTTGATCCGGACCGGATCCAGTTGGATCCGGCCCTACGCTGGCAGTTTTCTGGCCTTCACGATTTCGCTCGTAACTTTCTGCTCCAGTGTCGGATTTACGCGATTTTGGTGTCTACGCGAAGCTCTTGAAGTGCTCTTTCCAATGGTATAGGTCTCGCACGATTTGGACCTCTGTAGAGAAAGTTATTGATATCGCAAATAGGTCCAGAGTATGCAAAATCCGAGTCTCCAAAATACATCCGAAAGGCCTACTACATCTCTACTAAAAAAAAGAAAAGGGAAGACCTACCTGAACTATGGTCTAGTCGTCTGCTGGTGCATCGTCTCTGTCGTCCTCCATGGGTACTGGTGGCTGCTCATCTGGGAATAGTCGGTTGCGGAACCCACGAAACTCCCCATATAATGCATCGTGCTGTATCCTGAGTGCCTGCATCTGATCAACCAGCTGGGATGAAGTCGCACACCATCTGGTGTACATGCTCGTCATCCTGAGTCAGAACGTGCTCGTCACTTGAACTCCGCGTTTTGCCTCGGTCGAGTCAACACTTTGACTCGGACCGAGTCAGAACGCTGTTCGTTCCGCCGTTCGAAAATCGTACGGATTTAGACTGCGAAATCGGTGGAGACGACTCGGGGTGACAAAGACCGAGTGAAGAGCGTGTTTTTCGCGAAAAGGAGAGAAAATGGGGAAGAAAACGGTTGAGTTGAATAAGTAGGGTTCGAAACTCTGACTCGAACCGAGTCAACACTTGACTCGGTCGAGTCAGTTTACCTTATGTCGATTCATCCTTCGCGAATTGACTCGGTCGAGTCAACACTTGACTCGGACCGAGTCAGAACTCTGTGACACGATCTGAACTCTGTTTCTGCGCTCGACGACCTGCGAATCAAGTTCTATATCCCTGTACCCGAGGGAAAACACCATGTGGGCTCCCCAAATCCAAAAAGAAAAGTTAAAACCCAACTAACATCTCAAAAACAAAACAAAAACCTCGGGTTGCCTCCCGAGAAAAGCTTCTTTATGGTCATTAGCTAGACCGTGCGTGAACTCAGGCTGATGGTGGTATTGTGAGAGGAAGAACGCCTCTCTCACCTGCAGGGTCGGCCGGGTTATACAGCTTCAGACGCTGTGCATTTACCTTGAACGTACCACCCATGCCGTTATACAGCTCAATTGCGCCGTGGTCGTAAACTCGAAGGATCTTGAATGGACTGGACCACTTAGACTTCAGCTTACCTGGAAACAATCGCAAACGAGAGTTGAAGAGAAGGACAAGATCACCTGAGTGGAATGATCGCGGAATGATGTGTCGATCGTGCCATTTCTTCGCTCTCTCCTTGTAGATTTTCGCGTTCTCATACGCATCTAGTCTGATTTCTTCGAGATGGTGAAGTTGGAGCTCACGTTTCTCTGCAGCGGTCTTCATGTCATAGTTGAGCGCCTTGATTGCCCAATATGCTTTGTGCTCGAGCTCAACCGATAGATGACATGCTTTGTCGTAGACTAATTGGAACGGAGTCATACCAATCGGCGTTTTGAAAGCCGTTCGGTAATCCCATACCGCATGGTCTAGCTTCTGTGACCAATCCTTCCGTGATTTAGCGACAGTCTTCTCCAGAATGGACTTGATCTCCCGGTTAGAAATCTCCACGTGTCCACTAGTCTGAGGGTGATACGGAGTAGCAATCTGATGATGAACTCCTACTTCTTCAGTAGTGTCTCGATGATCCGGTTGACAAAGTGTGTGCCGCCATCGCTAATCACAACACGAGGAACACCAAAACGTGGAAAAATAATCTGTCTAAATAGCCTAACCACAGTCTTAGCATCATTCCTCGCGCTAGCCAAAATCTCTACCCACTTAGTCACATAATCAACCGCAACTAAGATATACACGTTCCC
>NW_010966792.1:37595-40781 GCF_000463585.1 Tarenaya hassleriana | reverse complement strand
TGCGCTGGCAAGAATCACATGAGGCGACGTACCTATGGACATCCTTGAACATCGTAGGCCAATGGAAAATTATCTGTTGCACTTCTTCCTCAGGAATGCATCGTCTGAACATCCCATCGGTACCACGCTTGAACAAGAACGGATCGTCCCAAAAATAATCCCGTACGTCATGGAGGAACTTCTTCCTTCCGTTATAATTAAGCTCGGACGGGAGTATTTGGGAGACCAGATAGTTCACGTAGTCTGCGTACCATGGGTCTTCGTGTCGGGTAGTGACTGCCATAATCTGTTCCTCTCGCAAAGAATCATCGATCGGGAGAGGATCGGGTATCGCAAGGCGTGAAAGGTGGTCAACAACTGTGTTCTCCGTGCCTTTGCGATCCCGAATCTCGACGTCAAACTCTTGTATGAGTAGCATCCATCGAGTCAGTCGAGGTTTGGCGTCTTTCTTCGTCAGCAAGTACTTCAAAGCCGCGTGGTCTGAGTATACGATCACTTTCTGTCCCACCAAGTATGACCTGAACCTCTCAAAAGCAAACACCACAGCAAGTAACTCTTTCTCAGTAGTAGTATAATTTACCTGCGCATCATCAAGAGTCCGACTCGCATAGTAGATGGCGTGGTGTTTGTGATTCTTCTTCTGCCCCAGCACCGCTCCAACTGCGTAATCGCTAGCATCGCACATCAGCTCAAACGGTAGAGTCCAATCGGGGGGCTGTATGATCGGTGGTGAGATCAGAGCTGCCTTCAAAGTCTGGAAGTCCTTCGAGCATTTTGCAGTAATGGTACATCTTTCGCCAACAGCTCGGTAAGTGGTCTAGAGATTTTGGAGAAGTCCTTGATGAACCGCCGATAAAATCCCGCATGTCCTAGAAAACTGCGGATGCCTTTAACGTTCACGGGCGGTGGAAGCTTCTCAATAACCTCTATCTTCGCTCTGTCTACCTCGATTCCCCTAGAAGACACCTTATGTCCTAAAACAATCCCATCTTGCACCATGAAGTGACACTTCTCCCAGTTGAGGACTAAGTTGGCCGCTGCACAGCTGTCTAAAACTCGATGCAAGTTGCCCAAAGAAACGTCAAATGAGGGTCCAAGAACACCCCTATAACGTCTAAGAAAATCACTCAACTGTTCCACCTGGGGTTCTAGCAATGCAACATTCACTATAATCGGATAAGTCGAGTTAGGTCCAAGGAAAACATACCTGAGCCCTTCGGGTAAGGGCTTCATCTCCACCTTCGGGGCGTTCTCTAAACTCCAATCAGCTTTATTCAGCGTCCCCATGCTAAGTGGTGGCTCTCTGGGCTCTAGAACGTCTTTAGCAGTCGTCGTGGAGGGTTCGGAGACGTTCTGGGCTGGCTCGGTGTCGGTGGTGAAAATTGGCTTGCTCAGAGAACTGACTCGGTCCGAGTCAGAACGGGAGGAGGCCGAGTCAACACTTGACTCGGTCGAGTTAGAACTCTGCGACACCGAGTCGGAAGCTAACAAAGTTTCTAAGTCTTCCAGCGACTTGACTCGGTCCGAGACAAGCTTTGACTCGGTCGAGTCAGAATACAGAAGCTCAAATTTCTCCTCGGTTTCATCGGCTAACGCCTGTGAGCTCCCCAATATCCTCCCAATTGCTGTATATACTCTTGTTTGATGCTAGGAGGGATATTTCAAGTGGATCAATGTCTCAGAACTGATCGAAGACTTCCTGCGTCAAGATCTCGTGTACATCAACATAACACGCTGAGTCGGTAGTGGATGGCTGCTTCATATTGTGATCTAAGGTGAACTCAACAGTCTCGTCACCTATCTTCATGGTAAGACGACCAGCTCGGACATGTACTACTGCATTGGCCGTGTTCAGAAACGGTCGGCCCAGAATAATCGGTATCTTCGAGCCTTCATCCATGTCTAAGACAACAAAATCAACGGAGACATAATAATCTCCGACTTTCAAAGGAACATCCTCGAGAATACTTGCGGATACTTAACAGATCGATCCGCTAGCTGTAGCGCCATCCGTGTCGGCTTAAGCTCACCAATATTAAGCTTCTTGTAAATGGACAACGGTAGTAAACTGACGCTAGCACCAAGGTCGCACAATGCATGGTCTATCGCAATGTTTACGATTTTGCAGGGAATCGAAAAACTACTAGGATCTGATCTCTTCCGTGGCAACTCATGCTGTAGAATCGCAGCACTCACCTCTGTGCTCAAGGCTACTGTCTCCTTCCCAATTACCCTCTTCTTGGTCAAGATATCTTTCAGAAACTTCGAATAAGAGGGTATCTGCAGCATAGCCTCATAGAACGGTATAGGAACCTCGAGCTTCTGAAGCATATCAGCAAATCTCGAGAATTGTGTATCCTCAACATGCTTCTTCAATCGAGAAGGAAAAGGAACGGGTGGTACCTTAGGTGGAGGAGCGACGTATGGCGTTTCGGCTTCCTCTGCATTCACCCGAGGTGTCTCATCTGCTATGCCTTTTCCTTTCTCTTCAGCAGTGTATCTAGACGTCGTCCCTTTTTCCGTAAGGACGGTCTCTAGCAGATTCTTTCCACTCCTCAACTCAACAGCGTTTACATGCTCGGGCTTCCCAGGAAATGTGCCCTGCTGCCTAGAGGGTTGTGATGCAAGCTGTGCGATCTGTGTATCCACTAGCTTCATATGTGCATCCATCCCGTCAAGTATCCTCTCAAAGGTGTCTTGCCTAACTCTAATGCTCTGCACCTCAGTTTTTAGCTCTGTAAATGACGTCTTTTGGTCGAGTATTAGCTGGGCAAGCATCGTCTTGATGTCTGCTTCTTCATTCTTTGCCGGTGGAGGAGCTCGGTAACCCTGATTCTGATGCCCGTATCCTGGATTCTGTTGCGCATATCCCTGATTCTGCCCCTGAAAACGTGACTGAGTGAAGCCCGGGGGATTCTGGAAATGCCCTGTTGATGTGCATTCAATGCTCTGCTCGGGTTTCCGTAGGAGAAACCAGGATGGTTCCTAGGCGCGTTTGGTTGTAGAGATTGGAAGGATTCTGGTAATGATTCCTTCCTACGTAGTTGACATCCTCAACCGTTCTTCCTCTGATGCTGCCTGATCAACCAGAAACATACCAGGCTGGACTTTATGCGGGTTAGACGTATTCTTGAGTCCCATGTGTTGCTTGATTGCCGATAAATCAGACATGACCGCTTTCAAAGC
>NW_010966792.1:34435-34922 GCF_000463585.1 Tarenaya hassleriana | reverse complement strand
CATGTGTTCCTTTACTTCCAAGATATAGTTGGATGTATCACTCATGATTCCGAGGTCCTCATCATTCCCTCCCTCTTCTGGAGGTTTCGTCCTTGAAACTGTTTTTCCTACATCAAACGGGGCCAAGTCAGCATTAGTGAACATATAAGTTATGTCATACTTACCTTGGTCTTGGTGTGCTTCGAAAATTCCTAGCACTTTCTTTCGAGCCTTTCCCCGTTCGAAAGGTTTATTTTTTGTGAGGTCATTGTTGTGGTATTGAACCTTTTTCCGTCTGAAAGGTTTATCCCTATTTATATCCATGAGTCCGTGATTAGGACTAGGCATTTCATGCGGCCTTTGCGTTGGGAGGATAATCGAGTTTTCTGTCTTTTTCTCCCTACAAATGTTCTCCTCCCGAGTTTGGAACACCTGCAACTCAAAGACATAATCTAGGGCAGCAAATATGTTAGTGCAGCAAGTGTTCTTCCCGAGATGTTTGTAAAAA
>NW_010966792.1:28432-32800 GCF_000463585.1 Tarenaya hassleriana | reverse complement strand
CGGGGTCTGTCCATTCTCCTAGGTAGACCGTCCGTTCTACATCCAGAACGGACGGTCCGAGTCCCAGACTCTGAGATTTTTCCGTTTTCTAGTCCGATTATGCAATCGTTGCTTAATCTGAATGATTGTGACTCAAATAGACATGATTTATTCTTATGGATGGTCCATAGTGAATGAATGCATGTAACTTAATGATGTACGCACGGAGGAGATGGAGATAATCCGTGCACGATCACCGGCACTCTCGTGGAGGCACTCGAATTCGAACGACGGTTGGAGAAGGACCGAAAAGGATAGGGCTGCGGGACTTTGATCCAATCACCGGCACTCGTAGAGGCTCTCGAATTCGAATCGTAGTCAAGAGATGGATGGGGAACGAAGGATAGGGTCTCGGACAAACCAAGACAAGCCTCGGACAAACCAAGACGGGATTTCTCGGACAAACCGAGACAATGTCGGACACACCAACAAGAGGAGTAAAACTCAACTCGAAAATACTTCTTTCCAATATTCAAATCTGAGTTTTACATATGAAAAACACATATAAATAGTAGAAACTTCAACAACTCTTTTGTGATTAAATGCTAAACATGCAAGAGGGGTGGGAGCCTATGCATTTAATAAGGTAGGTGGGAAGAATATAGCTGTTGGCAAAGTTGCTTGCACTCCAAGAAGCTTCCCTTTTGTGTCTTGACTATTCTTGGCCGAAATTAAGGTTTGAGATGGAGAGGAGTTGAGTCTTGGCTGGTCCGATGAAGGTAAGCTTGCATTCTTCGACTCAAGGTTCGTTTTAAGGCATGAGACGAACATGTTTGACGTGTTGTCGAAGAGTACGTGCTTTGGCTCGAGTTAACGGTGGTTCGGGCCGAGAATAGAAGTGTGCATGCTTCGGATTTTGTACAGCCATTCGTGACTCATCTCGGATGATGATCTCCTTGTGATCGGGTGGGACGTCATTCTCCGGTTGAGCTCCTAGCTCCATGCGATCCGGTTGAGCTCCATGTTTCGTAGGTTCCAAGCTTTCGTCCATGCTCCCGCTCCAAGCTATCATTAGCTCCATGCGTTCTTTTATCTCCAAGACATAGTTTGATGCATCGCTCAGGATTCCGAGGTCCTCATCAGATCACGAAAGGCAGGAAGAATACCTCGCCCTCTACACGTATCCACACTTCGGGATGGATTCCAACGCTTGGAACTTGTCTGCTAGGACTCGAATCTACTATTCGATTTGTGCTTTGAGAAAAACGGACTTTTATCAACTCTGAAGCTCTTGGATGTCCCCAAAAGTCTGCTCAAAGTGTTCTTAAGTCGGCTCCCTTATAAAGTAATTTAACACTAATTCGGTTTAATTTCGGAAAATCTGAAACCCGGAACGGACGGTCCAGAAATGCACCCAGACCGTCCGTTCCAGCAAGTAGAACGGACGTTCCGCATTAGTGGACCGTCCGTTCCAGTCTTATGGAACGGACAATCTGTTCTGGACCGTCGGGTCTAGCTCGGCGGACCGTCCGTTCTATACTTCTGGTCCGTCCATTCCAGACCCTTCCGTCTTGGTTTTTCCGTCGTTTTTCTCACGCGTTTTGTCCTTCCCTGCGTGTGTGACCCTGTAGGCTCATTCGATATAGCAGTATAGTCCGAAATCTCTATTCCGGATATACAAGTCATAGGCGGTCTCTAGCAAGATACTATGGCTACCTATCTCGAATAGAGTTTGTTCGTGATCATACGAACTCCAATGATGATTCCGGCTGATGATCCTTTTGTATCACGATATCATATGTCGAACATAAGGCATGGACAAGCCACCTTATCTGATTCGACCGCTTTCTCGTTCACTGAGTTCGACTGTCTGAAATAGACGACGTTCGTCTATAGTGCGGCCACACATTTCTACAGTCTCGCTCACACGAGGGGCCCAGCGATATTGAGTTTGACTGTCTGAAATAGACGACGTTCGTCTATAGTGCGGCCACACATTTCTACAGTCTCGCTCACACGAGGGGCCCAGCGATATCTCTCTCTTTTACGAGAGGTACAAATCTCGTCTTGACTATCTACAATCCAGTACATGATTCGTTTCGTACCTGATACACGCCTTTATAGTCCTTCTTTTACGCACGACGTTTGACGTAATCAAAGCACGCAACTCCTCATGTTGGATTCCGTAGATATCTCAGGTCTTAGGATCCAATCATGGAACCGTCATATGAGATTCAAGTCATGACGCTAGTCCATGTGACAATATCATGCGGGTCAATCCAGTATTCCGTTCTGCAACGAATACCTATTATTGTGATCGTATCCAATACCTATGACCATCTATGTGGTCATCAATCACACATCATACTAGTCTTATTATGTCGTTATTCCCATAACGACACAAGACTAGGGAGTTTAGTATCATTCATAATGATACATGGATTTCATAACAGATCTAGCATGTAAGAACATGTAATGAATCAAATACTCTCATAAAAACGTAGAAAGTATCAATACATCGAATGTATCTCAATGAAGCTCATAATCAGTACATCATAGAGCACTAAACCAACAAAAAGTACACTTTTCCACGTTAGCAAATAACTTCTCTCTTGTCTCAAGACATCCAAAACGAGTTTCAAATGATCAACATGCTCATCCAAACTTTTGCTATAGATAAGAATATCATCAAAGTACACAACCACAAACTTACCAATATAATATCTCAAAACATGATTCATCAATCGCATGAACGTGCTGGGTGCATTAGTCAAACCAAAAGGCATCACTAACCATTCATATAAACCATGCTTAGTCTTAAAGGCAGTTTTCCATTCATCCCCCGCACGCATTCTGATTTGGTGGTATCCATTCCTGAGATCAATCTTAGAGAATACGCAAGAACCATGCAATTCATCAAGCATATCATCTAATTATTGGTTGTAATGCTCTAGGATGATCCATGATATGACATTTTACTTTGTATTGATTCATTGATTTATGAATGCATTATTTATCCGTGATACGATTAGCATGTTTGTTGTATTTCGGCATCCTTGAATCATTAGAGAATGATTCTAAACTCCCTAGTCAGTCATCATTGTGGGAACAATGTTGAATCAAGACTAGCATGAGGTGTGATCAACGCATTGGATGTAGATCACAATCATGGGTACTCGTTGTGAACGAGTGACTAGATGACCCGCATGAGATTGTCACATGGACAGAGTCATGACTTGAATCTCATACAGCGGTTCGTTTATAGATCCTCATACCTGAGATGTCTAGAGTATCTGATATGAGGAGTGGCGTGTCTTGACTGCGTCAAACGTCGTCTTTAACCGGATGATTATAACAGCGTTGATCAGATACGTTCACGAATCATATGGAGATAGTAGACATGCAATATGAGACTTGTCACCTCCTTAACAGGAGAGATATCGATGGGCCCCCTCGTGGAAGTCAGACTATGAAAACGCGTGGCCACGCTATAGATAAAGTTGCATCTATTTTACTAGTCGATTTACCAAGACGAGAAAGCGGTTGAACTTGAAGGGTGGCTCAAACCATGCCCTTGTTCAACACATGATATCGTGAGATAAAGGATCAGAACTCGAGCTGTTATTGCCTTGGTTAGATCACCTCTAACTCAATTCAAAATGGGTGGTCATGGCGTCTTGTTAGAGGCTAACCATGACTTGTGGTTCGGAAAAAGTTCCTAAAGTCACTACCACTTAAAATGGGCCTACAGGGTCACACACCATTAGGGATGGACTTATATGTGAAGTTTCAGAAAGGATGACTTGGATTTGGTCGGAAAAACGGTTTTCGGATCAAATCAGAGTGTCGGGACGGTTTCAGCCTTCTGACTCGGACCGAGTCAGTACTTGACTCGGACCGAGTCAGTTCCGAAGCCCAGAAAGTGTTTTGGGCTTGGCTGATGTTTTGACTCGGTCGAGTCAAAGTTTTGACTCGGACCGAGTCAATACTAAATGGGCCGAGTCAAGAGTTGACAATGGGCTTGGGCTGATTCGTAGCGAAACCCAACAGAGCTACCCTTCAAGTTCAACTGCTTTCTCGTCTTGGCAAATCGACTAATAAAATAGATGCAACTTCATCTATAGCGTGGCCACGCATTTTCATAGTCCGACTTCCACGAGAGGGCCCAGCGATATCTCTCCTATTGAGGAGGTGATAAGTCCCATATTGCATGTCTATTATCTCCATATGATTCGTGAACGTATCTGATCAACGCCGTTATGATCATCCGGTTAAAGACGACGTTTGACGCAGTCAAGACACGCCACTCCTCACATCAGATACTCTAGACATCTCAGGTATGAGGATCCATAAACGAACCGCTGTATGAGATTCAAGTCATGACTATGT
>NW_010966792.1:23251-25118 GCF_000463585.1 Tarenaya hassleriana | reverse complement strand
AAAGCATAGCCCCAAAAGGACTTCGGAAGATCTGTCTGACTCATCATAGACCGAACCATGTCTAACAGTGTTCGGTTCCTCCGTTCAGACACGCCGTTCCATTGTGGCGTTCCAGGAGGAGTTAATTGTGATACAATACCACAATCAATCAGATAGTCAGTGAACTCTTGGCTCATATACTCGCCACCACGATCGGATCGAAGTGTCTTGATCGTCTTGCCAAGTTGGTTCTGTACTTCGTTTCTGAAAGCCTTGAACATTTCAAGTGTTTCAGACTTATGTCTCATTAAATAGACATAACCGTATCGACTGAAATCATCAGTGAACGTAACGAAATACAGATAACCTCCTCTAGCTGGACAGCTCATTGGTCCGCATACATCACTATGTATCAGGTCCAATAATTCTGTCGCTCTCTGTCCTTTCCCTTTGAAAGGATGCTTTGTCATCTTGCCCATTAAACAAGACTCGCAAGATTCAAGAGACTCAAAGTCAAAAGAATCCAGAAGACCTTCAGAATGAAGCTTTTGTATGCGTTTCTCGTTTATATGGCCTAGACGACAATGCCAGAGGAAGGTCGGGTTTAAGTCGTTCGGCTTAAACCGTTTAGTACTCACGCTATAGATGGATGATGTCGAGTTCGAAGGCTGATCATTCAAGACATATAAACCATTAACTAGATAACCATTACCATAGTAAATATCGTCTCGATAAATCATCAAACTCGAGTTCTCAATCACAAATCGAAAACCATCCAGATCCAGACAAGAAATAGAAATAATGTTTCTGCTAATCGCAGGAACATAGTAACAATTACTAAGATCTAAAACAAGTTCAGAAGGAAGGTGCAAATCGTAAACGCCAACACACAATGCAGCAACTCTTGCTCCATTTCCGACGCGTAGATCTGCTTCTCCCTTAGCTAGCATCCTACTTCTTCTTAGTCCCTGCACATTTCCACAAATGTGTGAGGCACTTCCGGTATCCAATACCCACGAAGATATAGTACAGATGTTAGCTTCTATAACATGAATACCTGAGGCAGAAGCTTCACCAAGCTTCTTATCCTTCAGATCCTCCAAGTAAAGGTGACAATTACGCTTCCAGTGTCCAGACACTCCGCAGTAATGACAGTCACCATTATCGGGCTTAGGCTTGGGCGTAGAGGAAACTTTTGCCTTTTTCGCCGCCTTCTTTTTGGCTTTACCCCGCCGCTTCTTGCTGGAGTTTTTCTTAACAGCAAGCACATTCTTGGGCACCACAATATCCTGCTCGGCCGATTTCAGCATCCCATGCAGTTCGGCTGAGCTCTTAGTCATCCCGTGCATATGGTACTGCATTATGAACTGGTTATAGTCCTCGGGTAATGACATCAGGATTGTTGGGATTCCTGGGATCTCATGAGCGAATCCTATTCCTAAGAGATCGATTCTAGGGTTTGCGCAGCGGATGTAAAACAAAAATTATAGAACCCTAGAACCATGCTGCTATTGAAATCGTAGAAACGTTAAGAACGCTTACCTCAATCGATCCGGGGCCTGTCTCTATCGATGAATCGTTCTGATCACGAAAGGCAGGAAGATTACCTCGCCCTCTACACGTATCCACACCTCGGGATGGATTCCAACGATTGGAACTTGTCTGCTAGGACTCGAATCTCTGATCGATTTGTGCACCGAGAAATCCCGAGACTTAGAACTCGTTTTTGGATCTCCAAAAACTCACACTTTTCTGCAAAAGTCGGCTGTTCTTCGTCTTACCTTAATTAGGGTTCTAATCACTTTCTTATAAAGTGATTTAACCCTAATTTCGGTTTAATTTTCGGAAAAACCGGAACCCGGAACGGACGGTCCAGAATTGCACGTGG
>NW_010966792.1:5039-17043 GCF_000463585.1 Tarenaya hassleriana | reverse complement strand
ATCAAACATATATAATATCTTGATTAAGTTACATACATTCATTCACTATGGACCATCCATAAGAAAGAATCATGTTATTCTGAATCACAATTGAAGATCTGTCTGACTCATCATTGACCGAACCATGTCTAACAGTGTTCGGTTCTTCCGTTCTGACACGCCGTTCCATTGTGGTGTTCCAGGAGGTGTTAATTGTGATACAATACCACAATCAATCAGATAGTCAGTGAACTCTTGGCTCATATACTCGCCACCACGATCGGATCGAAGTGTCTTGATCGTCTTGCCAAGTTGGTTCTGTACTTCGTTTCTGAAAGCCTTGAACATTTCAAGTGTTTCAGACTTATGTCTCATTAAATAGACATAACCGTATCGACTGAAATCATCAGTGAACGTAACGAAATACAGATAACCTCCTCTAGCTGGACAGCTCATTGGTCCGCATACATCACTATGTATCAGATCCAATAATTCTGTCGCTCTCTGTCCTTTCCCTTTGAAAGGATGCTTTGTCATCTTGCCCATTAAACAAGACTCGCATGATTCAAGAGACTCAAAGTCAAATGAATCTAGAAGACCTTCAGAATGAAGCTTCTGTATGCGTTTCTCGTTTATATGGCCTAGACGACAATGCCAGAGGAAGGTCGGGTTTAAGTCGTTCGGCTTAAACCGTTTAGTACTCACGCTATAGATGGATGATGTCGAGTTCGAAGGCTGATCATTCAAGACATATAAACCATTAACTAGATAACCATTACCATAGTAAATATCGTCTCGATAAATCATCAAACTCGAGTTCTCAATCACAAATCGAAAACCATCCAAATCCAGACAAGAAATAGAAGTAATGTTTCTGCTAATCGCAGGAACATAGTAACAATTACTAAGCTCTAAAACAAGTCCAGAAGGAAGATGCAAATCGTAAACGCCAACACACAATGCATCAACTCTTGCTCCATTTCCGACGCGTAGATCTGCTTCTCCCTTAGCTAGCATCCTACTTCTTCTTAGTCCCTGCACATTTCCACAAATGTGTGAGGCACTTCCGGTATCCAATACCCACGAAGATATAGTACAGATGTTAGCTTCTATAACATGAATACCTGAGGCAGAAGCTTCACCAAGCTTTTTATCCTTCAGATCCTCCAAGTAAAGGTGACAATTACGCTTCCAGTGTCCAGACACTCCGCAGTAATGACAGTCACCCTTATCGGGCTTAGGCTTGGGCGTAGAGGCAACGTTTGCCTTTTTCGCCGCCTTATTTTTGGCTTTACCCTGCCGCTTCTTGCTGGAGTTTTTCTCAACAGCAAGCACAGTCTTGGGCACCACTATATCCTGCTCGGCCGATTTCAGCATCCCATTCAGTTCGGCTAAGCTCTTGGTCATCCCGTGCATATGGTATTGCATTACGAACTGGTTATAGTCCTCGGGTAATGACATCAGGATCAAGTCTGCAACCAAGTCACCATCGAGCTTCACTCCCATACGCTCAAGTTCTTCAACAGGAGCTCTCATGTTGAGGACGTGGGTGTTGACAGAACTGCCTCTCGGCATATCCGTCTTCACTAGAGCTTTTAGCGTTTTGTACTTTTCAGTACGCGCTAGCTCCTGAAACATGGTCTTGAGCTGTTCGATCATATCAAACACTCTCTTCCCCTCAAACTGCTTTTGCAGATTCGGGGCCATGCTTCCCAACATGAGACAGGAGATCTCATTGTCGTCAGTCTGATGTTTCTGCCAAGCATCCTTGACGGCTCTCGTGGCATTGGTCGCAGGCTCTGGTGGTAGAGCCCCTTCCCGGACGTATGACTTCTTGTCGTGCTTGAGAACTGTTCTCAAGTTACGATACCAGTCTAAGAAGTTTGTCCCGGTCAATTTATCCTTCTCAAGGATAGATCGCATCGTCAAACTCGGTACGCTACCGGTTGACGCCATGTCCTACAAAAGAGATAAAACAGAACGAACAAAACAAATGCAGATTCTATTAATGATCTACTACCAGCTAGTCCATCATCAATCAGTGTCAATCTATCTATGATCCACTACCAGCTAGTCCATCATCAAACAATGACAACACAGATGTAAAGATAAGCTATATTCCCATAAAGAAAACTAACCCTACAATAATTTTCTATATGGGACTAAGATCCGTATTTCACACAAGAATAAATTGTTACACCAATCCTTATGCTATTTAGGTAGACATCAAATGTCAATCATATCTAATATGACTCTTAGATCCTCTATGAGACTATGATATCAAATATCATTGCATACTCGTCTCATCTGTACCATTAAGTCTCAACTCAAACTTGACAACTTAACCCAAGATAAACCATATTCAAGCTGTAGGAACCACGATTTCCTACCCTGCCTCACAAAGATAATCAGGCACGCTCAGCTTTGGCATGACCCGTGTTACGGACGATCGATGCCTTGACAAGCGCTCTAGTAATGGGAGGTACACACTTAGCATTACATGAATAAGGGTTTTTCGAAACCGCACCTAGATCAAGCATCTACTTTCAAGCTATGAGAACCACCATTTCTCCGTCTTGCCTCACCAAGATAATACGGCACACCCAGCTTTGGCATGGCCCATGACACGTACGATCGAGGCCTTGACAAGTGCTTTACTTATAGAGCTTCTAGATCTAATCGGTTTCTGTGCAACGATTGTTCATAATCCGAATAGACCATCCATTCGATTATGTAATCCCAATCCCGGAGCTCCCACTCAATCAAGCATATACCATATCTTGATTAAGTTACATGCATTCATTCACTATGAACCATCCATAAGAATGAATCATGCCTATTTGAGTTACAACTGATCAGAATAAGTAACGATTGTGTAATCGGACCTTGAAAACGGAAATTTTCGGAATCTGGACTTCGGACCGTCCGTTCTGGAGGTAGAACGGACGTTCCAGGCTGGCAGAACGTTCGGTCTCGACTGCAAAAGTCAGAACGGATGTTCTGCCTAGTAGAACGGACGTTCTGCATGGCAGAACGGACGGTCCAACCTTCCGTTCCGTGCCAATCAGTCTGTCACCCTTGGACCGTCCGTTCCGACTTACCAGAACGGACGGTCTAGGGTAGGTCTCCCGTCACCCTTGGACCGTCCGTTCCGGCTTACCAGAACGGACGGTCTAGGGTAGGTCTCCGTGATCAGATCACGTTTCCCCGCTTTCTCAGCCCTGATCAGATCCGAAACTGATCCGAATTCTTCTGTACACCCAAAATTCGAACTCTTGCACACTATGCAACATGAAACATGCAATCTACACTAGATTCAATAATCAAACATGCATAGATGTCAAAGCAAAACAGAGCAACCAGGCTCTGATACCACTGTTGGGTTTCCTGGGATCTCATGAGCGAATCTAATTCCTAAGAGATCGATTCTAGGGTTTGCGCAGCGGATATAAAACAAAAATTTAATGAAACCCTAGAACCATGCTGCTTTTGAATCGTAGAAACGTTAGAACGCATACCTCAATCGATCCGGGGCCTGTATCAATCGAAGAACACGTCTGATCACGAAAGGCTGGAAGAATACCTCGCCCTCTACACGTATCCACACTTCGGGATAGATTCCAACGCTTGAAACTTGTCTGCTAGGACTCGAATCTGCTATTCGATTTGTGCTTTGAGAAAAACGGACTTTTATCACACTCTCAAGCTCTTGGATCTCCCCAAAAGTCTGCTCAAAGTGTTCTTAAGTCGGCTCCCTTATATTAGGGTTTTTAATCTCCTTCTTATAAAGTGATTTAACCCTAATTCGGTTTAATTTCGGAAAATCTGAAACCCGGACGGACGGTCCAGAAATGCGCGAGGCCCGTCCGTTCTAGCAAGTAGAACGGACGTTCCGCATTAGTGGCCCGTCCGTTCCAGTCTTATGGAACGGACAATCTGTTCTGGACCGTCGGGTCTAGCTCGGCGGACCGTCCGTTCTATACTTCTGGTCCGTCCATTCCAGACCCTTTCGTCTTGGTTTTTCCGTCGTTTTTCTCACGCGTTTTGTCTTTCCCTGCGTGTGTGACCCTGTAGGCTCATTCGATATAGCATTATAGTCTGAAATCTCTATTCCGGATATACAAGTGATAGGCGGTCTCTAGCAAGATACTATGGCTACCTATCTCGAATAGAGTTTGTTCGTGATCATACGAACTCCAGTGATGATTCCGGCTGATGATCCTTTTGTGATGATTCCGGTTGATGATCCTTTTGTATCGCGATATTATATGTCGAACATAAGGCATGGACACGCCACCTTATCTGATTCGACTGCTTTCTCATTCATTGAGTTTGACTGTCTGAAATAGACGACGTTCGTCTATAGTGCGGCCACACATTTCTACAGTCTCGCTCACACGAGGGGCCCAGCGATATCTCTCTCTTTTACGAGAGGTACAAATCCCGTCTTGACTATCTACAATCCAGTACATGATTCGTTTCGTACCTGATACACGCCTTTATAGTCCTCCTGTTACGCAGGACGTTTGAGGTAATCAAAGCACGCAACTCCTCATGTTGGATTCCGTAGATATCTCAGATCTTAGGATCTAATCATGGAACCGTCATATGAGATTCAAGTCATGACGCTAGTCCATGTGACAATCTCATGCGGGTCAATCCAGTATTCCGTTCTGCAACGAATACCTATGATTGTGATCGTATCCAATACCTATGACCATCTATGTGATCATCAATCACACATCATACTAGTCTTATTATGTCGTTATTCCCATAACGACACAAGACTAGGGAGTTTAGTATCATTCATAATGATATATGGATTTCATAACAGATCTAGAATGCAAGAACATGTAATGAATCAAATACTCTCATAAAAACATATAGAAAGTATCAGTACATCGAATGTATCTGAACAAAGCTCATAATCAGTACATCATAAAGCACTAAACCAACAATCACCTCTCCTTCTTCCCAAAATCCCGTAAAACTCCTATTTCTCTCACCAAAGCTCTCTAAAGTCTGTATAAAGTCTGTGTGTTCTCTTTTGGACGTCTGTAGAGTCTTTATATAAACCCTAGGCGGCGCTCCCGAAGTTCTATTCCCGATCAAACTCTGAAAATTCGAATCTGGGCTTTTTCTGCGTTTTGACTCGGACCGAGTCAGTACTCTGACTCGACCGAGTCAAAACGGGACTCTTTAAAATTCGGCACAGCCCAATCTTCTGACTCGGGCATTCTGACTCGGGCATGTTGACTCGGGGTGTTCTAATTCAGACGTTCTGACTCGGTCTCTTCGTAACATGCTTGAATTGGGCCATTTTCTGCATGTTGACTCGGCCAACTTCCGTGTTTGACTCTGGCCGAGTCAAGATGGGAAGTTCTTGACGTATTTCATCCCTTTGGCTCCAGATTGCTCCCGCTTTGGTCCAAATCGCGTCCGAGACCTGTAATCTTATAAAAACACAACCAAACCGAGTTTCGTGGCCTAACACGCCTATAATGCCTACAAATGAATATGATCCTCGTCTAAATCTTATAAAAACGTCCTGCAAATATAGAGATAATTAGGAGTTATCAACAATACATGGATTTCACAACATATCTAGTATGCACAACATGTAATGAATCAAACACTTTCATAAAACTATAGAAAGTATCAATACATCAAATGTATCCAAAGAAAGCTCGCAAACAGTACAACATAGAGCACTAAACCAACAATCTCCCACTTGCTCTAATCATGGACTGCTAAATATCTAATGCCCATATCCCTAACATGACCCTCATACTTCGACGAAGGGAGAGGCTTCGTCAATGGATCGGCAATGTTGTCATCTGTCGACACTCTGTAAATGTGCACGTCTCCTCTGTCTATGATCTCCCTGATAAGGTGAAATCGTCTGAGTATGTATTTAGATCGTTGATGGGATATGGGTTCTTTCGCTTGCGCGATCGCTCCATTGATGTCACAATACAGAGCAATGGGGCTATCAGCACTAGGAATAACACCCAAGTCACCAACAAACTTCCTGATCCAAACAGCTTCCTTTGCTGTGTCCGACGCTACAATATACTCAGCTTCTGTAGTAGAATCTGCAACGGTCGCCTGCTTAGAACTCTTCCAGCTAACAACACCTCCGTTCAAGCAGAAAACATAGCCAGACTGCGATCTGTAGTCATCCGGGTCTGAGTGGAAACTAGCATCGGTGTAACCCTTTACAGCGAGCTCGTCTTCCGACCCACCGTATACCAAGAACACATCCTTAATCCTTCTTAAGTACTTCAGGATGTTCTTGACGGCGATCCAGTGTGACTCACCTGGATCTGACTGGTATCTACTCGTAATGCTCAACGCATAGGATACATCCGGTCGAGTACAAAGCATGGCATACATGATGGATCCAATTGCCGAAGCATATGGAATCCGATCCATGCGTTCTCGCTCATCAGGTGTCGTAGGACACTGACTCTTGCAGAGAACTGTGCCACTGCTCATCGGTAAGGTTCCTTTCTTGGAATCTTGCATCATGAACCGTTTCAAGACCTTATCGATGTAAGTACTCTGACACAATCCTAGAAGACGCCTCGATCAATCTCTATAGATCTTTATGCCTAGAATATAGGCCGCTTCTCCTAGGTCCTTCATTGAAAACTGCGTTCCTAGCCAAGACTTAACGTCTTGCAAGGTAGGAACGTCATTCCCTATAAGGAGAATGTCATCCACGTACAGCACTAGAAATACAACTGTGCTCCCACTGTCCTTCTTGTAAACACATGGCTCGTCTTCGTTTTGTGAGAAACCAAACTTTTTGATTGTCTCATCAAAGCGAAGGTTCCAGCTCCTCGAAGCCTGCTTCAGTCCATAAATGGACCTCTGAAGCGTGCACACCATTCTCGGGTTCCTTGGATCGACAAAACCTTCGGGTTGTGTCATGTACACATCCTAGGTCAAGTTTCCGTTAAGGAACGCGGTCTTGACATCCATTTGTCATATCTCATAGTCGTAATATGCGGCTATGGCAAGCAGGATCCTAATGGACTTCAGCATAACTACAGACGAAAAGGTCTCATCATAGTCAATACCATGAATCTGACGGAATCCTTTCGCCACAAGTCGTGCCTTATACGTGTGCACGCTGTCATCCATGTCGGTCTTCTTCTTGAAGATCCACTTGCATCCGATGGGTTTTATCCATTCAGATGCATCAACCAGAGTCCCTACTTGGTTGTCTGACATGGACTGCATCTCGGACTTCATAGCCTCGTGCCATTTATCGGAATCGGGACTCGCCATGGCCTCTGGATATGTGGTAGATCGTCATGTTCTAATAACATGAGTTCCTCATTCCCAGTTACGAGAAATCTGTATCTCACAGGCTCTTGGCGAATCCTTCCTGATCTCCGAGGTTCACTAGTCGAAGGTTGAATCACAGCTGGCAGTGAAACAGGTTGAACGTCTTCAACTTGTTCACTCAGCTCAGTGTCTACTTGTTGCTCTCGAACTTCCTCAAGTTCGATCCTACTCCCACTGACTCTTTTGGAGACGAACTCTTGCTCCATAAAAGTCGCATTCCTGGCAATGAACACCTTGTTCTCTGCCGGAATGTAGAAGTAGTAACCCTTAGTTTCCTTAGGGTAGCCTACAAATAAACACTTATCAGATTTGGAGGATAACTTATCAGATTTGGAGGATAACTTATCAGTCATTTGACGCTTCACGTAAGCGTCGCACCCCCAAATTCTGACAAACGACAACGCGGGACGCTTCCCCGTCCATATCTCATATGGCGTCGTTTCAGCCGCCTTCGTTGGACTCCTATTCAGCAGGTACGCAGCGGTCTCTAAAGCATAGCCGTAAAAGGACTTCGGAAGATCTGTCTGACTCATCATCGACCGAACCTTGTCTAACAGTGTTCGGTTCCTCCGTTCAGACACGCCATTCCACTGTGGCGTTCCAGGAGGACTTAATTGTGATACAATACCACAATCAACCAGATAGTCAGAGAACTCTTGGCTCATATACTCGCCACCACGATCTGATCGAAGCCTCTTGATCGTCTTGCCAAGCTGGTTCTGTACTTCGTTTCTGAAAGCCTTGAACATTTCAACTGTTTCAGACTTACGTCTCATCAAATAGACATAACTGTATCGACTGAAATCATCAGTGAACGTAACGAAATACAGATAACCTCCTCTAGCTGGACAACTCATTGGTCCGCATACATCACTATGTATGAGAGCCAATAACTCCGTCGCTCTCTATCCTTTCCCCTTGAAAGGATGCTTTGTCATCTTGTCCATCAAACAACACTCGCAAGATTCAAGAGACTCAAAGTCAAATGAATCCAGAAGACCTTCATGATGAAGCTTCTGAATCCGTTTCTCGTTTATATGGCCTAGACGACAATGCCAAAGGAAGGTCGGGTTTAAGTCGTTCGGCTTAAACCACTTAGTACTCACGCTATAGATGGATGAAGTTGAGTTCGAAGGCTGATCATTCAAGACGTATAAACCATTAACTAGATAACCATTACCATAGTAAATACTGTCTCGATAAATCATCAAACTCGAGTTCTCAATCACAAATCGAAAACCATCCAAATCCAGACAAGAAATATAAATAATGTTTCTGCTAATCGCAGGAACATAGTAACAATTATTTAATTCTAAAACAAGTCCAGAGGGAAGATGCAAATCATAAACGCCAACACACAATGCAGCAACTCTTGCTCCCTTAGCCAGCATCCTACTTCTTCTTAGTCCCTGCACATTTCCACAAATGTGTGAGGCACTTCCGGTATCCAATACCCACGAAGATTGTTGGTTTAGTGCTCTATGATGTACTGATTATGAGCTTTGTTCAGATACATTCGATGTATTGATACTTTCTATATGTTTTTTTTATGAGAGTATTTTGTTCATTACATGTTCCTGCATGCTAGATCTGTTATGAAATCCATGTATCATTATGAATGATACTAAACTCCCTAGTCTTGTGTCATTATGGGAATAACGACATAATAAGACTAGTATGATGTGTGATTGATGATCACATAGATGATCATAGGTATTGGATACGATCACAATCATAGGTATTCGTTGCAGAACGGAATACTGGACTGACCCGCATGAGATTGTCACATGGACTAGCGTCATGACTTGAATCTCATACGACGATTCCATGATTGGATCCTAAGACCTGAGATATCTACAGAATCCAACATGAGGAGTTGCGTGCTGTGATTACGTCAAACGTCCTGCGTAACAGGAGGACTATAAAGGCATGTATCAGGTACGAAACGAATCATGTACTGGATTGTAGATAGTCAAGACGGGATTTGTACCTCTCGTAAAAGAGAGAGATATCGCTGGACCCCTCGTGTGAGCAAGACTGTAGAAATGTGTGGCCGCACTATAGACGAACGTCGTCTATTTCAGACAGTCGAACTCAGTGAACGAGAAAGCAGTCGAATCAGATAAGGTGGCTTGTCCATGCCTTATGTTCGACATATGATATCGCGATACAAAAGGATCATCAGTCGGAATCATCACTGGCTTTCGTATGATCACAAACAAACTCTATTCGAGATAGGTAGTCATAGTGTCTTGCTAGAGACCGCCTATGACTTGTATATCCGGAATAGAGATTTCGGACTATACTGCTATATCGAATGAGCCTACAGGGTCACACACAATAGGGATGGACAAGTACGTGTGCTAAATTATCCCGATGAGGAATCCTAATTGGATTGAGATTCCTAATTGGAATAGGAATCCTAATGGGATTAGGAATCCTATTATGTATAGGAATCCTAATGAGATTAGAATTCTATTACATCTAGGAAACCTAATGAGATTAGAATTCTAACAGGTTTAGGAAACCTAATTAGATTAGGATTCCTAGTAATCTATTCCTTGTCAAATTAGAATATTTGGAAAGTCTATATAAGGAGAATGTCTTCTAGGGTTTTAAGAAAAGAAAAAAGAAAAAAGGAAAAGAAGAAAAAAAGAAGAAAAATAAAACCCTAAGCCTCCAAAAAAAAAACCTTGCACACAAGAGAGATCGAGATCTCTAGTCCTAGCAGACAAGTTCCAAGGTGTTGGAATCCATCCCGACGTGTGGATACGTGTAGAGGGCGAGGTAATTTCCTGCCTTTCGTGATCAGACGTGTTCTTCAATTGATACAGGCCCCGGATCGATTGAGGTAAGCGTTCTAACGTTTCTATGATTCAATAGTAGCATGGTTCTAGGGTTTCATTAAAATTTTTGTTTTATATCCGCTGCACAAATCCTAGAATCGATCTCTTAGGAATTAGATTCGCTCATGAGATCCCAGGAAACCCAACAATGGTATCAGAGCCTGGTTGCTCTGTTTTGATTTCATAGAACCCGATCACGCATGTTTTAGGATTTGAATTGTTTGAATCCATGTTTGCTTTGATATCTATGCATGTTTGATGATTGAATCTAGTGTAGATTGCATGTTTCATGTTGCATAGAGTGCAGGAATTCGAAATTTGGGTGTACAGAAGAATTCGGTTCAGTTTCGGGTCTGATCGGGACTGAGAACGCGGGGAAACGTGATCTGATCACAGAGAACTACCCTAGACCGTCCGTTCTGGTAAGCCGGAACGAACGGTCCAAGGGTGACGGACTGATTGACACAGAACGGAAGGTTGGACCGTCCGTTCTGCCATGCAGAACGTCCGTTCTACTAGGCAGAACATCCGTTCTGACTTTTGCAGTCGAGACCGAACGTTCTGCCAAGCCTGGAACGTCCGTTCTACCTCCAGAACGGACGATCCGAAGTCCAGATTCCGAAAATTTCGTTTTCGAGGTCCGATTACGCAATCGTTGCATAATCTGATCAACTGTAACTCAAATAGACATGATTCATTCTTATGGATGGTCCATAGTGAATGAATACATGTAACTTAATCAAGATATAGTATATGCTTGATTGAGTGGGAGCTCCGAGATTGGGATTACATAATCGAATGGATGGACTATTTGGATTATGAACAATCGTTGCACAGAAACCGATTAGATCTAGAAGCTCTATAAGTAAAGCACTTGTCAAGGCCTCGATCGTACGTGTCATGGGCCATGCCAAAGCTGGGTGTGCCGTATTATCTTGGTGAGGCAAGATGGAGAAATGGTGGTTCTCATAGCTTGAAAGTAGATGCTTGATCTAGGTGCGGTTTCGAAAATCCCTTATTCATGTAATGCTAAGTGTGTAGCTCCCATTACTAGAGCGCTTGTCAAGGCATCGATCGTCCGTAACACGGGTCATGCCAAAGCTGAGCGTGCCGGATTATCTTTGTGAGGCAGGGTAGCAAATCGTGGTTCCTACAGCTTGAATATAGTTTATCTTGGGTTAAGTTGTCAAGTTTGACTTGAGACTTAATGGTACAAATGAGACAAGTATGCAATGATATTCGATATCATAGTCTCATAAAAGATCTAAGAGTCATATTGGATATGATTGACATTAGATGTCTACCTAAATAGCATAAGGATAGGTGTAACAATTTATTCTTGTGTGAAATACGGATCTTAGTCCCATAATGGAAATTTATTGTAGGGTTAATTTTCTTTATGGGAATATAGCTCATCTTTGCATCTATGTTGTCATTATTTGATGATGGACTAGCTGGTAGTGGATCATAGATAGATTGACACTGATTGATGATGGACTAGCTGGTAGTGGATCATTGATAGAATCTGCATGTAGATGTGTTTTCGTTCTGTTTTGTCTTTTTCTATAGGACATAGCGTTAACCGGTATTGTACCGAAGTTGACGATGTGATCTATCCTTATGAAGGATAAGACTCTAACCATGGCTTCTAGATCGATCATTGATGCTTACCGGAAGCATGTGGATGATGATCCGGACAAGTCTAGCTTGACGTTTGGAAATATGACCTCACAATTGCGTAAGCGATTAGAGGACATGGACGATTCTTTGATAGTTGATCAGTTGAATGCGTCATTCCAAAAGAAAGCTGAGAGCCACGGAAA
>NW_010966792.1:2994-4020 GCF_000463585.1 Tarenaya hassleriana | reverse complement strand
GAGGAACTGAACACTGTTAGACATGGTTCGGTCTATGATGAGTCAGACAGATCTTTCGAAGTCCTTTTGGGGCTACGCTTTAGAGACCGCTGCTTACCTGTTGAACAGGAGTCCAACGAAGTCGGCTGAAACGACGCCATATGAGATATGGACGGGGAAGCGTCCCGCGTTGTCGTTTGTCAGAATTTGGGGTTGCGACGCTTACGTGAAGCGTCAGATGACTGATAAGTTATCCTCCAAATCTGATAAGTGTTTATTTGTAGGTTACCCTAAGGAAACTAAGGGTTACTACTTCTACACTCCGGCAGAGAACAAAGTGTTCATTGCCAGGAATACGACTTTTATGGAGCGAGAGTTCGTCTCCAAAAGAGTCAGTGGGAGTAGGATCGAACTTGAGGAAGTTCGAGAGCAGCAAGTAGACGCTGAGCTGAGTGAACAAGTTGAAGAAGTTCAACCTGTTTCATTGCCCGCTGTGACTCAACCTTTGATGAGTGAACCTCGGAGATCAGAAAAGGTCTCATCATAGTCAATACCATGAATTTGACGGAATCCTTTCGCCACAAGTCGTGCCTTATACGTGTGCACGTTGCCATCCATGTCGGTCTTCTTCTTGAAGATCCACTTGCATCCGATGGGTTTTATCCCTTCAGATGCATCAACCAGAGTCCATACTTGGTTGTCTGACATGGATTGCATCTCGGACTTCATAGCCTCGCGCCATTTTTCGGAGTCTGGACTCGCCATAGCCTCTGGGTATGTAGTAGGCTCGTCATGTTCTAGTAACATGAGTTCCTCATTCCCAGTCACAAGAAATCCATATCTCGTTGGTTCTTGGCGAATCCTGCCTGATCTCCGAGGTTCACTCGTCAAAGGTTGAGTCACAACCGGCAGTGAAACAGGTTGAACATCTTCAACTTGTTCACTCGGCTCAACGTCTACTTGCTGCTCTCGAACTTCCTCAAGTTCGACCCTACTCCCACTGACTCTTTTGGAGACATACTCTTGCTCCATAAAAGTCGCATTCCT
>NW_010966792.1:0-2691 GCF_000463585.1 Tarenaya hassleriana | reverse complement strand
TTACCGATGAGCAGTTGCACAGTTCTCTGCAAGAGTCAGTGTCCTACGACACCTGATGAGCGAGAACGCATGGATCGGATTCCATATGCTTCGGCAATTGGATCCATCATGTATGCCATGCTTTGTACTCGACCGGATGTATCCTACGCGTTGAGCATTACGAGTAGATACCAGTCAGATCCAGGTGAGTCGCACTGGATCGCTGTCAAGAACATCCTGAAGTACTTGAGAAGGACTAAGGATGTGTTCTTGGTATACGGTGGGTCGGAAGACGAGCTCGCTGTAAGAGGTTACACCGATGCTAGTTTTCAGTCAGACCCGGATGACTACAGATCGCAGTCTGGCTATGTTTTCTGTTTGAACGGAGGCGTTGTTAGCTGGAAGAGTTCCAAGCAGGCGACCGTTGCAGATTCTACTACAGAAGCTGAGTATATTGCAGCGTCGGACGCAGCAAAGGAAGCTGTTTGGATCAGAAAGTTTGTTGGTGACTTGGGTGTCATTCTGAGTGTTGATAGCCCCATTGCTCTGTATTGTGACAACAATGGAGCGATCGCACAAGCGAAAGAACGTATGAGATTCAAGTCATGACGCTAGTCCATGTGGCAATCTCATGCGGGTCAGTCCAGTATTCCGTTCTGCAACGAATCCCTATGATTGTGATCGTATCCAATACCTATGATCATCTATGTGATCATCAATCACACATCATACTAGTCTTATTATGTCGTTATTCCCATAATGACACAAGACTAGGGAGTTTAGTATCATTCATAATGATAAATGGATTTCATAACAGATCTAGCATGCAGGAACATGTAATGAACAAAATACTCTCATAAAAAAAACATATAGAAAGTATCAATACATCGAATGTATCTGAACAAAGCTCATAATCAGTACATCATAGAGCACTAAACCAACAATCTCCCACTTGCTCTAATCATGAACTGCTAAACATCTAATGCCCATATCCCTAACATGACCCTCATGCTTCGACGAAGGGAGAGGCTTCGTCAATGGATCGGCAATGTTGTCATCTGTCGACACTCTGCAAATGTGCACGTCTCCTCTGTACGCAGGACGTTTGACGTAATCAAAGCACGCAACTTCTCATGTTGGATTCTGTAGATATCTCAGGTCTTAGGATCCAATCATGGAATCGTCGTATGAGATTCAAGTCATGACGCTAGTCCATGTGACAATCTCATGCGGGTCAGTCCAGTATTCCGTTCTGCAACGAATACCTATGATTGTGATCGTATCCAATACCTATGATCATCTATATGATCATCAATCACACATCATACTAGTCTTATTATGTCGTTATTCCCATAACGACACAAGACTAGGGAGTTTAGTATCATTCATAATGATACACGGATTTCATAACAGAGCTAGCATGCAGGAACATGTAATGAACAAGATACTCTCATAAAAAAACATATAGAAAGTATCAATACATCGAATGTATCGGAACAAAGCTCATAATCAGTACATCATAGAGCACTAAACCAACAATCTCCCACTTGCTCTAATCATGAACTGCTAAAATCTAATGCCCATATCCCTAACATGACCCTCATGCTTCGACGAAGGGAGAGGCTTCGTCAATGGATCGGCAATGTTGTCATCTGTCGACACCCTGCAAATGTGCACGTCTCCTCTGTCTATAATCTCCCTGATAAGGTGAAATCGGCTGAGTATGTGTTTGGATCGTTGATGGGATCTGGGTTCTTTCGCGTGTGCGATCGCTCCATTGTTGTCACAATACAGAGCAATGGGGCTATCAGCACTCGGAATGACACCCAAATCACCAACAAACTTTCTGATCCAAACAGCTTCCTTTGCTGCGTCCGACGCTGCAATATACTCAGCTTCTGTAGTAGAATCTGCAACGGTCGCCTGCTTGGAACTCTTCCAGCTAACAGCGCCTCCGTTCAAACAGAAAACATAGCCAGACTGCGATCTGTAGTCATCCGGGTCTGACTGAAAACTAGCATCGGTGTAACCTCTTACAGCGAGCTCGTCTTCCGACCCACCGTATACCAAGAACACATCCTTAGTCCTTCTCAAGTACTTCAGGATGTTCTTGACAGCGATCCAGTGCGACTCACCTGGATCTGACTGGTATCTACTCGTAATGCTCAACGCGTAGGATACATCCGGTCGAGTACAAAGCATGGCATACATGATGGATCCAATTGCCGAAGCATATGGAATCCGATCCATGCGTTCTCGCTCATCAGGTGTCGTAGGACACTGACTCTTGCAGAGAACTGTGCCACTGCTCATCGGTAAGGTTCCTTTCTTGGAATCTTGCATCTTGAACCGTTTCAAGACCTTATCGATGTAAGTACTCTGACACAATCCTAGAAGACGCCTCGATCTATCTCTATAGATCTTTATTCCTAGAATATAGGCCGCTTCTCCTAGGTCCTTCATAGAAACTTGTCCTTCAGATCCTCCAAGTAAAGGTGACAATTACGCTTCCAGTGTCCAGACACTCCGCAGTAATGACAGTTACCCTTATCGGGCTTAGGCATAGGCGTAGAGGCACCTTTTGCCTTTTTCGCCGCATTCTTTTTGGCTTTGCCCCGCCGCTTCTTGCTGGAGTTGTTCTCAACAGCAATCACAGTCTTGGGCACCACGATATCCTGCTCGGTCAATTTCAGCATCCCATCTGAAGCGTGC
>NW_010966791.1:0-782 GCF_000463585.1 Tarenaya hassleriana | reverse complement strand
GTATGGAATCCACCATAAGATGACTAGGAGCGTATGCCACGCCCGTAACCCGTGTGACGTTGGTCGTCGTGTCGCACACGACTTTAACATAATAACTACCATATGGAATCCACCATAGGGTACAGCCCGTATGGAATCCACCAAAGGGTTTAGCTCGTATGGAATCCACCATAAGGTTTAGCCCTCAACCCTAGTCAAGTCCCATGACTAGGAGCGTCTCCCATGCCCGTCACCCATGTGACGTTGGCCGTCGCGTCGCACACGACTACAACATATTACATACCGTATGGAATCCACCATAGGGTACAGCCCGTGTGCATACAATCCCATAGTACAATCCCGCGTCTCATGGTGTTTGGTCCCAACTGACACACTGTTTAACACCATGCATTTTTACCCCAAACAATCATGCACGAGACACTCTCGTATTCCACACCCTCACCATCTTGATCCTTTTTGGTTTTCCTTAATTCATTTTCCATGTCAGGTCTGCCCCTAACCACTGCTGGTCAGGTCCCGACCAAGACGTGTCGTTCGTTCTCGGCCCGTTTCTTTGGTTCAACGTGGAAATTCTTTTTTTCCAAGTTTTGTCCGGCGGACTAACTTTTGGTCAGCCCTGGACCAGTTCTCGTCTGTGGTTCGTCCCATTTATCCTTGGTCCGTCGGTGATTTTGGCTTCTGGGCACGTCTGGTCCGGCAAACTGACTTTTGGTCAGCCCCAGACCAGGACTTTTTCTCACTTGGTCCGCCTCCTTCTTCGTTGGTCAACTGGACCATTTTTG
>NW_010966790.1:0-782 GCF_000463585.1 Tarenaya hassleriana | reverse complement strand
AGGTCGATCTTCCTAAATCCTTCTGGGGATATGCTTTGGAAACGACAACGCTTATACTGAACAACTGTCCAACAAAGTCGGTTCAGAAGACTCCATATGAGATATGGACAGGAAGCGTCACAGGTTAGCATTTATGAAGATTTGGGGATGCGACGTTTACGTGAAACGTCTGGCTTCTGATAAGCTATCCGCCAAGTCTGATAAATGCATATTTGTGGGTTACCCTAAGGAAACTAAAGGGTACTGGTTCTACAACCCATCTGAGAACAAAGTGTTTGTTGCTCGGAATGGATCTTTCTTGGAGAGAGAGTTCGTCTCCAAGAGAGTTAGTGGGAGTAGAATAGATCTCGAAGAAGTTCGAGAACCACAAATAGTCGAAGAACCAAGTGAACAGGTCGAAACAGTTCAACCTGTATCACAAGTTGTTGAGACAACACCTCCTAGTGAACCTCGGAGATCTGATAGAATTCGCCAAGAGCCTACAAGATATGGTTTTCTTGTGACTGGAAACGACGAACTCATGTTGTTAGAACATGACGAGCCTACGTCGTATTCAGAGGCTGTGGCGAGTTCCGATTCCGAGAAATGGCACCAGGCCATGGAGTCTGAGATGCAATCCATGTACGACAACAAAGTGTGGACTTTGGTCGATTCGTTCAATGGTATTAAGACCATTGGATGCAAGTGGGTTTTCAAGAAGAAGACCGACATGGATGGCATGGTGCATACCTATAAGGCACGATTCGTCGCGAAAGGGTTTCGGCAGATTCATGGTATAGACT
>NW_010966789.1:0-782 GCF_000463585.1 Tarenaya hassleriana | reverse complement strand
TGAATTCTTGAAAGAGTTATACTTGCATGATCATGACTTTGACAAAATATTTGTTGCATGTCAAAAGAAAGCATTTGAAAAGTTTTATCGACATGATGGCTTTTTGTTTCGTGAAAATAAGCTTTGCATTCCACAAAGTTACATAAGAGAGTTGCTTGTTGGTGAAGCTCATGGGGGAGGGTTGATGGGGCATTTTGGAGTTGCCAAGACATTAGATGTTTTGAAAGAACATTTCTTTTGGCCTCATATGAAACGTGATGTCAAGAAAATTTGTTCACGATGCATGACGTGTAAGAAAGCTAAATCTAAAATCCAACCACATGGACTTTACATGCCATTGCCTGTTCCTAGTCATCCATGGACCGACGTATCAATGGATTTTGTGTTGGGATTGCCTAGGACTAGAACCGGTAAGGATTCAATCTTTGTGGTCGTGGATCGATTTTCAAAAATGGCTCATTTTGTTCCTTGTAAAAAGACGGATGATGCAACTCATGTGGCTAACCTCTTCTTTAAAGAGGTGGTGCGTTTGCACGACATTCCTAGGACCATTGTGAGTGATCGTGATGTCAAGTTCCTCAGTCACTTTTGGCGTATTTTGTGGGGTAAGTTGGGAACGAAATTATTATTTTCCACTACTTGTCATCCACAAACTGACGGACAAACAGAGGTTGTAAATCGAACCTTGGGAACCTTGTTGCGTGCAATCCTTAAGAAAAAATTGAAATCCTGGGAGGATTGCATTCCGTTCATTGAATTTGCATATAACAGAGTTGTGCATT
>NW_010966788.1:0-630 GCF_000463585.1 Tarenaya hassleriana | reverse complement strand
TTGTTACACCTATCCTTATGCTATTTAGGTAGACATCTAATGTCAATCATATCTAATATGACTCTTAGATCCTTTATGAGACTATGATATCAAATATCATTGCATACTGGTCTCATCTGTACCTTTAAGTCTCAAGTCAAACTTGACAACTTAACCCACGATTTGCCACCCTGCCTCACAAAGATAATCCGGCACGCTCAGCTTTGGCATGACCCGTGTTACGGACGATCGATGCCTTGACAAGCGCTCTAGTAATGGGAGGTACACACTTAGCATTACATGAATAAGGGATTTTCGAAACCGCACCTAGATCAAGCATCTACTTTCAAGCTATGAGAACCACCATTTCTCCATCTTGCCTCACCAAGATAATACGGCACACCCAGCTTTGGCATGGCCCATGACACGTACGATCGAGGCCTTGACAAGTGCTTTACTTATAGAGCTTCTAGATCTAATCGGTTTCTGTGCAACGATTGTTCATAATCCGAATAGATCATCCATTCGATTATGTAATCCCAATCTCGGAGCTCCCACTCAATCAAGCATATACTATATCTTGATTAAGGCCATGTATTCATTCACTATGGACCATCCATAAGAATGAATCATGTCTATTTGAGTTACAGT
>NW_010966787.1:82894-83724 GCF_000463585.1 Tarenaya hassleriana | reverse complement strand
GCGAAAGAACCCAGATCCCATCAACGATCCAAACACATATTCAGACGATTTCACCTTATCAAGGAGATTATAGACAGAGGAGACGTGCACATTTGCAGAGTGTCGACAGATGACAACATTGCCGATCTGTTGACGAAGCCTCTCCCTTCGTCGAAGCATGAGAGTCATGTTAGGGATATGGGCATTAGATGTTTAGCAGTTCATGATTAGAGCAAGTGGGAGATTGTTGGTTTAGTTCTCTATGATGTACTGTTCATGAGCTTTATTTAGATACATTCGATGTATGAGCTTTATTTAGATACTTTCTATGGTTTTATGAGAGTATTTGAGTAGCAGTTCATGATTAGAGCAAGTGGGAGATTGTTGGTTTAGTTCTCTATGATGTACTGTTCATGAGCTTTATTTAGATACATTCGATGTATGAGCTTTATTTAGATACTTTCTATGGTTTTATGAGAGTATTTGAGTCATTACATGTTCTTGCATACTAGATCTGTTATGAAATCCATGTATCATTATGAATGATACTAAACTCCCTAGTCTTGTGTCGTTATGGGAATAACGACATAATAAGACTAGTATGATGTGTGATTGATGATCATAGAGATGATCATAAGTATTGGATACGATCACAGTCATAGGTATTCGTTGGAGAACGGAATACTGGATTGACCCGCATGAGATTCTCACATGGACTAGCGTCATGACTTGAATCTCATATGACGGTTCCATGATTGGATCCTAAGACCTGAGATATCTACGGAATCCAACATGAGGAGTTGCAGGCTTTGAATACGTCAAACGTCCTGCGTAACAAGAGGACTATAAAG
>NW_010966787.1:75504-81987 GCF_000463585.1 Tarenaya hassleriana | reverse complement strand
ATTGATACAGGCCCCGGATCGATTGAGGTAAGCGTTCTAACGTTTCTACGATTCATTAGAAGCATGGTTCTAGGGTTTATTAAATTTTTGTTTTATATCCGCTGCGCAAACCCTAGAATCGATCTCTTAGGAATAGGATTCGCTCATGAGATCCCAGGAAACCCAACACTTCCGGTATCTAATACCCACGAAGATATAGTACAGATGTTAGCCTCTATAACGTGGATACCTGAGGAAGGAGCTTCGCCAAGCTTCTTGTCCTTCAGATCCTCCAAGTAAAGGTGACAATTACGCTTCCAGTGTCCAGACACTCCGCAATAATGACAGTCACCCTTATCGGGCTTAGGCTTAGGCGTAGAGGCAACTTTTGCCTTTTTCGCCTCCTTCTTTTTGGCTTTACCCCGCCGCTTCTTGCTGGAGCTTTTCTCAACAGCAAGTACAGTCTTGGGCACCAGATATCCGGCTCAGCCGATTTCAGCATCCCATGCAGTTTGGCTAAGCTCTTAGTCATCCCGTGCATATGGTACTGCATCACGAACTGGTTACAGTCCTCGAATAATGACATCAGGATCAAGTCTGCAACCAAGTCACCATCGAAGTTCACTCCCATACACTCAAGTTTCTCAACATGAGCTCGCATGTTGAGGACGTGGGTGTTGACAGAGCTGCAGGCTAAGCTCTTAGTCATCCCGTGCATATGGTACTGCATCACGAACTGGTTACAGTCCTCGAATAATGACATCAGGATCAAGTCTGCAACCAAGTCACCATCGAAGTTCACTCCCATACACTCAAGTTTCTCAACATGAGCTCGCATGTTGAGGACGTGGGTGTTGACAGAGCTGCATCTCGGCATCTCCGTCTTCACTAGAGCCTTTAGCGTCTTGTACTTTTCAGTACGCGCTAGCTCCTGAAACATGGTGTTGAGCTGTTCGATCATATCAAACACGCTCTTCTCCTCAAACTGCTTCTGCAGATTCGGGGCCATGCTTCCCAACATGAGACAAGAGATCTCGATGTCGTCAGTCTGATGCTTCAACCAAGCATCCTTGACGGCCCTCGTGGCATTGGCTGCACGCTCTGGTGGTGAGGCCCTTCCAGGACGTAAGACTTCTTATCGTGCTTGAGAACAATTCTCAAGTTCCGATACCAGTCTAAGAAGTTCGTCCCGGTCACCTTATCCTTCTCAAGGATAGATCGCATCGTCAAACTCGGTACGCTACTGGTTGATGCCATGTCCTACAAAAAAAGACAAACAGAACATACAAAACAAATGCAGATTCTATTAATGATCAACTACCAGCTAGCCCATCATCAATCAGTGTCTACATATCTATGATCTACTATCAGCTAGTCCATCATCAAACAATGACAACATAGATGCAAAAACGAGCTATTTTCCCATACAGAAAAATAACCCTATAATAATTCTCTATATGGGACTAAGATCCGTATTTCACATAAGAATGAGTTGTTACACTCAGCCTTACGCTATTTAGGTAGACATCTAATGTCAATCACATCCAATGTGACTCTCAGATCCTTTTATGAGACTATGATATCAAATATCATTGCATACTCGTCTCATCTGTACCGTTAAGTCTCAAGTCAAAACTTGATAACTTAACCTAAGGTAAACCATGTTCAGGCTGTGGGAACCACGATTTCCCACCCTGCCTCACAAAAATAATCCGGCACGCTCAGCTTTGGCATGACCCGTGTTACGAACGATCGATGCCTTGACAGGCACTTTAGTAATGAGAGGTACACACTTAGCATTACATAAATAAGGGATTTTCGAAACCACACTTAGATCAAGCATCTACTTTCAAGCTATGAGAACCACCATTTCTCCATCTTGCCTCACCAAGATAATACGGCATACCCAGCTTTGGCATGGCCCATGACACGTACGATCGAGGCTTTGACAAGTGCTTTACTCGTAGAGCTCCTAGATCTAACCGGTTTCTTTGCAACGATTGATCATAATCCGAATGGATAATCCAATCGATTATGCAATCCCAATCCCGAAGCTCCCACTCAATCAAACATATATAATATATTGATTAACTTACATACATTCATTCACTATGGACCATCCATAAGAAAGAATCATGTTATTCTGAATCACAGTTGATCGGTTTTAAGCATTGCTCAAACCAGATCCCGAAACGCAACATCAAATTTTGGTGAAGCGTCGGGACCTAGACCGATCCCTCTCCCTTCGTCAAAACATGATGGTCATGTTAGGGGTATGGGGATTAGATGCTTGTAGGATAGATCATAGAGCATAGTGGGAGATTGTTGGTTGTAATGCTCTACGATGATCCGTGATATGACATTTTTGTTGGTTGTAATGCTCTAGGATGCTCCGTGATATGACATTTTGACTTTGTATTGATTCATTGATTTATGAATGCATTACATTCCCATTATATGATTGGCATGTTTGTTATATTTCGGTATCCTTGAATCATTATAGAATGATTCTAAACACCCTGGTCAGTTATCATTGTGGGAACAATGATGAAATAAGACTAGCAAGAGGTGTGATCGATACATTGGATGCATATCACAATCATGGGTACTCGTTGTGAACGAGTGACTGGATGACCCGCATGAGATTGTCACATGGACAGAGTCATGACTTGAATCTCATACAGCGGTTCGTTCTTGGATCCTCAGACCTGAGATGTCTAGAGTATCTGATATGAGGAGTGGCGTGTCTTGACTGCGTCAAACGTCGTCTTTAACCGGATGATTATAACGGCGTTGATCAGATACGTTCACGAATCATATGGAGATAGTAGACATGCAATATGGGACTTGTCACCTCCTTAACAGGAGAGATGTCGCTGGGCCCTCTTGTGGAAGTCGGACTATGAAAATGCGTGGCCACGCTATAGATGAAGTTGCATCTATTTTATTAGTCGATTTGCCAAGACGAGAAAGCGGTTGAACTTGAAGGGTGGCTCAAACCATGCCCTTGTTCAACATATGATATCGGGAGATAAAGGATCAGAACTCGAGCTGTTGCTACCTTGGTTAGATCACCTCTAACTCAATTCAAGAGACTAACCATGACTTGTAGATCGGGAATGGTTCTCGAGGCTACTGCCACTGCGAATGGGCCTACAGGGTCACACACCATTAGGGATGGACTTATATGTGAAGTATCGGAAAGATAGACTTGGATTTGGTCGAACAACCGGTTCTCGGACCAAATCAGAGTGTCGGGACGAGTTTCAGCCTTCTGACTCGGACCGAGTCAGTACTTGACTCGGACCGAGTCAGTTTCATGAGAGTCGAAGCCCAGAAAGCGTTTAGGGCTTGGCTGATCTTTTGACTCAGTCGAGTAAAAGTTTTGACTCGGACCGAGTCAATACTAAATGGGCCGAGTCAAGAGTTGACAATGGGCTTGGGCTGATTCGTTCTGACTCGACCGAGTCAGAGTTCTGACTCGGACCGAGTCAATACTCGGAAAAAGTCACTTTTTCATAAGAACTATGTTTGAGGAATAGGCAAGGGTCGAACGATTTAACGTCCTTAAGAACCTGGTCAACTGTAAGATGACCAATGGTTCACCCGTGAGTACTCATATCCTCAAGATGAAGGGTTATCTAGAGGATCTTGACAGATAGTGTTGGAGGTTAGTCGTGAATTGCAGTAGACCTAGTTCTCCAATCCCTGCCGGATAGTTTTGACCAGTTTGTCATGAACTATAACATGCATGGGATGGAGAAGGACTTGACCGAACTACATGGGATGTTGCGATCGACCGAGCAGAACATCAAAGTCGAGAAGAATGTCCTAGTGGTTGGAAAGAGTTCCAACAAGAGGAAGCGTTCCAAGGGCGTGAAAGGCAAGGGCAAAACGGCAAGTGTTGCCGCCGAGCCTAAGCCGAAGGCCGAGAAGGGAGAGTGCCATTTCTGCCATGCCATCGGGCATTGCGCCGAGCCTAAGTCTAAGGCTGAGAAGGGAGAGTGTCATTTCTGCCATGCCATTGGGCATTGGCGCAGAAACTGCAAACTCTACCTGGAAGATCAGAAGAAGAAGAAGAAGCTTGCGGAAGCTTCATCTTCGGGTATCTTTGTTATAGAGGCTAACTTGTTTACTTCTACATCATGGGTATTGGATACCGGATGTGCCTCACACATTTGAGGAAATGTGCAGGGCTTGAGAAGAAGTAGGCAGCTGGCGAAGGGAAAAGTGGATCTCCGCGTCGGGAATGGAGCAAGAGTTGCTGCGTTGACCGTCGGGACTTATGATCTTACTTTACCTTCTGGACTTGTGTTAGAACTACATGATTGTTATTTTGTACTTGCCATTAGCAGGAATATTATTTCAATTTCATATTTGGATTCTGATGGTTTTCGTTTTGTTATTGAAAACAAAACATTATCTATTTATAGATGTGCTTTATTTTATGGTAATGGTTACCTATTTAATGGCCTTTATATTTTGGATGATAAACCATCTGGACACAGTTCGATCTATAACATTTGTACCAAGCGGTTTAAGCCGAACGACTTAAACCCGACCTATCTCTGGCATTGTCGACTTGGCCACATCAACGAGAAACGCATAAGAAACTTCATTTTGATGGACTTCTTGATTCTTTTGATTATGAATCAATCGAATCATGCGATTCCTGTCTGATGGGCAAGATGACAAAATCTCCTTTTACTAGAAAAGGAGAATGGGCTACGGAGTTGCTAGAACTCATACATAGTGATGTGTGTGGTGCTATGAGCTCGCCCGCTAGAGGAGGTTATCTGTATTTCGTTACGACTTTTACTAGAAAAGGAGAATGGGCTACGGAGTTGCTAGAACTCATACATAGTGATGTGTGTGGTGCTATGAGCTCGCCCGCTAGAGGAGGTTATCTGTATTTCGTTACGATTTACTGATGATTTCAGTAGGTACGGTTATGTCTACTTGATGAGACATAAGTCTGAGACGCTTGAATTGTTCAAGAATTTCAGAAACGAGGTACAGAACCAACTTGGCAAGACGATCAAGTTGCTTCGATCTGATCGATGTGGCGAGTATATGAGCCAAGAGTTCACTGACTATCAAGCAGATTGTGGGATTGTCTCACAGCTGACTCCAACTGGAACGCCACAATGGAATGGCGTTTCCGAGAGGAGGAACTGAACCTTATTGGATATGGTACGGTCTATGATGAGTCAGGTCGATCTTCCTAAATCCTTCTGGGGATATGCTTTGGAAACGGCAGCGCTTATACTGAACAACTGTCCAACAAAGTTGGTTCAGAAGACTCCATATGAGATATGGACTGGGAAGCGTCCCAGGTTAGCATTTATGAAGATTTGGGGATGCGACGTTTACGTGAAACGTCTGGCTTCTGATAAGCTATCCGCCAAGTCTGATAAATGCATATTTGTGGGTTACCCTAAGAAAACTAAAGGGTACTGGTTCTACAACCCAACTGAGAACAAAGTGTTTGTTGCTCGGAATGGATCCTTCTTGGAGAGAGAGTTCGTCTCCAAGAGAGTTAGTGGGAGTAGAATAGATCTCGAAGAAGTTCGAGAACCACAAATAGTCGAAGAACCGAACGAACAGGTCGAAACAGTCCAACCTGTATCACGAGTTGAGTTGTTGAGACAGCACCTCTTAGTGAACCTCGGAGATCTGGTAGAATTCGCCAAGAGCCCACAAGATATGGTTTTCTTGTGACAGGAAACGATGAACTCATGTTGTTAGAACATGACGAGCCTATGTCGTATTCAGAGGCTGTGGCGAGTTCCGATTCCGAGAAATGGCACCAGACCATGGAGTCTGAGATGTAGTCCATGTACGACAACAAAGTGTGGACTTTGGTCGATTCATTCGATGGTATTAAGACCATTAGATGCAAGTGGGTTTTCAAGAAGAAAACCGACATGGATGGCATCGTGCATACCTATAAGGCACGACTCGTCGCGAAAGGGTTTCGGCAGATTCATGGTATAGACTATGATGAAACCTTTTCACCAGTCGTGATGCTTAAATCCATACGGATTCTGCTAGCCATAGCTGCGTATTATGACTACGAGATATGGGAGATGGACGTCAAGACCGCATTCTTTAACGGGAATTTGCTCGAGGATGTGTACATGACACAACCTGAGGGTTTTGTCGATCCTAAGAGTCCGAGGAAGGTGTGTAAGCTTCAGAGATCCATTTATGGACTGAAGCAGGCTTCGAGGAGCTGGAATCTTCGATTTGACGAGGCAGTCAAAACATTTGGCTTCCTGCAAAACGAAGATGAGCCATGCGTTTACAAGAAGGTCAGTGGGAGCGCAGTGGTCTTCCTTGTGCTTTATGTAGATGATATATTGCTCATCGGAAATGATGTTCCTACTTTGCAAGGAGTGAAATCCTGGCTATGATCAGTCTTTTCGATGAAGGACTTAGGAGAAGCCGCCTATAATCTAGGAATCAAGATCTATAGAGATAGATCGAAAAGGCTTCTTGGCC
>NW_010966787.1:63723-75268 GCF_000463585.1 Tarenaya hassleriana | reverse complement strand
GTCAAGAACATCCTTAAGTATTTGAGAAGGACTAAGGATTTGTTCTTGGTGTATGGCGGATTGGAAGACGAGCTCGCTATAAGTGGTTATACCGATGCTAGTTTCCAAACCGACATAGATGACTTCAGATCGCAGTCAGGTTATGTTTTCTGCCTAAACGGTGGGGCTGTCAGTTGGAAGAGTTCCAAACAGCCAACCGTGGCAGATTCGACAGAAGCCGAGTACATAGCAGCATCGGATGCAGCTAAGGAAGCTGTTTGGATCAGGAAATTCGTGGGAGACCTGGGCGTCATTCCTAGCATTGCAGATCCCATTGAGTTGTATTGTGACAACAATGGTGCGATTGCGCAAGCTAAGGAACCCCGGTCACACCAGAGATCCAAACACATACTCAGGCGATTTCACTTGATCAGAGAAATCATCAACAGAGGAGACGTGAAGATAAGCAGGGTGTCGACAGCAAAAAAGTGTTATCTTTTTTAATTCAAAAGTTTTATTTTTCAAGAGTTTTTTTTTTCTAATTAAATTTTAAGCTTCTATAATTTCGAGAACCTTACTGTTGGTTGTGATGCTCTAGGATGATCCGTGATATGACATTTTGACTTTGTATTGATTCATTGATTTATGAATGCATTACATTCCCGTTATATGATTGGCATGTTTGTTATATTTCGGCATCCTTGAATCATTATAGAATGATTCTAAACTCCCTGGTCAGTTATCATTGTGGGAACTATGATGAATTAAGACTAGCATGAGGTGTGATCGATGCATTGGATGCATTTCACAATCATGGGTACTCGTTGTGAACGAGTGACTGGTTGACCCGCATGAGATTGTCAACTGGACAGAGTCATGACTTGAATCTCATACATCGGTTCGTTCTTGGATCCTCAGACCTGAGATGTCTGGAGTATCTGATATGAGGAGTGGCGTGTCTTGACTGCGTCAAACGTCGTCTTTAACCAGATGATTATAACGGCGTTGATCAGATACGTTCACGAATCATATGGAGATAATAGACATGCAATATGGGACTTGTCACCTCCTCAATAGGAGAGATATCGCTGGGCCCTCTCGTGGAAGTCGGACTATGAAAATGTGTGGCCACGCTATAGATGAAGTTGCATCTATTTTATTAGTCGATTTGCCATATGATATCGGGAGATAAAGGATCAGAACTCGAGCTGTTGCTGCCTTGGTTAGATCAACTCTAACTCAATTCAACGTGGATGGTCATGGCGTATTGCTAGAGGCTAACCATGACTTGTAGATCGGGAATGGTTCTCGAGGCTACTGCCACTGCGAATGGGCCTACAGGGTCACACACCATTAGGGATAGACTTATATGTGAAGTATCAGAAAGATAGACTTGGATTTGGTCGAACAACCGGTTCTCGGACCAAATCAGAGTGTCGGGACGAGTTTCAGCCTTCTGACTCGGACCGAGTCAGTACTGGACTCGGACCGAGTCAGTTCCATGAGAGTCGAAGCCCAGAAAGCGTTTTGGGATTGGCTGATGTTTTGACTCGGTCGAGTCAAAGTTTTAACTCGGACCGAGTCAATACTTAATGGGCCGGGTCAAGAGTTGACAATGGGCTTGGGCTGATTCGTTCTTACTCGACCGAGTCAGAGTTCTGACTCGGACCGAGTCAATACTCGGAAAAAGACACTTTTCCACAAGGATTAGGGTTCCTATCTTATAAAAAGGGTATTGGACGCCGTCCTCAACCTAAGACAGACGAAAAGAACCCTAAAACAGAGCAAAAACTCAGAAGAAATCGTTTCTTTCATAGATGTTGGTTTAGTGCTCTATGATGTACTATTTGCGAGCTTTACTTGGATGCATTTGATGTATTGACTCTTTCTATGATTTATGGGTTAGTGTTTTATTCATTACATGTTTTGCATACTTAAATATGTTATGAAATCCATGTTTGTTATGAACAATACTAAACTCTTGATCACTTGCGTGACGAGTCTTAAATTTGTAACCCGAAACACAACTAATCCGCAAGTATACGGATGTCGTAGTACCGGGGTCGAACACAAGGACTTAAGCGGTTAAGCTAGGAGTCGACTAACACTAGGAAAATGGTAAAAATAAAGTTGATGATTGTTTTGTAGTTTTGAAAGTTGTAGAAAATTAAATGAGAGAAATAAAATCAAAGCAAGCAATAATTCAAAAAGGGGAAATCAAATGGCCAAGGGTTATGGATTTCGGGGTTCACCAACATGCGGGATGTGTTAAATATTGAGAATCTATTTCATACTTCCTTTGAAATTGGGGATTCCAAGATAAAGATCGGGATTTGCTCTCTCAAGCTAAATGCCCGCTACCTAAGAGAACATTCCATCTACTTTCGTAACTTGGAATGGAATCTTGAGTGCATTGAACTCTCTTGTCAAAATCCTAGGTTGGATTGAACCGAATTTCTTCGCTTTCAATCACAACCCTATTGAATGAATGCATCAAGGAGTCGAGGTGTCATGTCTCCATGGAAACCAAGACTCTAAAATCAACTCAAGGGATTTTCATCCCAAGAGAGCATTAAAATCCATTCATCAATCCAAAGCGTTCGTTTTCATTCAATGGCAATCCATCTACACATGAATCCTAAGTCTCCAAAGAGATTCAATCAAAGAGGGATATAGAAAATAAGCATAGAAATCACCCATTGAATGAAATGAAGGTCTAATCAAAGTATAAACATAAATTCATCAAGTGGGTTCACACATCCTCACATGAGGATTCACGCTCAACCCATAACTATCTAACTACTCACAACCCATGTTCAAAAGCAAAGCAAAACAAGGGTAAAGTGCAGAAATCATAAAGAGAGTAGAGAGATGCTCAAGAAATCTTCAATCTTCAATCCAAGGCAAATCTCCTTGTTCCTCCCTCAAGAATTCGGCCCTAGGTCTTTTGGAGGAGAGAAAATCACCGCCTCTTGCGTTTCCAAATCGAGCCCCCTTCAAATGTCTGAAAAAATCGGACTTAATCTGTTTCCAGGTCACGCGGTCAGCCGGACCAAAGTTTGGTCCGGCGGACCAGACGAAAAATGGCGGAGGCGCAAAACTACTCCTGGTCCGGCTGACCAAACCTGGTCAGCTCCGGATCAGGTCTTCTGAGGGTTCCCGCGGCTGACTAGGCGAGAGACTGGCAGACTGGGCTTTGTGCGGAGAACGGTCGGTCCGTCGGACCTGAGACGGTCAGCTCCGGACCGTACTTGCTTTTGGGTTTGGTCAGCTCGTCTTCGATTCGGCGGACTGCTGAGCACAGAACATTCCTGGTCCGGCTGACCAGATCTGGTCAGCTCCGGACCAGGACTTCATTTTCGTCTGGTCAGCGGGCTTGGCTTGGCTCAGCGCTGAGCGAACTTGTGTGGCAGCCTCCTGGTCTGCCGGACCAGAGTTGGTCAGGGGCAGACCAGATGAACTGTTTTCTCCGATTCTCACCGAATTTGTGCGTTATGCCCTCGGGGTCCTGCCAAAGTCAAGAAATAGTCCCGAAACCCTAGAATGGCTCTAAAAATGCCTAAGAATGTGTGAAAACCGTTTAGAAACCAAAGGCATACTCGTATAAAATCCAGATAAAATCCGAGCCATCAAATCCCCCCAGACTTAAATCTTTGCTCGTCCTCGAGCAAATAAAATCAATGAAACACGAAGTCTGAGAAGGACGGTGAGTTAGAAATCAGTCTTTGATGAGTTTCAAGATCTAGCTGCATGTCCACTGCTCAACTTATGGGAGTAGAATCGAATGTAGGCTACTCTAGCTATCCTCTCTTGTCAGTTAAACTTTCCTAAGTATGGGATTTCTATGTCGTCCTCAGTCTACCATAAGAGTAATTCCAACTTCCAAGCACTCTCCTAAACCTATCTACCATTTTCCTCCTCTAAGATATGTTGTCTCTTCATTTATTTTGTTCGCATTATTATTATTTTTTTCTTTTCTTTTCTTCTTCCTTTCAAGAAAGTGCTAAGAGAAGTAATATCCCGAGTTCCTAGGATGTTGAAGTTGACAAGTGTCTCCGCTTTTGCTTTTCTCTAATGATCGTGGTAACACTTATCCCACAACTTAGACCCGAACCGTCGAATTTCGACGCACTCATGTCATCGAATGATTTTCATTAACGATATAGTGACAGCGGAGTGTTGGGATGTATATACTTTCTTCGCTTATTCCTACAACACATTTTTTTTTCTAAGAGATTATCTATCCTATGGGAGAAGCTTCGGGAACGGTTTTAGGGAGATATTTAACCTAGGTTCGGTCGGTCCTACTCTTTGGCATACCTAAAGACAACAATATACCCCACAACCTAGAATCGCAAGCATCAAAGAGAAGGTTCGCTATTCACCTATCATCGACAATCTACTCGAACACCTAGAGGTCTAAGTCCAAATCGCTAAGCAATCTCTAAGCAGCTATCACCATCATCTCATCATCGACCAATCTCAACTCAAAACGGTTTATGCAATGCATATGCTCCTACATGTTCTAGACCTATATGTAACAAATGTAATGCAAGACTAGGTGGTGTCTATATGTACAAGTGCAAGAAATGCAAGTGTGGAATGCATCTATAGTGAGAAATCAATTTTTTTTTATATGCAAGTGAATGTGTGAATGCACTCTAAAAAGGGACTTGAAACGATGTTAGATGCTCGCCCCCCAGACTTGAATGAGACACCGTCCGCGGTGTCGCTCGTATCCCAAGGGGTGGAATATGTGGAATATGAAAGAATATGATCGAAGTGGAGGAGGGTTAATGTGTAACCTTGGTGTCCAAGGTCGAAATGTGCCTCCTTGCATTCCACTTTTGATGTATTCCACATTGTGTGTTGTCTTTTGTTCCGAGTCGGGATTCAACCTTAGATAAGAGCTTAAAACACACAAAGACCAAGTGAATCTGATAACAGTTAAGCGTACAAGACAACATAGCAAAATAACAACGCACGTCGTAGGTCCGAAAATGCAAAAGTGAAAAAGGAAAAGGGAAAGAAAAAGGTCCTGATGCAATCTCTGGCGACTCTACTGTGTTCCGACGTGGTCGGTCTCCATGTGATCAGTGTCGCCCGGTGGTGGTGGTGAACGGTTGCGAGGTGCCCTCGGTGAGTATGACACATCTGGAAAGTAGAACTGCTGCGGTCCGTAAGCATGGCCGGGGTAAGGGTAGTCTGGTGGGAGAGGGACTGGCTGTACGATGTTCTGCATCCTCGTCACATAGGTAGAATCGTACCGGCGGTTCACTTTTGTCTGGTAGAAGTGGTAATGTCCAAACTGCGTGCGCATAGCCACTACAGAGTCCTCCATGCTGCCCAAACGATGATCATATGAATCCAGTCGGCTGTCAATGGTGTCCATGCGGTGGCCAACGGTATCAAATCCCTGACGTATAAAGTCTCTGAGCTCCCGTATATCCTCCAGGAATGCTGGTACAAAAGACGAGGAGGCATCCCCAGTATGGTCATGTGTCTGAGGAGACTGAGGTGAAGCTCTCTCTCTGCGTCGTCGACGGGGTGGTGGCGCAAGCGCGGCTGGTGCCTCCTCTCCATCTACGTGGAACCGTAGGCCATGTATGGTGAAGGGAGGGAGGGGGTCCATAGGAAGACGAACTGTCCTCTCCCTCTCTTCGATGTCAATATAACGCCAGTAAGGTCCTCCGGCCGTGCGGGTGTCGATTGCTCTCTTCGAGCTAAGCATGGCGAGACGCAAGTCTGGATACCCTATCGGTTTCTGCCACTGCAAGCCCAGGTTAATGCCCACTCTCCTAGCTATCATGGATACTATGCCTCCCTCGTATATGGGTACCCTGGTGGACTGCTTTGCCTCTGATATCTCGTGAAGGTGGATAGCCACCCTGGAGGCTAGGTCAAGGCTAGCCATGCCCCAATCGTCTCCGTCGAACGCGTCCCGTAGTGCCCGTCTAAGCAGACATAACTCTATGGTCTTGATATTCCCCTGCTCGCCACGAGTAACACACCCGCAATAAACATGTGCATGATACATACTGTGGGGTGTCAAATTCTGGTCGACTTGCTCTTCCCTGTCTCAAACTCGCCTGACCCAATAATGGTCCAGAACTACTGTAATGCATCAGGGTCGATCGGGGGGTGAACCTGTCTTGTCCCTCGTGGGACGCCCAAGATCTCTGCAAAATCCGCCATGGTGAGACAATGACGACGACCGGCTAGCTGGAACGTCATGTAGCCGCCCTCTACAGACCCATTTCTGGGTAGCCAACATCGGTATGTGGCGAAGAACTCGAGGGTCAGCGTGGTGTGTGTGTCTTCCCATGTCTCGAACAGTCTATCCCAACCCAGCTGGTGGAATAGGTATCGCACGCTCTCATATAGGCCTAGCTGCTCGATCTCGCGGCTGATGAACTTAGATGGCGAAGTTCCCATCTGGATTAGTATCCGATGCAAGCTTTCTTCCTCAGGAAGAAACCAACTCCGTATGGAGGGACAATGTCGTCCTCAACAATGGGCTCGAGGTCCGTCAGCTCTGTGATTGCTCCCTCTGGAATCGGCGGTCGGGTAAACTTTGGGCGCTTGTCTTTGTGAAGTATGGGGGCCATATGCAAAAAGGAAACAATATGTTCGATTAAGTTCACACGAGTCGAGAAATGGCAAAAAATCATGTATCACCTACATTCGGTCCGAGTCGGAATAAATCTGATCCGTCGGGCCGAAATGAGCGTGAAAAATCAATGTCCGAAGGGTGTGGTCCGGCCCTGACCAATTCTGGTCCGCCAGACCGGAAAATTTTTGCGAAATAGGGTGTTTCAGCGCTGGTCTGAAGCTGACCGTAGCTGGTCCGCCGGACCGGGACTGAAATTCGCGAAACTCCGCCATTTTCGAGCTTCCAAGCTCGAAATCGGACCAAATCTCTCCCTAAAACTCATAGATCTCGACTAGTCTAGGCCTATCATGCATGAATCTAGCCTTAAAACCTTGAAAACCTAGAAATCTAGGAGATCCGAGTGTTACCTCTTCGGTTTGAGATGAAAATTCGAAACGAGGGAGAGGGAAGGAGAGAGAGAGAGCGAGCGAGAGTCGGGGGAGAGAGAGGCGAGCTTCCGGTGAGGTGAGGACGCCGGCGACAGTGGGTGGCGTTGCGGCGAGCGGAATCGGTGGCTGTGTGCTCCGGCGGAGTGAGCGAGAGAGGGAGAAGTCGAAGGCTTCTTGGTTCGGCGGAGTGGAATGAAGAACGGACCACTCTCCCCCGGACTTACCTTTAAGCGACGTGTAGTTGGTCAGCCGCTGAATGAAGTTTGGTCAGGCTGAGTGAATGATCAGATTGCACAGTCCGCGTTTCTGGTCCGTTTCGAATGAGCTGAGCTATGTCCGTGGTCAGCCGGACCAGTTTCTGGTCAGCAGCTGACCACACGTTCAGCGCATTCTCTGGTCCGTCTCCCTTCCTTGGTTCGTCTGTCTGTGCTCGTGTCGAAGTGACTTGGTCCGCCGGACCAATATTTGGTCCGGGGCTGACCAAGTCACTTTGCCCAGATTTTTTCTCGCCAGAATTTTTCTCCTTTTCTGCGTGTGTTCCTGTATTAAAGTCCGCAGCTGTAGACCGCAAGAAAAATCATTCCCCTTTAGCCATATCGAAGTATTAAGCGCAATGTCAACCACCATCACAAGCATAGGACAAATCTCATCAATGCACCTAAATGATTCTAGGTGATATGCAAATGTAAAAGGATACTAAAAAGGATATGTACAAGTTCGGACTGCCTCCCGAGAGCGCTTATTTATGGTCCTAAGCTTGACCGTGGGTTGCTCACTTGTCTTGAGGGTCAGAGAAGCTCATCGAGCTCCTCTCTTTGTCACGCTCCCCGGGGTTGTAGATCATCAACCTTTGCGCGTTGGTCTTGAATGTATCCCCTCCATAGCCATATAACTCTATCGCTCAATGAGGGTAGACGTGTTTAACCGTGAAAGGCCCCGACCAACGCGATCTCAACTTGCCTGGAAATAGTTTGAGCCTTGAGTTAAAGAGAAGTACCTGATCACCTTCTCTAAAATCCCTCTGCAAAATCTGACGATCATGCCATCTCTTAGTTCTCTCCTTGTAAATCCGGGCATTCTCGTAGGCATCCAACCGAATCTCATCGAGTTGGTGAAGCTGCAACACTCGCTTCTTCGCATCGGATTTCCAATCGTAATTAAGCTTCTTAATTGCCCAATATGCCCTGTACTCAAGCTCAACCGGCAAGTGACAAGCTTTCCCATAGACATGTTGAAAGGGAGACATACCGATGCGTGTCTTAAAGGTTGTCCTATACGCCCATAGAGCGTCATCAAGCTTGGACGCCCAATCTTTCCTTGACCTTGACATCGTCTTCTCAAGTATTGCTTTGATCTCCCTATTCGAGACTTCAACTTGCCCGCTCGTCTGAAGGTGATACGGGGTAGCCACCTTATGTCTCACACCATACTTCTTCAAAAGCGCTTCTAAGGTGCGGTTGATGAAGTGAGATCCTCCATCGCTAATCACAACCCTTGGTGTCCCGAATCTCGGAAAAATCACCCTCTTGAACATCTTCGTCACCACTTTCGAGTCGTTAGTGGGACTCGCCATCGCTTCTACCCACTTGGTGACATAGTCGACCGCCACGAGGATGTATTGGTTCCCATAAGAAGATGGGAACGGTCCCATGAGGTCTATGCCCCAAACATCAAAGGGCTCGACTTCCAAGATGTAGTGCTGAGGCATCTCGCGGTGGCGGGAGATGTTCCCCGTTCTCTGGCAAGCATTACAGGATGAGACGTATTGATGAACGTCTTTAAACATTGAAGGCCAATAGAACCCGACTTGAAGAATTTTAGCCGAGGTCTTCGATGCTCCAAAATGACCAGCATAGTCCGAAGAGTGACAATGATGAATCACACTCCGGACTTCCTCTTCGGGCACACATCTCCTAAAGAGGCCATCCTTGCCTCTCTTGAAGAGGTAAGGTTCTTCCCAAAAATAATCCTTGATGTCTCTGAAGAACCTCTTCTTTCTGTTGTAATCCAGCTCGTGGGGGACATACCCGCTAACAATGAAGTTCACAAAATCAGCATACCACAGGTCTCTCTCTTTCACTTGGACAGCCATCACGCAATCATCTCGGAGACAATCATCAATGGAAATATCTTCATGTCGCTCAATCCGAGATAAGTGGTCGGCCACTCCATTCTCTGTACCCTTCCTATCTCTGATCTCCAAGTCAAACTCTTGCAGCAAGAGAATCCATCTGATTAACCTCGGCTTGGCATCCTTCTTGGATAGGAGATATCTCAAGGCAACATGGTCAGTATAGACTATCACCTTCGAACCGACCAAATAAGACCGAAACTTCTCAAAGGCAAATACTATGGCGAGTAGCTCCTTTTCGGTTGTAGAATAATTCATCTGAGCATCGTCTAACGTTCTACTCGCATAGTATATGGCGTGGAGCTTCCTGTCTCTCCTCTGACCCAAAACAGCCCCCACTGCAAAATCACTAGCATCGCACATAAGCTCAAAGGGAGCTTCCCAATCCGGTGGTTGAATGATGGGTGGAGAGATCAATGCCTTCTTCAGAGTTTCAAAGGCGACCTGGCACTCATGGGTGAACTCAAAAGGCACATCCTTTGCTAGTAGTTCGGTCAAAGGCCTCGAAATCTTCGAGAAGTCCTTGATGAACCTCCTGTAGAAACCGGCATGTCCCAGAAAACTCCGGATTCCTTTAACATTCCTTGGAGGCGGCAACTTCTCTATCACCTCAACCTTAGCTCGGTCAACCTCAATCCCTCTTCTCGAAATCTTGTGGCCTAGCACAATGCCCTCTTGGACCATGAAGTGGCACTTCTCCCAATTCAGCACAAGATTTGCCTCAACACACCTGTCCAACACTCGGCGCAAATTCATTAGACACACGGGAAAGGAGGGCCCATGGACGGAAAAATCATCCATGAACACCTCCATAACATCCTCAATGAGATTAGAAAATACAACAGTCATATCATGCATCTCTGAAATGTTGCCGGTGCATTACATAAACCAAAAGGCATCCTGCGAAGGTACCATATGGGCATGTAAAGGTGGTTTTCTCCTGGTCGCTAGGGTGAATGGGGATTTGAAAGAATCCCGAGTAGCCATCAAGAAAGCAAAAGTGGGAATGCAAGGCTAACCTCTCTAGCATTTGGTCGATGAAGGGCAACGGAAAATGGTCTTTACGGGTGTTGGAATTCAGCTTCCTATAATCAATACACATTCTCCAACCCGTAACCGTCCTAGTGGGTATCAATTCGTTATGCTCATTTTCTACCACAGTGATACCCCCCTTTTTTGGTACAACTTGCACGGGACTAACCCATGCACTATCTGAAATCGGGTAAATGATACCTGCATCTAACAGTTTGAGCACCTCTTTCTTCACTACCTCCTTCATGGTGGGATTCAATCTACGTTGATGCTCAATGGAGGTTTTGGAACTATCTTCTAGATGAATGCGGTGCATGCAAAGGGATGGACTAATGCCTCTAATGTCGTCTAGAGTGTAACCCAAGGCCTGTCTATACTCTCTAAGCAATGCAACTAATTCAGCTAGTTCCACATCAGTCAAGGCAGCATTCACAATGATTGGATAAGTAGAATTAGGTCCAATAAATTCATACCTAAGCCCTTGTGGTAAAGGCTTCAATTCTACCTTAGGCGCGCTCTCTGGATCCCAATCTTTCTTCCCGCTCGTCTCCACATCGGGCTGCTTGACTTGAATGGAGGAGACCGGAGCTTGATGACTCGGAGAAAGTGATGGCTCCTCTCCGTTTTCCTCGTCCCTTAGCCAAGGGAACTCACGGACAGAACAAGATGAGGGCTCAATGGCCCTGTATTTCCAGCCCTCTAGCTCAATCGATGAGCTGTCATCTAAAGTCCGAACAATACTCCAGACTTCCTCCCAATCGCAGTACATGCTGTCTTGTACCGCGTTCAATGCCATCTCGAGGGGGTCTGACTCTCTATATTCATCCCTCACTTCGTCGACCAACGTGTCGATCAGGTCTAGGTAGAAGGAAGACTCTACCAAATGTGGTTGCTTGAGATTCTGATCAAGTCTGAAATCAACCGTCTCATCCCCGATCTTCATCGGGAGTCTCCCTTCTCTGACATGCACTACAGCATCAGCCCTGTTCAGAAACGGCCTACCAAGTATGATGGGAATTTTAGAATCCTCCGGCATGTCCAGAACAACAAAGTCAACGGGGACATAGAATTCCCCTACCTTCAGAGGCACATCCTCCAAGATCCCAGCGGGATACTTCACTGATCGGGCGGCCAATTGCAGTGCCATCCTCGTCGGTTTCAGCTCACCGACATTAAGTTTCTTGAATATGGAGAGAGGCAGCAAACTGACACTTGCGCCCAAATCGCAAAGCGCCCTCTCAATCTCCACATTTCCCAATCTGCACGGGATGGAGAAGCTACCGGGATCAGCCATCTTCTGCGGAGCTCCGTCTGCAATATGGCTGCACTCACTTCTGTGCTAAGTGCCACTGTCTCCTTCTC
>NW_010966787.1:61392-63620 GCF_000463585.1 Tarenaya hassleriana | reverse complement strand
GGCATGGTCACTTCCAGCTTCTTCAACATCTCCGTAAATTTGGCGAATTGGCTGTCTTCATTGTACTTCCTCGCCCGAGATGGAAATGGTAGAGGGGGTGCCTGTGGAGGAGGCGGAATGTACCTCGCCTCTCCCCCCTCTACAGCATGGCCCTTGCCTTTATCTAAGGCGGCCTTCTGTGGTTCGTGTGAACCTTCTCCCTCTTCTCTGACAACTGGGGGGGTCTCCGGAAGCTGTCTTCCGCTTCTCAGGCCTATGGCATTGATATGCTCTCTCGGGTTAGGATCAGCCTTACCCGGGAATTGGTCTTGAGGTCTCGTTGCCTGGGAAGCAAGCTGAGCAATCTGATTGTCCATCATCTTGATATGTGAATCCAATCCATCCAATCTGCTCGAAGCTCTCTTGCTTCCCTTTGAATCCTTGCATCTGTTAACCCAAGCTGGAAAACGAGTTTTTCTGATCGTGCATTAGCTGGGCTAACATCGACTTTAACTCTGACTCCTCTTCCTTAGCCTGAGGCGGAGGGGCTCTGTATCCTTGATTTCTCTGATTGTAGTCTTGGCCCTGATTCTGATACCCTTGATTCTGGCTCTGGTAGCCCTGATTCTGGTATCTAGGCTAAAATCCTGGGGGTCCCTGAGGTTTCGCTCCGCTTTGATGCTGAGGGTTCAACGCTCCTTGCGGGTTTCCATAAGAAAAGCCAGGGTGATTCCGATTCCCCGGATGGTAGAAGTTCGACTGATTGTTTTATTGATTTCTTCTCACATAGTCGACTTCTTCCATGGCTTCTTCTGCTTGTTCCACCATGTACATGCCCGGTACATGTCCGGTTTACCCTTCTGTTGGTTTGATGAACCGGACCTAGCAAGCTGCAGCTTGATGGCAGAAAGCTCCGAAAGAACGGCTTGTAGAGCCGAAGACTCGCTAGCATCACCTTTGACATCAGCCTTAGGCAAAGACCGTCTGCTGCCCATTTCCCCTGAAATGCTTCTCCCTTTAGCAATCTGCGCCTCTAAAGCCTTGAAAGAGAGATCATACACGCTGCCTCCACATGCTGCATCAACCCATCCTCTCATGTCGTCCCTAAAGCCATGTATGAAAGTGGAGAGAAGATATTTGTTGTCCATACCGTGGTGCGGACACATTCTCTGATACTCCTTGAACCTCTCCCAAGCATCATACAAGGTCTCATCATCATCTTGAGCAAAGGAGTTCCATGTATGAAAGTAGAGAGGAGATACTTGTTGTCCATACCGTGGTGCGGACACATTCTCTGATACTCCTTGAATCTCTCCCAAGCATCATACAAGGTCTCATCATCATCTTGAGCGAAGGAGTTAATCTTGTTCAGCGCCAACTGTGTCTTCATGGGAGAGTAATATTTCATCATAAACTTCTCCTCCATCTCATCCCATGTAGAAATGGAATTTGGCTCTAAGGTGTAGAGCCAATCCCGTGCCTTATCCATCAGAGAGAAAGGAAATACCTCAATCATCGCGTCTTCCATTGTCACGCCCAACGGCTTTTTAATGGTTCGACAGAGCATCTTGAATTGCGTAAGATGAGAATTCAGATCCTCATTATACCTTCCTCTGAAGCTCATCTGATTCAGCATCTGAATCTAAGGTGTAGAGCCAATCCCGTGCCTTATCCATCAGAGAGAAGGGAAATGCCTCGATCGTCGTGTACATCCCAAAAGTCTGCAAATTAGCTCAGGCACGCTCTCTTGGCTGTGCTTCACCCCTTGCTGCCTCTTCTGCTATTCTGTCCTCTCTTCGTTTTCTGCGGATTTTTCTCTCGGTTCTGTCTATGTCCGGATCAAAGGCAAACTCAAAATCTGGGTCGAGTTGTCTTCGAGTAGGACGTCTGCTCATGCACTAAGGGAACCTGCAAAAATAAAAGTCCAGAAAAAGGCAGAGAAGGTGAATCGAAGTGAATAAAAAGGCAGAGAGTAGGGAGAGACACCCGATAAAGTCCAGAACGATCCCGGAAAAGTCCAGAAAAATCGGAAAAAATCCAGAAAAATTCAGAAAAGTCCAGGAAATGTCCAGAATAACTCCGAAAAAGTCCAGGGAATTCTGAAAATGTCCAGAGAGGTCCGGAAAAATCCAGAACAAGTCCAAAAAAGTCCAGGAAAATACAAGCAGCAAAAATAATAAACAGAAAAATCAAGAAATAAAAGAAATAAAGAAAAATTGACTCAAGAGAAAAATAAAAATCACACAAAC
>NW_010966787.1:58863-61191 GCF_000463585.1 Tarenaya hassleriana | reverse complement strand
CCGGCAACGGCGCCAAAAACTTGATCACTTGCGTGACGAGTCTTAAATTTGTAACCCGAAACACAACTAATCCGCAAGTATACGGATGTCGTAGTACCGGGGTCGAACACAAGGACTTAAGCGGTTAAGCTAGGAATCGACTAACACTAGGAAAATGGTAAAAATAAAGTTGATGATTGTTTTGTGGTTTTGAAAGTTGTAGAAAATTAAATGAGAGAAATAAAATCAAAGCAAGCAATAATTCAAAAAGGGGAAATCAAATGGCCAAGGGTTATGGATTTCGGGGTTCACCAACATGCGGGATGTGTTAAATATTGAGAATCTATTTCATACTTCCTTTGAAATTGGGGATTCCAAGATAAAGATCGGGATTTGCTCTCTCAAGCTAAATGCCCGCTACCCAAGAGGACATTCCATCTACTTTCGTAACTTGGAATGGAATCTCGAGTGCATTGAACTCTCTTGTCAAAATCCTAGGTTGGATTGAACCGAATTTCTTCGCTTTCAATCACAACCCTATTGAATGAATGCATCAAGGAGTCGAGGTGTCATGTCCCCATGGAAACCAAGACTCTAAAATCAACTCAAGGGATTTTCATCCCAAGAGAGCATTAAAATCCATTCATCAATCCAAAGCGTTCGTTTTCATTCAATGGCAATCCATCTACTCATGAATCCTAAGTCTCCAAAGAGATCCAATCAAAGAGGGATATAGAAAATAAGCATAGAAATCACCCATTGAATGAAATGAAGGTCTAATCAAAGTATAAACATAAATTCATCAAGTGGGTTCACACATCCTCACATGAGGATTCACCCTCAACCCATAACTATCTAACTACTCACAACCCATGTTTAAAAGCAAAGCAAAACAAGGGTAAAGTGCAAAAATCATAAAGAGAGTAGAAAGATGCTCAAGAAATCTTCAATCTTCAATCCAAGGCAAATCTCCTTGTTCCTCCCTCAAGAATTCGGCCCTAGGTCTTTTGGAGGAGAGAAAATCGCCGCCTCTTGCGTTTCCAAATCGAGCCCCCTTCAAAAGTCCGAAAAAATCGAACTTAATCTGTTTCCAGGTCACGCGGTCTGCCGGACCAAAGTTTGGTCCGGCGGACCGGACCAAAAATGGCGGAGGCGCAAAACTACTCGTGGTCCGGCTGACCAAACCTGGTCAACTTCGGACCAGGTCTTCAGAGGGTTCCCGCGGCTGACTAGGCGAGAGACTGGCGGACTGGGCTTCGTGCGGAGAACGGTCGGTCCGCCAGACCTGAGACGGTCAGCTCCGGACCGTACTTGCTTTTGGGTTTGGTCAGCTCGTCTTCGGTTCGGCGGACTGCTGAGCACGGAACATTCCTGGTCCGACTGACCAGAACTGGTCAGCTCCGGACCAGGACTTCATTTTCGTCTGGTCAGCGGGCTTGGCTTGGCTCAGCGCTGAGCGAACTTGTGTGGCAGCCTCCTGGTCTGCCGGACCAGAGTTGGTCAGGGGCAGACCAGATGAACTGTTTTCTCCGATTCTCACCGAATTTGTGCGTTATGCCCTCGGGGTCCTGCCAAAGTCAAGAAATAGTCCCGAAACCCTAGAATGGCTCTAAAAATGCCTGCCTAAGAGTGTGTGAAAACCGTTTAAAAACCAAAGGCATACTCGTATAAAATCCAGATAAAATCCGAGCCATCAAGCATCAAAGCAAACACGGATTCAAACAATTCAAATCCTATAACGTGCGTGATCGGGTTCTAACAAAATCATGCAGTGAAACCAGGTTCTGATACTACTGTTGGGTTTCCTGGGATCTCATGAGCGAATCATATTCCTAAGAGATCGGTTCTAGGGTTTGCGCAGCGGATGTAAAACAAAAATTTGATAAAACCCTAAAACCTATCATGCATGATCTTGTAGAAACGTTAGAACGCTTACCTCAATCGATCCGGGGCCTGTTTCAATTGATGTGTTCGTCCGATCACTATAGGCAGGAAGAATACCTCGCCCTCTACACGTATCCACACCTCGGGATGGATTCCAATTTTGGAACTTGTCTGCTAGGACACGAATCTTCTATTCGATGATGTGCTTTGAGAAAGAAAGATTAAGATCACTTCTTCAACCCCTTAGACTCTCTAAAAGGGTCTAAAAGTTCTCTAGGTCGGCCCCTCAGTGTTAGGATTCTTTTTCTCCTCTTATTCAAGTGATTAACCCTAGATTCGGACTTTAAAATTAAATCCGAACCCCAGACCGAACGGACTGCTTAGTAGTCCGTTCGGTCTGGACACTTGGTCCATTCGAACTAGTCTTACAACTTGGTCCGTTCGGTCCGACGGTTCAGTCCGTTC
>NW_010966787.1:56257-57593 GCF_000463585.1 Tarenaya hassleriana | reverse complement strand
CCGAGCCAGACCCGACGGTCCAGAACGGACTGTCCGTTCCAGAAAGTCTGGAACGGACGGTCCACGTGAGCAGACCGTCCGTTCTACGTGCTGGAACGGACGGTCCACGTGCATTTCTGGACCGTCCGTTCCGGGCTTCAGTTTTTCCGAAATTAAACCGGATTAGGGTTAAATCACTTTAGAAAAGGGAGATTAAAAACCCTAATAAGGTAAGCCGACTTTAGAACACTTTTAGCAGTTTTTGGTGAGATCCAAAAGGTTGAGAGTGTGATCAAAGTCCGTTTTTCTCGAAGCACAAATCGAAGAGCGGATTCGAGTCCTAGCAGACAAGTTCCAAGCGTTGGAATCCATCCCGAAGTGTGGATACGTGTAGAGGGCGAGGTATTCTTCCTGCCTTTCGTGATCAGACGTGTTCTTCGATTGATACAGGCCCCGGATCGATTGAGGTAAGCGTTCTAACGTTTCTACGATTCATTAGAAGCATGGTTCTAGGGTTTATTAAATTTTTGTTTTATATCCGCTGCGCAAACCCTAGAATCGATCTCTTAGGAATAGGAATCGCTCTAGAGATCCCAGGAAACCCAACAAGACACACTAACAAAGTTTTGAGCCTTGTGAGCATTACATAATTGCATTTTCATTCAAAAACAATGTGCATCTTCATCATAGATCCGAATAGAGTTACGTGCATTTGTATATTGAGTCTCACGATAGGTCTCTAAGTAGGTTGCATATTGCATAAGTTCATATAGGTATAGGCATGCATACACTCATTTGCATAAGAGGTTGGTCAAATGATGATGTGGGGGAGTAGAGCAAGGCTGTTCTGAAAGGTTTGAGAAACCGGACTTAGGATCCCCTTAGTAGTTGAATGGATTGTCGTGTGAAGTAGAAATAGTCAATCTAGTCCTAGAATGAGCGATTGTTATGTGGGATGATTTACCTCCTAAGGTCTAGGCGGATTTGAAGCTACGAACCAAGCGCAAACGTCTCCCCAAGAACCATTCTTCTATCTCTAAGTTTAGTAAGCCCATAGCATAGAAGAAAGCCCGAATAAATAGAGTAGCATCCCGACACTCCGTTGTCATTAGCTCGTTAATGAAAATCATTCGAGGACATGAGTGCATTGGAAACCGATGGCTCGGGTCTAAGTTGTGGGGCGAATATACCAAAAAGGTATGTCACTCGTCAACTTCAACGTCCTAGAAGCCTGGGATGTTTCAAAAAAAAAGAGAAAAAGAAAAGAAAAGAAAAGAAGAAACAAAATGAATAAAGAAAGAAGAATAGGGCGAGGTAGAATCACAAAAATATGGGCTAGATCATGCATAGAGATTGT
>NW_010966787.1:44020-55709 GCF_000463585.1 Tarenaya hassleriana | reverse complement strand
TAGAAAGAGATCTGGCCGCCCTAAAGTGATAGAAGCCTCGAGATTTAACAGAAAATTCAGGAGGGCCGCCCATAAGTTCTGCCGACCGCCCGAAAATGCGAAGCATATTCGGGCTCTCGCCCTGAAACACAAAGAGACCGCCCATTTCTGTCTGACGAAATTCATTTGTTGTTTTGGGTCATTTCCAAGCCCATTAGTGAGAAAAGAAGAAAGCCCTAGGGTTGGCAGAACAAAACAGGAAAGAGGGAAAGAAAAGGGGATTTTGTTTTGGCCATTTGAAAAGGGGAGAACCACTTTGGGGAAAACTTGGAGTTGGGGAGACTTGGAGAAGAAGAGAAGTGATCATCACCATTGAAGACCAATCTAAGCATTCCTTTCTCTTCTCTATCATGTTCTCCTTTGTTTCTTCTTGTTTTCTTCCTTTGAGTATGGAATAGAACCCTAGTTGTGGGGGAGGGGTCCCCCTTTTGTGTATGGATGTTGGGTTTTCAATCTATGGTACTCTTTTAGTTGTTTCTATTGGTTTGATGTCTTATCCTTCATGCTTTTGATCTTGGAAAAACCTCGATTGAATGATCTTAGAACAACATTGATCATAGACATATGAGAATGGTGTTTTGACCTAGACATCAAATGAACAAAGCATTCACATTGAGAGATGGTTTGACTTGTTTAGGGTTTATGATAGGGTTGTTAATGCACCTAGGAGTCTTCTAGATCATTGAGAGATGAGTAGTTGATTTTCTAGGTAGTAGATCTAAGCTTGAGAGAGAAAGATCTTATACAAAGAGCCTTGAAATCCCCAATTAGAAATGATGATCATGAGTGCCATCACATTTTGAACATCCATACCCGTGAAAGGGACCCCGAACCCACAACATTCGTGTCTAATCGTTTTCATCACACAAGTTTCGTTTGCTCATTTGACCCTCATTTCATATTTACATTTTCACAAACACCTTGCAATCAATATTTTCCATCACCTTTGATCTAGTTTAAGAATGGATTAACACAACCTAGTCCTCGTGATCGACCCCGGTACTACAACTATCGTATACTTGCGGATAGTGGTACGAATTGGGTTACAAATTTAGAACTCGGTGTGTGCGCATCAAGAAGGTTTCATCATAGTCAATACCATGAATTTGCCGAAACCATTTCGCCACTAATCGTGCCTTATAGGTATGCACGTTGCCATCCATGTCGGTTTTCTTCTTGAAAACCCACTTGCATCCGATGGGTTTTACCCTTTCGGATGCATCGGCCAAAGTTCATACTTTGTTGTCATACATGGATTGCATCTCAGAATTCATAGCCTCGTGCCATTTCTCAGAGTCAGAACTCGCCATAGCCTCTGGATATGATGTAGGCTCATCATGTTCCAATAACATGAGTTCATCATTACCGGTCACGAGAAATCCAAATCTCGTAGACTCTAGGCGAATTCTCCCTGATCTCCGAGGTTCACAAGTATCAGGTGGAGTCTTAAGTCCCTGTGATGCAGGTTGAACATCTTCAATTTGCTCACTCGGTCCAACGTCTGTCTATAGTTCTCGAACTTCTTCGAGATCAACTCTACTCCCACTAATTCGCTTAGAGACGAACTCTCTTTCCAGGAATTTCTTGTTCCGAGCAATAAACACTTTATTCTCGACTGGGTTGTATCTCGACCGGGTTGTAGAAGTAGTACCCTTTAGTTTCCTTAGGGTATCCTACAAACAAATACTTGTCCGATTTGGAGGATAGCTTATCAAAAGCTTGATGTTTCACATAAACGTCACATCCCCAAATCTTCAAGAAAGACAAACTGAGACGCTTCCCAGTCCATATCTTATATGGAGTCTTCTGAACCGTTTTCGTTGGACTCCTGTTCAGAATGAAAGCAGCGGTCTCTAAGGCGTAATCCCATAAAGACTTTGTAAGGTCAATCCGACTCATCATTGTCCGTACCATATCCAATAGGGCGCGGTTCCTATGTTCAGACATGCCATTCTACTGTGGCATTCCAGGAGGGGTCAATTTGAGACAATCTCACAAACCACCACATAGTCAGTGAACTCTTGGCTCATATATTCGCCACCGCGATCAAATCGCAATGTCTTAATAGTCTTGTCAAGCTGGTTTTGTACTTCATTTCTGAAAGCCTTGAACATTTCAAGCATTTTAGACTTATGTCTTGTAACAGCCCAGGATACCATAGGAGGGCAGGGAGTGATCGCCGGTGCGAGAGGCATGGACAATGGGCAGCTCCTGACGAGCTTCTGGGTAGGGGTACAGGGATGAATCGGATGCACCGGAATGAGAGGGATCCGAGGCTGTGTAGGTATGGGACTACACAGTCAAAGATAACTTAAAGGAATTGATTGAGCTACTCATAGCAACAAGATGCATCTACCTTTTCGGTTAACCATCTCGAGAGAACTCCAAAGTTAAGCGTGCTGGCCTTGGAGCAGTCTTAGGATGGGTGACCTCCTGGGAAGTACTTTCTGGGATGGTGTGTGGGGACAACTCTATCATTCCGTAGCGGCCTCAGATCGTTACATGTCTCATCAAATAGACATAACAAAATCTACTGAAATCATCAGTAAATGTGATGAAATACGAGAAACCTCCTCTTGCGAGCAAGCTCATGGACTCACATACATCACTATGTATTAGGTCCAGTAATTCTGTGTTGGTTTAGTGCTCTATGATGTACTGTTTTGCGAGCGTTATTTTGATACATTTGATGTATTGACACTTTCTATGGTTTATGGATGAGTGTTTTATTCATTACATGTTGTGCATATTTAATATGTTATGAAATCCATGTATTGTTATGAACAATACTAAACTCCCTAGTCATATGTCATTATGGGAATAATGATATACTAAGACTAGTACGATGTATGATTGATGATCATATAAATGATCATAGGTATTGGATACGATCACAATCATAGGTATTCGTTGGAGAACGAAATACTGGATTGACCCGCATGAGATTGTCACATGGACTAGCATCATGACTTGAATCTTATATGACGGTTCCATGATTGGATCCTAAGACCTGAGATATCTACGGAATCCAACATGAGGAGTTGCGTACTTTGAATACGTCAAACGTCCTACATAACAGGAGGATTATAAAGGCGTGTATCAGGTACGAAACAAATCATGTGTTGGATTATAGATAGTCAAGACGAGATTTGTACCTCTCGTAAAAGAGAGAGATATCACTCGGCCCCTCGTGTGAGCGAGATTGTAGAAATGTGTGGTCGCACAATAGACGAACGTCATCTATTTCACACAGTCGAACTCAGTGAACGAGAAAGCAGTCGAATCAGATAAGGTGGCTTGTCCATGTCTTATGTTCGACATATGATATCGTGATACAAAAGGATCATCAAACGGAATCATCACTGGCGTTTGTAAGATCACGAACAAACTCTATTCGAGATAGGTAGTCATAGTGTCTTGCTAGAGACCGCCTATGACTTGTATAAACGAAATGGAGATTTCCGGTTATACTGCTATATCGGATGAGCCTATAGGGTCACACACACAGGAAAGGACAAATGCGCGAGAAAAGACGAGAATTTTCCGATGGAGCGGAGGCCAGACCGACCGGTCCAGAAGGTCTGAACAGATTGGTCCAGCCAGCCCAAACCGATCGGTCCAGAGGTGACGTCCAAATGGTGGTCGGTCCGGAAATGGTTCCAGACCGATCGGTCCACACGTAATAAGCTCCTGACCGATCGGTCCAGGCCTGGACCGATCGATCCAGACTTTGAGATTTCATTAACTCGCCAAAATTAGAGTTTTAAGGTTAAGGAACCTTGGGGAACGCCTCCTAAGCTCTTTGACACGACTTTCAGATCTTTTGAGAGGTTTTGAGAGAGAAAAACCTAAGAGATTAATCCCTGAAACCCTTGCGCAAAGAAGAACGTGTTCTTCAGTCCTAGCAGACGAGTACCAACCATTGGAATCCTTTTTGGCGTGTGGATACGTGTAGAGGGCGAGGTATTCTTCCTGTCTACAGTGATCGGATGAACACATCAAGTGATACAGGCCCCGTTTCGATTGAGGTAAGCGTTCTAACGTTTCTACAAGATCATGCATGATAGGTTTTAGGGTTTTATAAAATTTTTGTTTTACATCCGCTGCGCAAACCCTAGAACCGATCTCTTAGGAATTAGATTCGCTCTAGAGATCTCAGGAATTCCATCAGTGGTATCAGAGCCTGGTTCTGATTGTATGATTTTGTTAGAACCCGATCACGCGCTCATAGGATTTGAATCGTTTGAATCCATGTTTGCTTTGATGCTATGCATAATTTGATTGTGGATCTAAAGTATATTTTCTGTTCATTGTTGATATGCAAGAGGTTCGAATTCTGAGTTCGCAAGCGAAAACCGGGTCGAATTCGGGTCTGAAACGGAGTAGAAACGACGAAAACGAGATCTGATCACGTTTTCGCCAGGACCGATTGGTCTGGTCCTTTGGACCAATCGGTATAGGGTTTTGCAGGTTGGTTGGACCGATAGGTCTGGACTGAAGATCCACACGTGTGGACCGATCGGTCTGGGCCAAGACCGAACGGTCTGGATGGTCAGACCGAAAGGTCTGGACCGTTCTGCACATGGAGACCGATTCGCGTAGACCGATCGGTCCAGGCCTGGACCGATCGATCCACATCCCGAGGTTAGACCAAAATTTTTGGTTCTTCGTTTTCGGATCTGGTTTAAACGATCATCTGTGATTCAGAATAGCATGATTCGTTCGTTTGGATGGTCCATAGTGAATGAATGCATGTAACTTAATTAAGATATTAGATATGCTTGATTGAGTGGGAGTTTCGGGATTGGGATTACATAATCGAATGGATGGTCTATTCGGATTATGTAATACATCTGATCAAGGAACAATGGTTGATCCTTGATTTGATTTGTACAATTGTTGCACAGAAATTAGTTAGATCTAGGAGCTCTACGAGTAAAGCACTTGTCAAGGCCTCGATCGTACGTGTCATGGGCCATGCCAAAGCTGGGTGTGTCATGCTATCTTGATGAGGCAAGATGGAGAAATGGTGATTCTCATAGCTTGAAAGTAGATGCTTGATCTAAGTGAGGTTTTAAAATCCCTTTTATGTAATGTGAAGTGTGTACCTTCCATTACTAGAGCACTTGTCAAGGCATCGATCGTCCGTAACATGGGACATGCCAAAGCTGAGCGTGCCAGATTATCTTTGTGAGGCAGGTTGGGAAATCGTGGTTCCCAGATCAAAGCAAGCAAGTGTAATTTATGATGGTGGAAGTATGTGGAACCTAAAATAACTAAAATAAGAAAGCAAATAAAAACGTGTAAACTATCAAGCAATGATAACTGTGGGTGTCGGGACCGTATTCGCGTGTATGGGTATATGCTAAGCATGCGAGAATCACAATATTGAATCTGTATTCGGGAATCGTCAAGCAACAAAAATAGAGAAATCACCTCCCGGCATATAACTCACTATCTAAAGTTCTCTAAATCCATATCCCTATGTGATTTATCAAACTAGATGCATGAAGAACGCTATCATCAACCCTAAATCGATCAAACCATATTCCTATGTGAATAATACGATCTATTTTATCGATTTCGATCCGAAACTAAACCCATATTCCTATGTAGTTCAGAATCTAAAACAACTGATCAAGGGGTCAACAAACATCAATTGACATGAAGTGCAAATCGATAAAACCGAAACAAATCCAAATCGCAACCAAGTTAGGGTTCAAACATACCCAAAACACAAACGAATCCCTAACCCACAGCCGTGGATCTACTCACGGTTCATGGAAAAACACAGAATAAAACCGAAAACAGAAACAAAAGAGGGAGAAGAAAGACTCATGTCGACAGCAAGCGATCTTCACGTTCCAATTCTCCTTCTTCTTCCCGAAATCCCGTAAACTCCTATTTCTCTCACCAAATCTCTCCAAAGTCTGTATAAAGTCTGGCTGCTCTCTAGGACGTCTGTAGGCACTTTTTATAAACCCTAGGCGGCTGATAACATGTATTTTGGGTGACGTTTTGATATAAGATGTCTAGCGTATTTCACTCTATTTTACATATTTGTAGGCATTCTAGGGAACATTTGGCTTCGATATTGCATGGTTGTGTTCTTTGGTGTTTAAACAAATTTTCATGCATAAAAAGAGCAAAAAAAGTAGAAAACATGGGCTGCGGAACATCACGGATAAAACAGAAACATTTAGAGTGTTTACAGGGAAAACGTGAAGCTAAGAAAATATCAGATCTTACAAGTCTAATAACTTTCACTCTACAACTCCAAGTCATGCATTCTCTATATCATTGGAAAGCTCTCTTCGATATCTACGCATAGACGCCAAGATCACCAAAATTCGATGTCAGAGCAGGAAGTTATGAGCAAATTCGTGAAGCCCATCAAAACTGCAAAGTCACACGATCTTGTCACTTATGTAGACACGATCGAGTCACTTAAAATCCGGAAATTTTCCAAATTTTTCCAAAAGAAAGAGGAGATAATTAGGGTTAGCCTCCGAGGTCGAATTCATTCAGACTTTTATCAGAAAACACACCAAGAGCACAAGAAAAGGGGGCGATTATCAGGAAGCAAGAGATCGGAGTAGAAGACGGAGATCACGAAGCCGAGAAATCGACTAAGCGTTCATCTTTCCTTCTATTTTATGATGTTTTGTTGTATTGATATGAACCCTGACATCTCGATGTTTAGCGAGTAGTTCTTTTGCTGTAGGTTAGGGATTTGCTATGTAGGGATCTTTGGTTTCTAATTCCAGACTTTGTGGTTTTATTTATTCTATTCGGTTTATTGAGTTGTTCTTAATGCTTTTGATCTCGTTGGCCACTTGGTTGAATGAACTTAGGGTTTTAATTCACATAGACATATGAGATTCTAACTTGGAACTAATTCAATAAATAGAACAGGTATTCCATTGAGAGATGAATATTTGCCTAGGGATTATGATAGCGTGCGTTCATGCATCCAGGGTTTTAGACTATTGAATCGAGAGATTAGTAGGATAAAGCCTAGATAGTGAGGTTAGACTCGAGAGGGTTAATCTCTACTTCAGAGCTTGAATTCCCTGAATCGGATAGATAAACCACTGAGTTTGCATCTTTTGAAAGACCCTTGCATGTAAAGCAATCCCGAAGCCTGCAGTGTTTTGCCATTGATAGTTTATCGTTTGTTTTTATTATTTGCTTTTGATACATTCTCATCATCCTCATATTTTCTCTAGATCTAGATTTGGATTGGAATCTGATTCAGTTGTTTACTTGTCCCTGTGTTCGACCCTAGTTGCTACACACGATCCGTACACTTGCGGTTAATTGTTGAGTCTAGGATATTATTACTTGACCAAATTTATACACCTAGATTTACGACATCAAGTTTTTGGCACCGTTGCCGGGGACAATTTAGGCAACAGGATTAGATTCTATCTAGTCTGGGTCTTGTTTGTTTTTCTTTTTCTTAAGTAATTTCTCACGTTTTCTTCGTTTGTTGTTGGTTTTTCGTTTGGTGCACAGGCTTTTCTAGTGCATGACCAGGAGTGTTGGGACATCAGACCTAGTACTTCTTGATCATGAGCTCAAAAGGACCGTTAGATACATCCGACGTCAACGAAGACAAATGGAGAACAACCGAGACTTCGCTCTTCCCGATGGTGTCGAGGGCAATGCTGACTCAACCTTTGCCCAGTACAACACGCCTAAACATACTGAGCTTTTGGCTGGTATTCGACTATCGGCCATCGACATGTCTAGTTTCGAACTGAACCCGTCTACTATTCAGATGTTGGGCAATAATGCTTTCCGGGTTAGGCCGAACGAAGACCCGAATGCACATCTAACTCGCTTTAAGATGATGTGTCGTTCTATCAAGAGAGATAACAGGGTGACAGAGAATACACTCCGACTGATTGCTTTTCCTTGGACTCTCTTGGATGCTGCTTTGGAATGGTGCTACGATCTGACACTCGATTCCATCCACACCTGGGAACAGCTGGAAGTGCAGTTTATGTCAAAAAAATTTCCAGCTCACCGCACTCAAGCAGCTCTTTCTGGCATTCATTCATTCAAGCAAGATCATGGGGAAAGCCTTTATAAAGCTTGGAAGAGGTACAAAGGATATCAGAAGTCTTGCCCTCATCACGGCCTTGACAAGAACTACTTGATCAACACCTTCTTCCGAAGACTCAGAATGGATACCAAGACTTTGATCCGAGCTTCGTGTGGTGGGAGCATCCAGAACAAGTCATTCGCTGAGCTAGAAGATCATATTGAGATGATGGCCCAAGAAGAAGACGCCCCGAGCGAGTACTCTAGAGATCCGCCAAGGGAATGCAATGATCATACCATACAGATGGTTCTTGAACAATTGGCTGTCCTAAATGCTAAGCTCGAAGATTCCAACCGACCCTCTAGGACCAAGCATTTGATGCCAACACAAGAGGAGCTTGGTATGTACGCGTTGGATGAGAGAGTCGAATGTGTGAAGTACGTGGCCAATAACTCCTACTCGAACACGTACAATCCAGGGTGGAATAATCATCCCAATCTCTCCTACAAGTCAAACAATGTGGAGAATCTCGTGCCGAACAACTTCAGAGCATCTGACAACTCGAACCAGAGGATTCCTCCCAATTTTGCTTTTCAATCCAGGGGTCCTAATCAAACATCCAACTACAGAGCTTTGGGGCAATCCTATATTAATTCCACACCTCCAGGTAATCCTGAATCCAATCCTGATATGCACACTTTGCTTATACAGTTTATACAGAATCTGGAAAAGACAAATCAGGAATTTCGAGCTCAGTTCGCAAGCATCGATGCTCACTTCAAGATCATAGTCAACCATATCGCTTAGCTAGCATCAGCCTCTCAAAGACCATCCGGATCTCTTCCAGGTAAACCTGAGACTAACCCCCGCGAACATGTCAATGCGATTACTTTGAGAAGTGGTAAGCACGTAGACGTTGAAGACCGACCGATGGTTGAGCGAGGAAAAAGCTCAAAGACTGTAGTTGTAGACATCCTCGATGATGAACCTGAACCGGCTTACGCGCATCCTCCTCTAGGCCGCCACCAGTACCATTTCCATCTCGCTTGAGGAAGCATAACGAAGACAGCCAATTCGTAAAGTTTGTTGAGATGCTGAAGAAACTCGAGGTAACCATGCCATTCACTGATGCTATTTTTCAGATTCCCTCGTATACGAAGTATTTGAAGGACATCCTGATAAAAAAAGAAGGTCGTTGAGAAAGAAACCGTAGCGCTTACTGTCGAATGCAGCGCTTTGATCCAACACGAGCTTCCGCTTAAGCGGTCCGATCCAGGTAGTTTCTCAATCCCTTGTAAATTGGGTAATGTTTCCATCGATCGTGCACTCTGTGATCTAGGAGCCGACGTCAGTCTTCTTCCATTATCGATCTTCAAGAAGCTGAATGTGGGTGAGCTAAAACCCACTAGAATGACTCTTCAACTTGCTGATTGTTCCATTAAATACCCTGCTGGGATACTTGAGGATATGCCACTGAAAGTTGGGAACTTCTATATCCCGGTTGACTTCGTGGTTCTCGACATGGACGAAGACTTTAAGGTACCTATAATTCTTGGTCGTCCATTCCATAACACTGTAGATGCTATCATTCATGTTCGAGCAGGTTGACTCACTATGAAGATTGGCGATGAGACGATAGAATTTACTCTGGACAAAAATCTAAAGCAACCGTCATCTATAGACACGATCGTGTCTAGCTCGTCACACGATCGTGTCCGAAGCCGCAATGTTGTATGCACGAATCAGCCAACTGACCCAATCGTGTCCCTTTTGCAAAATGATCGTGTTGACGGTACATCAACTTCCGGAAAAATTCAGCAGTCTTACCCGATCGTGTCATCCCCACCACACGATCGTGTCATCCCCACCACACGATCGTGTCTCATCCTTGATCCAGAAACGAAAGACACATGAAGTTGACCCGATCGTGTCTACTGCGCAACACGATCGTGTCCCAGCACTGATCCGAAGTTCAAAGTTACAGATGACTCACCCGATCGGATCTTCCATTTTCACACGATCGTGTCAGAACCCTAATCAGCCACATGACTCGTTTTCACCTCACATGGGCATTCACGACCCATCTCACTCAGTTAAACAGGTGACTTCCCTATCAGACCATTATGCTTCTATACTTCATGATCTAGGTTGGCGAAAGATCGATAATCTTCGCCTCTTAGACCCGTATGGTAGTTGAGAAGGTTTAGTCAAGGTAAAGACCTTAAACAAGCGCTCCCGGGTGTTGGTTTAATGCTTTATGATGTACTTTTTGCGAGCTTTACTTAGATACATTTGATGTATTGACACTTTCTATAGTTTATGGATGATTGTTTGATTCATTACGTATTGTGCATGCTTTAATATGTTATGAAATCCATGTATTGTTATGAACAATACTAAACTCCCTAGTCATGTATCATTATGGGAATAATGATGTGTGATTGATGATCATATAGATGATCATAGGTATTGGATACGATCACAATCGTACGTATTCGTTGGAGAATGGAATACTGGAATGACCCGCATGAGATTGTCACATGGACTAGCGTCATGACTTGAATCTCATATGGGTTCCATGATTGGATCCTAAGACCTGAGATATCTACGGAATCCAACATGAGAAGTTGCGTGCTTTGAATACGTCAAACGTCCTGCGTAACATGAGGACTATAAAGACGTGTATCAGGTACGAAATGAATCATGTGCTGGATGTTGGTTGTAATGCTCTAGGATGATCCATGATATGACATTTTACTTTGTATTGATTCATTGATTTATGAATGCATTATTTATCCGTATATGATTAGCATGTTTGTTGTATTTCGGCATCCTTGAATCATTAGAGAATGATTCTAAACTCCCTAGTCAGTCATCATTGTGGGAACAATGATTGAATGAAGACTAGCATGAGGTGTGATCAACGCGTTGGATGTAGATCACAATCATGGCTACTCGTTGTGAACGAGTGACTGGATGACCCGCATGAGATTGTCACATGGACAGAGTCATGACTTGAATCTCATACAGCGGTTCGTTTATGGATCCTCATACCTGAGATGTCTAGAGTATCTGATATGAGGAGTGACGTGTCTTGACTGCGTCAAACGTCATCTTTAACCGGATGATTATAACGGCGTTGATCAGATACGTTCACGAATCATATGGAGATAGTAGACATGCAATATGGGACTTGTCACCTCCTTAACAGGAGAGATATCGCTGGGCCCCCTCGTGGAAGTCGGACTATGAAAACGCGTGGCCACGCTATAGATGAAGTTGCATCTATTTTACTAGTCGATTTGCCAAGACGAGAAAGCAGTTGAACTTGAAAGGTGGCTCAAACCATGCCCTTGTTCAACACATGATATCGTGAGATAAAGGATCAGAACTCGAGCTGTTATTGCCTTGGTTAGATCACCTCTAACTCAATTCAACGTGGGTGGTCATGGCGTCTTGCTAGAGGCTAACCATGACTTGTGGTTCGGGAAAAGTTCCTAAAGTCACTACCACTTAGAATGAGCCTACAAGGTCACACACCAATAGGGATGGACTTATACGTGAAGAATACGAAGAATGGAAACAAGATTTGACCGAAAC
>NW_010966787.1:32286-35867 GCF_000463585.1 Tarenaya hassleriana | reverse complement strand
AAGAGTCTGGAACGGACGGACCAGAAGTCCAGAACGGACGGTCCGCCGTGCTAGACCCGACGGTCCAGAACAGACTGTCCATTCCAGAAAGTCTGGAACGAACGGTCCACATGCATTTCTGGACCGTCCGTTCCGGGCTTCAGTGTTTCCGCAATTAAACCGAAATTAGGGTTAAATCACTTTATAAAAGGGAGATTAAAAACCCTAATAAAAGGAGAGAAAAAGAGCCAACTTCAGAACACTCTTAGCAGAATTTTGGAGAGATCCAAGAGATTGAGAGGAGAGTTTTTGGAGATCCAAAAACGAGTTCTAAGTCTCGAGATTTCTCGGTGCACATATCGAATAGAGATTCGAGTCCTAGCAGACAAGTTCCAAGCGTTGGAATCCATCCCGAAGTGTGGATACGTGTAGAGGGCGAGGTAATCTTCCTGACTTTCGTGATCAGACGTGTTCTTCGATTGATACAGGCCCCGGATCGATTGAGGTAAGCGTTCTAACGTTTCTACGATTCATTAGAAGCATGGTTCTAGGGTTTATTAAATTTTTGTTTTATATCCGCTGCGCAAACCCTAGAATCGATCTCTTACGAATAGGATTCGCTCTAGAGATCCCAGGAAACCCAACAGCCTCTCCCTTCGTCGAAGCATGAGGGTCATGTTAGGGATATGGGCATTAGATGTTTAGCAATCCATGACTAGAGCAAGTGGGAGATTGTTGGTTTAGTGCTCTATGATGTACTGTTTGCGAGCTTTACTTGGATGCATTTGGTGTATTGACACTTTCTATAGTTTATGGATGAGTGTTTGATTCATTACGTATTGTGCATGCTTTAATATGTTATGAAATCCATGTATTGTTATGAACAATACTAAACTCCCTAGTCATGTATCATTGTGGGAATAATGATATACCAAAACTAGTATGATGTGTGATTGATGATCATATAGATGACATCGTCATGACTTGAATCTCATATGGCGGTTCCATGATTGGATCCTTAGACCTGAGATATCTACGGAATCCAACTTGAGGAATTGTGTGCTTTGAATATGTCAAACGTCCTGCGTAACAGGAGGACTATAAAGGCGTGTATCAGGTCTGAAACGAATCATGTGCTGGATTGTAGATAGTCAAGATGGGATTTGTACCTCTCGTAAAAGAGAGAGATATGTTGGGCCCCTCGTGTGAGCGGGACTGTAGAAATATGTGGCCGCACTATAGACGAACGTCGTCTATTTCAGACAGTCGAACTCAGTGAACGAGAAAGAAATCGAATCAGATAAGGTGGCTTGTCCATGCCTTATATTCGACATATGATATCGTGATACAAAAGGATCATCAACCGGAATCATCACTGGTGTTCATAAGATCACGAACAAACTCTATTCGAGATAGGTAGTTATAGTGTCTTGCTAGAGACCGCCTATGACTTGTATATCCGCAATAGAGATTTCGGGTTATACTTCTATATCGGATGAGCCTACAGGGTCACACACATAGGAAATGACAAATGCGCGAGAAGAGACGAGAAAATCCCGGTGGAGCGGAGGCCAGACCGACCGGTCTAGAAGGTCTAGACCGATCGGTCAAACCAACCCAGACCGATCGGTCCAAACACTTGGACCGGTCGGTCCGGAGATAACGTGTGACAGTCACACGGTCTGGAAAGTGTTCCAGATCGATCGGTCCGGACCTATGGACTGATCGATCCAGACGTAAAAAAGCTCCAGACCGATCGGTTTAGATGTCGGGATTTCCTAAACTCGCTCTAATTAGGGTTTTAAGTGGGATAAACTTAGGGGAACGCCTCCTAATTCTCTTGGCACGATTTTCAGACTCTATTGAGAGGTTTTGAGAGTAAAAATCCTAAGAGAAAGATCCTTGAATTTTTGTTCTACAGTGATCGGACGAACACATCGATTGATACAGGCCCCAGATCGATTGAGGTAAGCGTTCTAACGTTTCTACAAGATCATGCATGATAGGTTTTAGGGTTTCATCAAAATTGTTTTTTTACATCCGCTGCGCAAACCCTAGAACTGATCTCTTAGGAATTAGATTCGCTCTCGAGATCCCAGGAAAATCCAACAGGATGATGCATCGACCTCGCTATCATGATGGGAATCTTCGTCTCCGGAACCATCTTCATCCATCATTTTCTCAACCGTACGGATGATCTCGCGTTGGGCACTCTCAATAGAACAGTTAAGAGTGGCTTCGAGCGTAGCGAAGTGATCTTCCATTGATTCCTCGATAGATGTGAGACGAGATCCAAAACCCTCTATGGTGGTAAGGCGAGTGTCGAAGCTTTTCAGCTTTTGGATGATGAGGTCTAACCTGGGATCGGGGATAGGTGTTGAGGTCCCTTCACCATCAGGGGTCGAGAGCATTCCCCTGCGACCTCTTCGGTCTCCGGTACGTGCAGGAGGAGTCTCAAGGAAGTCTAGACGCAGAGTCTCGAGGGTGAATGTCTGTATCGCCTCACATGGTAGACGCAAGTACCGCTTGAGTCCATCGTCGCCCAGATAGATCCATTCCTATCCTATTCTTCAGATGTGGCCTCGAGTCTTTAGGGAGTCCATGTTGAGGACGCATTGCAAGACGATGATGTCTTCTTTGTAGAATGTAATCCCCGTGTTTATCCTCCGAGCTATCTTTGTGATGATTCCCCCAACACATATTTTAACGTACTTGGCCTTCGTGTTGGCCACGTTATACAAATGGATTGCTACCGTTGATGCCAAATCCATGGTCAACCATCCCCCTCGCGCACAATCATCGAGTGATGGCCCGTCATAAAATTCTTGAAGCGCCAAATAGAGATAACCCATCTCGAGCTTATGGATCTTACCCAGTTCGTCACGAGCGAATATGGAGTTAGACATGAATTGATGGGCGTATCTGATCGCCGGGTCTTGGATCCAAGAAATCTTGCCTGCAGAGCTAGAATATCTTCGGATGGCTATTTTCTGCCAAAATTCTTGGAACACATAGGCGGATGTCATCGGTATGAGCGAGTGTGTTCCCTAGTGGACGCCTAGGATGTCTACAAACTGGGACATGTTGAGCCGCACCCATTTTTTGTTCAACCGAAATTCCATGTAGCATGTGTAGGTCGCGAGGAACTCCCGATTGATGCTTCTGAAGGTTGGTTCTGGACTTTTGTACAGTCTCTCCTAGCCCAATTTCTCAAAGATGTAGTCGACGTTCGCTTGAATTCCCATCAGCCGAGTAGTGCAATCACGAACTTGCTTCCCCGTTGTTTGATCGTGTTTAGATGTCGAGCTTTCGCATAGGCCTCGTCGTGCCTATCAATCTTCACGGGTTTCATCGGTCCCTCTATTAGATCGTTGATCAGTGCCTCTAAAATCTCAGTGATTGTTCCGGGTCGCATATCCCTCTTTTGAGAACCTTCTCGCTCTTGAGAGGAACTGGCATTTTCACTTATTCGGGATCTTTTTGGAGCCATCTGCATAGAATACACGGTAGGATTTGGGTCGTACGGGGTTAAGACTAAAAAGTGGAGATTGCGGGATTTGGACAGAGGTTTCGGGCGGGTCGCTCAAAAACCAAGCGATCGC
>NW_010966787.1:30194-31674 GCF_000463585.1 Tarenaya hassleriana | reverse complement strand
GTTAAGGTCATAGCTAGACCGAAATGCGGTTCAATCAATTAAAGAGAGGGAGAGTACAGAGGTACCTCCTTCTGGTCCAATACTCCCTGGATTGTATGGCTTGAGTCTTTGAGTGTTGACCATGAAAGTTCCGCCTTTACCGTTGTCGAGTTCTACCGCTCCATGAGAGGTGACGTTCTTTATGATGAATGGTCCCGACCACCTTGATTTCAGTTTTCCTGGAAAAAGTTTTAGTCGAAAATTAAATAAAAGAACGAGGTCACCTTGTTGGAAGTTTCGATTGAGGATGTGCCGGTCGTGCCACTTCTTGGCCCGCTCCTTGTAAATCCGCGCGTTTTCATATGCGTCCAAGCGAATTTCCTCCAAGTGGTGGAGCTTTAGTACTCGTTTCTCCGCTGCGGTTTTCCAATCATAGTTCAACGCCTTAATCGCCCAGTATGCTTTGTGCTCTAACTCGGCCGGTAGGTGGCAAGTTTTCCCATACACTAGTTGGAATGGAGTCATCCCGATAGGTGTCTTGAACGTCGTTCTATAGGCCCAAACCGCATCTTCAAGCTTCAAAGCCCAGTCTTTTCTTGACTTGGCCACTATTTTCTCCAAAATTTGTTTGATCTCCCGGTTAGAGACTTCCACTTGGCCACTCGTTTGGGATGGTGTGGGGTGGCTACTCTATGGTGAACACCATATTTAGTCAATATGCCCTGAATCACTCTATTAACAAAGTGTACCCCTCCATCACTTATCACCACTCTTGGAACTCCAAACCGAGGAAATATAACCCTTTTGAACATCCGTGACACAGTGCTTGAATCACTATTCGGACTAGCAAGTACCTCCACCCATTTCGTCACATAGTCAACTGCCACGAGAATGTACAGGTTACCGCAAGATAATGGAAATGGCCCCATAAAATCTATTCTCCAGACGTCAAATGGTTCCACTTCCAATATAAAGTTCTGCGGTGCTTCATTTCTTCGCGAGATGTTGCCCGTTCTTTGACAAGCATCGCATGAACTTACAAAATTGTGCACATCCTTGAACAATGTTGGCCAATAGAAACCTGCTTGTAGGATCTTTGCAGCTGTCTTGGCCGAGGCGAAATGCCCTGCGTAGTCCGACGCGTGGCAGTGATGTATCACTTGCTTCACTTCCTCTTCCGGAATGCATCTTCAAAATAATCCGTCCTTGCCTCTCTTAAACAAGAAAGGTCAACCCAAAAGTAGTCTCTAACATCGTGGAAGAACTTTTTCTTCCCGTTGTAGCTTAACTCCGGAGGTATTACCTTGGCAACCAAATAGTTGACGTAATCCGCATACCAAGGAGTCATGTTCTTGATCTCCAAGGATAAAATGCGTTCTTCCCTTAGTGAATCGTCGATTGGTACAACTTCGGGTATTTCCAATCTCGATAAGTGATCCGCCACTGTATTCTCCGATCCTTTCCTATCGCGGATCTCTAGATCAAACTCTTGCAGAAGCAA
>NW_010966787.1:22981-29904 GCF_000463585.1 Tarenaya hassleriana | reverse complement strand
GCTATCTTCGAAAAATCTTTGATGAATCTCCTGTAAAATCCGGCGTGACCCAAGAAACTTCGGATCCCTTTAACGTTAGTCGGTGGTGGTAGCTTCTCAATCACTTCCACTTTCGCTCTATCCACTTCTATCCCCTTTTCCGAAATTCGATGACCAAGTACAATGCCCTCTCGCACCATGAAGTGGCATTTCTCCCAATTCAAAACCAAGTTCGCCTTGAGACACGTGTCTAACACTCGATGGAGATTTGTTAAACACGCATCAAAGGAGGGTCCATGGACAGAAATATCATCCATGAACACCTCCATAATATCTTCAATAACATCGGAGAAAATAGCCATCATGCATCTTTCAAAAGTTGCGGGTGCATTGCATAATCCAAATGGCATGCTCTATATGCGAAAGTGCCATAAGGGCATGTGAATGTTGTTTTCTCTTGGTCACTCGGATGGATAGGAATCTGAAAGAAATCGGAGTAACTATCGAGAAAACAAAAATAAGAATGCAGTGCAAGTCTCTCTAACATTTGATCAATGAATGGAAGGGGAAAGTGATCCTTACGGGTGTTTGTGTTACGTTTTCGATAATCAATGCACATTCTCCATCCCGTAACAGTTCTAGTCGGTTTAAGTTCATTGTTCTCATTTGGAACGACCGTGATTCCTCCCTTCTTAGGCACGACTTGCACCGGGCTAACCCAAGAGCTATCCGAAATCAGGTAAATAAGATCCGCATCTAACAATTTCAAAACCTCTTTCTTGACTACTTCTTTCATGTTCGGGTTTAGCCTACGTTGATGTTCGATTGACGATTTGGTATCATCCTCTAAATTATGCGATGCATGCAAAGAGAGGGGCTAAGACCCTTGATGTCTCCTAGAGTGTAACCTAGGACAACTCTGTATTGCCAAAGCAACTTGGTGAGTTTTTCTACTTGATCCTCATCTAATGCATCATTAACGATAACGGGATAAGTAGAATTTGAACCAAGAAAGACATACCTAAGCCCTTGGGGTAAGGGCTTTAGTTCCACTTGTGGAGCATGCTCGGGGTCCCAATCGGTGTGTGATTTCTCTTTTGAACCTTGAAATGAGTCAAGAACGGTGTGGGTGGTCGACAAGATGCTTCCGGGGTCCAAGTCTTCATCTCCATGTGAAAACAGGCGGGTCGCCCATTTTTCGGGCGAGTCGCCCACCTCTGCAGCGTTTGGCTCATTTTTGCTCAGAGAAAACGAGCGGGTCACCCATTTTACGGGCGGTCGCTCGCCTCTACAGTATCTGGATTGAAACTGCTTAGAGAATTCAGGCGGGTCGCCCGTTTTTGGTCCTGGTCGCTCGCGTAAACAGTGTTATTGCTCAGACAAAATGGGCGGGTCGCCCATTTTTCGGGCGGCTCGCCCATTTTTGCTGAAATTTCATTTTTGGCTTCTTGACCGTCCAACGCTCGTCTTATCTCTTCAATCTCTATCCAATTGTTGTATAGACTTGCTTCTATGACCATTAGTGACACTTCCAGTGGGTCCACCTCCCGGAATTCTCCAACCACTTCTTCCGCCATCGCTTCAAGTATATCCGCATAACATACCGTATCAATGGTCGAGGGTTGCTTCAAGTTCTAGTCAAGCGTGAATTCGACTGTCTCATCTCCGATCTTCATCGTTAATCTACTGGCTCGGACATGAACTACGGCATCCGCCGTGCTCAAGAATGGGCGCAGCCATCACAAAGTTCAATATGAGGAAGAAAGGTGGTAATAGTCTTATAACCCCACCGAGAACGTGGTAATAGTCTTCCACGACCAAACGAAAACCAACGAGTCATCCATGACCGTGGACGTTGTAAAGTTCAATATGAGGAAGAAAGGAAATTACAAAAGCAGCACGTCCAAAGGTATGAAGGTAACAAATCTGATCCGAGATCTCTTTTATTTGTGGGGACAACTAATCCAGAAGCTTACCTCAAATGGGAGAAGCGGATGGAAGAAAATTTGAAAGCTATAAAGGTTCGAAGCTTAGAAAGGTTCAATACGCGGCAGCCCAACTCGCGGAGGATGCTCTCACATGGTGGGAACGAGAAGAAAGCAATCGACGACGTGCACATTATGATCCGGTTTCCACTTGGAAGAAGATGAAAATCCTCATGCGAAAAAGGTATGTACCTCGACGTTGTCTTCGTGAATTTCATTATAGATTTCGTAACATAGTACAGGGAAGTAAGACGGTCGAGGAATATTTCGATGAGTTTGAACACCTTCGCAACCATTTGAACATAAACGAAGATGAGGAGGATGTCATGGCACACTTTCTAGATGGCTTGCAAGATCGAATCGCTAGAAAGGTAGGACAAAAGGTATATCATGACTTGCAAGATCTTGTGCATATGGCAATTCAAGTAGAGCAACAAATGAACAAGAAGCCGACGAAGAATATGTGCGTTCAAGCACAAACGCTTATACGCCAGAGCCTTGCCAAAACCAAAGACAAAGACAAGGTGAAAGATCATGATGCTCTAGAAAAGGAGGAAATGATCACTTATAGGACGTTGTTTTCACTTGCCCCAAATGAGATCTCAAGAAGTCACTTAGCTTATAACTTCATTGTTTTCACTTGCCCCATATCTTTCCTTTTTATTCGTGTTTTTGTGCTCTTTTTCTTCTTCTTCTTCTTTTCATATGATGCAATCCCGGACTTATAGGACGTTGGAATTTGACAAGTTCACTCTTTTTTCCTTCTTTCTTTTTTTTCTTGTGTCCTTATTCCACAACTTAGACCCGAGCTTTCGTTTTCGACGCACTCATGTCCCCGAATGATTTTCATTAACGAGTTGATAACAGAGGAGTGTCGAGATGCATCGTATTTTCTAGGGCTTGTTGCTTCCTATAGGCTTCCTAACTTAGGGGTCAAAGGGTGACTTTTTAGGGAGACGTTTTGCACTTGGTTCGTAACCTTTACTCCCCCTAGACTTTAGGAGACAAAATCATCCCACTGATATTCATTCGCTCTAGGATTTGATCAGCTATTTCTACCTCACTCGACAATCCATTCAACTCTTTAGATAAATCTAAACTTAGATCCTAAAACCTTTCCAAGCCAATCCTTACTCTATATCCCCCACATCGTCATCCGGCCAAACCTTTGAGAGGAAAAACCTTATGCAAGTATATGCATACATTCCTAGACCTATATGTACATATGCAGCCTATTAATGATAGTCCATACAAGTATGTACAAAATGCAAGACTCTCTTCTCTTTTTTTTTTCCAAGAGTTGGTCAGCTCCGGACCAGACGCTGGGTCAGGTGGACCGAGGACAGGTGAGTCGGACTGAGCTGACGAAGAAGGAACTTGGTCTGGAGCTGACCAAAACTTGGTCAGCCAGACCAAGCCTTCAAGTCAGGCGGTCCGAGAGTTCGGACTAAGCTTGGTCCGCCGGACCAAGCTCTTGGTCCGCCGGACCGGGATCTGGGTTTTTCCTAAAATTCGGATTTAGGGTTTTCTAAGCTTATTTAAGTTTGGGATTTCGTCCAAACATAATTAAGGCCGCCCTAAAACTCAAAGAGATATCTAAGAACCCTAGAGAATTCATTATTTTCGTTTCTGAGCTTTTCGGGATTAGATTCGGTCTCTCGAGTTACACTTTTCTTCACTTATCCTAGCAGATACGTTCCAAATTATTTGGAATCCTTCCCATCGGTGTGGATAAGTGTAGAGGGATTGTAACTTCAGTCGTAGGTGATTAAGAACAGGCACCGGATCGGTATTTGTTTCAACTTTCATCGAGAATGAAGTAAGTAACGATTCCCTCGATGATATACACGATTTTTTCGGGTTTTGCCAAGTTTGGTTGCGTGTGACGTTTGCCTAGGTTTAGATCTTTCTTCCCCTGCATGAAACCTAGTAAACCAAACCCTAGATCGATATGATCGCATGCTACGAACCCGTAGATTTTCCAACAGATTTTAGCTTTCCTGGAAAAAGTTTTAGTCAGGAATTAAATAAGAGAACGAGGTCACCTTGTTGGAAGTTTCGATTGAGGATGTGGCAATCATGCCTTTTCTTGGCCCGCTCCTTGTAGATCTGTGCGTTCTCGTATGCGTCCAAGGGAACTTCCTCCGAGTGATGGAGCTCTAACATCCGTTTTTCGGCTGCGGTCTTCCAATCATAATTCAACGCCTTTATAGCCCAATATGCTTTATGCTCTAACTCAAACGGTAGATGGCAAGCTTTCCCATACACGAGTTGGAACGGAGTCATCCCGATAGGCGTCTTGAACGCCATTCTATAGGCCCAAACCGCATCTTCAAGCTTCAAAGCCCAATCTTTTCTTGACTTGGCCACTGTTTTCTCCAGGATTTGTTTAATCTCCGGTTAGAGACTTCCACTTGGCCACTCGTTTGGGGATGGTACGGGGTGGCCACTCTATGGTGAACGCCATATTTGGTCAATATGCTCTGAATCACTCTATTGACAAAGTGTGCCCCTCCATCGCTTATCACCACTCTTGGGACTCCAAACCGAGGAAATATAATCCTCGTGAATATTCGTGACACGGTGCTTGAATCATTTTTCGGACTGCCACAAGAATGTATAGATTGTCGCAAGACGATGGGAATGGTCCCATAAAATCTATTCCCCAAATATCGAAGGGTTCCACCTCCAAGATGTAATTTTGTGGTGCTTCATTCCTCCGCGAGATGTTGCCGGTCCTTTGACAAGCATCGCATGAGGTTACAAAAGTGTGAACATCCTTGAACAATGTTGGCCAATAGAAGCCCGCTTGTAGGATCTTTGCAACGGTCTTAGCCGAGGCGAAATGGCCCGCATAATTCGAGGCATGGCAGTGATGTATGACTTGCTGCACTTCCTCCTCCAGAATACATCTTCGAAATAGTCCCTATTTGCCCCTCTTAAACAAAAAAGACTCATCCCAAAAGTAGTCTCTAACATCATGGAAGAACTTCTTCTTCCCGTTATAGCTCAACTCCGGGGGTACCGCCTTGGCAACCAAATAGTTGCATTATCCGCGTACCAAGGGGTCATGTCCCTGCTTTCCAAGGAAAAGATGTGTTCTTCCCTTAGTGAATCATCGATTGGCACAACCTCGGGTATTTCCAATCTCGATAGATGATCCGCCACTGTGTTTTCCGTTCCTTTCCTATCGCGGATCTCTAGATCAAACTCTTGCTGAAGCAACACCCATCGGATCAGCCTTGGTTTAGCATCTTTCTTCGTGAGTAGGTACCTCAAGGCAACATGATCCGTGTAGACGATGACCTTAGAGCCCACCAAGTATGATCTAAATTTCTTGAAGGCAAATACTACAGCCAAAAGCTCTTTCTCTGTGGTAGAATAATTCATTTGAGCATCATCGAGCGTCCGACTTGCGTAGTACACAACATAGTGCTTCCCATCTTTTTTTTGTCCCAATACGGCTCCGACCGCAAAATCACTAGCATCACACATCAACTCAAAAGGAATACTCCAATCCGGGGGTTGGATAATCGGAGGTGATACTAGGGCCTTCTTCAATACTCCAAATGCTTTGTGGCATTACTCATCAAACTCAAATGGGATGTCCTTGCCCAAAGGCGCAGTCAAAGGTCTCGCTACCTTCGAAAAGTCTTTGATAAATCTCCTATAAAATCCGGCGTGACCTAAGTGTTGGGTTTTCTGGGATCTCTAGAGCGAATCCTATTCCTAAAAGATCGATTCTAGGGTTTGCGCAGCGGATGTAAAACAAAAATTATATGAAACCCTAGAACCATGCATGCATGCTTACGTAGAAAACGTTAGAACACTTACCTCAATCGATCCGGGGCCTGTATCAACTGAAGAATTCGTTCGATCACTTTAGGCAGGAAGATTACCTTGCCCTCTACACGTATCCACACCTCGGGATGGATTCCAACGATTGGAACTTGTCTGCTAGGACACGAATCTGCTATTCGGTTTTGTGCTTCGAGAAAACGAGACTTAGATCTAGCTTCGAACCTCTTGGATCTCACAAAAGGTCTGTCAAAGTGTTCTGAAGTCGGCTCACACAATTAGGTTTTTAATCTCCTTCTTATAAAGTGATTAAAACCTAATTTTGGTTTAATTTTTGAAAAACCCGAAAGCCGGAACGGACGGTCCAGAAATGCATGTGGATCGTCCGTTCTAGCTTGCTAGAACAGACGTTCCAGCAAGCCAGAACAGAGGGTCTGGAACTGACGGACTGCATCCTGGACCGTCGGGTCTAGACCTGGCAGACCGTCGGGTCTGGCCCTTTCGGTCCGTCCGTTCCAGCCCCTTTCGTCTCGGTTTTTTGTCGTTTTCTCATGCGTTTTGTCCTTCCCTGCGTGTGTGTGACCCTGTAGGCTCATTAGATATAGCAGTATAACCTGAAATCTCTATTTTGGATATACAAATCATAGGCAGTCTCTAGCAAGACACTATGACTACCTATCTCGAATAGAGTTTGTTCGTGATCTTAGGAATGACAATGATGATTCTGGCTGATGATCCTTTTGTATCCCGATATCATATGTCGAACATAAGGCATGGACAAGCCACCTTATCTGATTCGACTGCTTTCTCGTTCATTGAGTTCGACTGTCTGAAATACACGGCGTCCATCTATAGTGCGGCCACACATTTCTACAGTCTCGCTCACACGAGGGGCCTAGCGATATCTCTCTCTTTTACGAGAGGTACAAATCTCGTCTTGACTATCTACAATCCAGCACATGATTCATTTCGTACCTGATACACGCCTTTATAGTCCTCTTGTTACGCAGGACGTTTGACGTATTCAAAGTACGCAACTCCTTATGTTGGATTCTGTAGATATCTCAGGACTTAGGATCCAATCATGGAACCGTCATATGAGATTCAAGTCATGACGCTAGTCCATGTGACTATCTCATGCGGGTCAATCCAGTATTCCGT
>NW_010966787.1:21968-22830 GCF_000463585.1 Tarenaya hassleriana | reverse complement strand
GTAGATATCTCAGGTCTTAGGATCCAATCATGGAACCGCCATATGAGATTCCAGTCATGACGCTAGTCCATGTGACAATCTCAGGGGGGTCAATCCAGTATTCCGTTCTCCAACGATTACCTATGATTGTGATCGTATCCAATACATATGATCATCTATATGATCATCAATCACACATCATACTAGTCTTAGTATATCATTATTCCCATAATGAAATATGACTAGGGAGTTTAATATTGTTCATAACAATACATGGATTTCATAACATATTAAAGCATGTACAATACGGAATGAATCAAACACTCATCCATAAAAACATAGAAAGTGTCAATACATCAAATGTATCTAAATAAAGCTAGCATAACAGTACATCATAGAGCACTAAACCAACAATCTCCCACTTGCTCTAATCATGGACTGCTAAACATCTAATGCCCATATCCCTAACATGACCCTCATGCTTCGACGAAGGGAGAGGCTTCGTCAACGGATCGGCAATGTTGTCATCTGTCGACACTCTACAAATGTGCACGTCTCCTCTGTCAATGATCTCCCTGATAAGGTGAAATCGTCTGAGTATGTGTTTGGATAGTTGATGGGATCTGGGTTCTTTCGCTTGTGCGATCACTCCATTGTTGTCACAAAATAGAGCAATGGGGCTATCAGCACTAGGAATGACACCCATGTCGCCAGCAAACTTCCTGATCCAAACAGCTTCCTTTGCTGCGTCCGACGCTGCAATATACTCAGTTTTTGTAGTAGAATCTGCAACGGTCGCCTGCTTGGAACTCTTCCAGCTAACAGCACCTCCGTTCAAGCAGAAAACATAGCCAGACTGCAATCTGTAGTCATCCGGGTCTGA
>NW_010966787.1:17990-21832 GCF_000463585.1 Tarenaya hassleriana | reverse complement strand
CTGGATCTGACTGGTATCTCCTCGTAATGCTCAACGCGTAGGATACATCCGGTCGAGTACAAGGCATGGCATACATGATGGATCCAATTGCCGAAGCATATGGAATCCGATCGATGCGTTCTCGCTCATCAGGTGTCGTAGGACACTGACTCTTGCAGAGAACTGTGCCACTGCTCATCGGTAAGGTTCCTTTCTTGGAATCTTGCATCTTGAACCGTTTCAAGACCTTATCGATGTAAGTACTCTGACACAATCCTAGAAGACGCCTCGATCTATCTCTATAGATCTTGATGCCCAAAATATAGGCCGCTTCTCCTAGATCCTTCATAGAAAATTGTGTTCCTAACCAAGACTTAACATCTTGCAAGGTAGGAACGTCATTCCCTATAAGGAGAATGTCATCCACGTACAGCACTAGAAATACTACTATGCTCCCACTAACCTTCTTGTAAACACACGACTCATCTTCGTTATGTGAGAAACTAAACCTTTTGATTTTCTCATCAAAGCGAAGATTCCAACTTCTCGAAGCTTGCTTCAGTCCATAAATGGACCTCTGAAACTTGCACACCTTCTTCGGGTTCCTTGGATCGACAAAACCTTCGGGTTGTGTCATGTACACATCCTCGGTCAAGTTCCCGTTAAGGAACGCGGTCTTGACATCCATTTGCCATATCTCATAGTCGTAATATGCGGCTATGGCAAGCAGGATCCTGATGGACTTCAGCATAACTACGGGCGAAAACATCTCATCATAATCAATACCATGAATTTGACGGAATCCTTTCGCCACAAGTTGTGCCTTATATATGTGCACGTTACCATCCATGTCGGTCTTCTTCTTGAAGATCCACTTGCATCCGATGGGTTTTATCCCTTCAGATGCATCAACCAAAGTCCATACTTGATTGTCTGACATAGATTGCATCTCAGACTTCATAGCCTCGCACCATTTATCGGAATCGGGACTCGCCATAGCTCTGGTTATGTAGAAGGCTCATCATGTTCTAATAACATGAGCTCCTCATTCCCAGTCATGAGAAATCCGTATCTCACGGGCTCTTGGCGAATCCTGCCTGACCTCCGAGGTTCACTCGTCGAAGGTTGAGTCACAACCGGCTGTGAAACAGGTTGAACATCTTCAACTTGTTCACTCGACTCAGCGTCTACTTGTTGCTCTCGAACTTCCTCAAGTTCGATCCTAATCCCACTGACTCTTTTGGAGACGAACTCTCGCTCCATAAAAGTCGCATTCCTGGCAATGAACACCTTGTTCTCTGCCGGAATGTAGAAGTAGTAACCCTTTGTTTCCTTAGCGTACTCTACAAATAAACACTTATCAGACTTGGAAGATAACTTATCAATGATCTGACGCTTCACGTAAGCGTCGCAATCCCAAATTCTGACAAACGACAACATGTCAGCTGACTGAGTTGGACTCCTGTGCAGCAGGTACGCAACGGTCTCTAAAGCATAGTCCCAAAAGAACTTCGGAAGATCTGTCTTACTCATCATCGACATAACCATGTGTTAACAGTGTTCGGTTCCTCCGTTCATACGCCATTCCACTGTGGCGTTCCCGGAAGAGTTAATTGTGATACAATACCACAATCAACCAGATAGTCAGAGAACTCTTGACTCATATACTCGCCACCACGATCAGATCAAAGTGTCTTGATCGTCTTACCAAGTTGGTTCTGTACTTCGTTTCTGAAAGCCTTGAAATTTTCAAGTGTTTCAGACTTATGTCTCATCAAATAGACATAATCGTATCGACTGAAATCATCAGTGAACGTAATGAAATACAGATAACTCTGTCTCTCTCTGTCCTTTCCCCTTGAAAGGATGCTTTGTCATCTTCCCCATCAAACAAGACTCGCAAGATTCAAGAGACTCAAAGTCAAATTGATAACACGTACTTTGGGTGATGTTTAGATATAGGATGTCTAGCGTATTTAACTGGTTTTACATATTTGTAAACATTCTAGGACACATTTGGCTTCGATATTGCATGGTTGTGTTCTTTGGTGTTTAAACAGGAATCCAAACATAAAGAGAAAAAAAGGAGTGAAAACATGGAATATCATAATACACACCAAGAGCACAAGAAAAGGGGGCGATTATCATGAAGCAAGAGATCGGAGTAGAAGACGGAGATCACGAAGCCGAGAAATCGACTAAGCGTTCCTCTTTCCTTCTATTTTACGATGTTTTGTTGTATTGATATGAACCCTGACGTCTCGATGTTTAGCGAGTAGTTCTTTTGCTGTAGGTTAGGGATTTGCTATGTAGGGATCTTTGGTTTCTAATTCCAGTCTTTGTGGTTTTATTTATTCTATGCGGTTTATTGAGTTGTTCTTAATGCTTTTGATCTCGTTGGCCACTTGGTTGAATGAACTTAGGGTTTTAATTCACATAGACATATGGGATTCTAACCTGGAACTAACTCAATAAATAGAAAAGGTATTGCATTGAGAGATGAATATTTGCCTAGGGATTATGATAGCGTTCGTTCATGCATCCAGGGTTTTAGACTATTGAATCGAGAGATTAGTAGGATAAAGGCTTGATAGTGATGTTAGACTCGAGAGGGTTTATCTCTACTTTAGGGCTTGAATTCCCTGAATCGGATAGATAAACCACTGAGTTTGCATCTTTTGAAAGACCCTTGCATGTAAAGCAATCCCGAAGCCTGCAGTGTTTTGCCATTGATAGTTTATCGTTTGTTTTTATTATTTGCTTTTGATACATTCTCATCATCCTCATATTTGCTCTAGATCTAGATTTGGTTTGGAATCTGATTCACTTGTTTACTTGTCCCTGTGTTCGACCCTAGTTGCTACACACGATCTGTACACTTGCGGTTAATTGTTGAGTCTAGGATATTATTACTTGACCAAATTTATACACCTAGATTTGCGACATCACAAATGAATCCAGAAGACCATCATGATGAAGCTTCTGAATTCGTTTCTCGTTTATATGGGCTAGACGACAATGCCAGAGGAAGGTCGGGTTTAAGTCGTTCGGCTTAAACCGTTTAGTACTCACGTTATAGAAGGATGATGTCGAGTTCGAAAGCTGGTCATTCAAGACGTATAAACCATTAACTAGATAACCATTACCATTGTAAATACTATCTCGATAAATCATCAAATTCAAGTTCTCAATCACAAATCGAAAACCATCCAAGTCCAGACATGAAATAGAAATAATATTTCTGCTAATTGCAGGCACATAGTAACAATTACTCAATTCTAAAACAAGTCCAGAAGGAAGATGCAAATCATAAACGCCAACACACAATGCAACAACTCTTGCTCCATTCTCCTTAGCCAGCATCCTATTTCTTCTTAGTCCCTGCACATTTCCACAAATGTGTGAGGCACTTGCGGTATCCAATACCCACGAAGCTGTAGTACAGATGTTAGCTTCTATAACATGAATACTTGAGGCAGAAGCTTCATCAAGCTTCTTGTCCTTCAGATCCTCCAAATAAAGGTGACAATTACGCTTCCAGTGTCCAGACACTCCGCAGTAATGACAATCACCCTTATCGGGCTTAGGCTTGGGCGTAGAGGCAACTTTTGCCTTTTTCGCCGCCTTCTTTTTGGCTTTGCCCCGCCGCTTCTTGGTGGAGTTTTTCTCAACAGCAAGCACAGTCTTGGGCACCACGATATCATGTTCAGCCGATTTTAGCATCCCATGTTGTTCGGCTAAGCTCTTAGTCATCCCGTGAATATGGTACTGCATAACGAACTGGTTATAGTCCTCGGGTAATGACATCAGGATCAAGTCTGCAACCAAGTCAGCATCGAAGTTCACTCCCATACGCTCAAGTT
>NW_010966787.1:15305-17494 GCF_000463585.1 Tarenaya hassleriana | reverse complement strand
ACATAGATGCACATACAAGCTATATTCCCATAAAGAAAAATAACCCTACAATAAATTTCTATATGGGACTAAAATCTGTATTTCACATAAGAATGAGTTGTTACACTCAGCCTTACGTTATTTAGGTAGACATCTAATGTCAATCATATCCAATATGACTCTTAGATTCTGTATGAGACTATGATATCAAATATCATTGCATACTCGTCTCATCTATACCATTAAGTCTCAAGTCAAACTCGACAATCTTAACCTAAGGTAAACCATGTTCAAGCTGTGGGAAACAAGATTTCTCACCCTGCCTCACAAAGATAATCTGACATGCTCAGCTTTGGCATGACCCGTGTTACGGATGATCGATGCCTTGACAGGCGCTCTAGTAATGGGAGGTACACGCTTAGCATTACCTAAAAAGGGATTTTCGAAACCATATTCAGATCAAGCATCTACTTTCAAGCTATGAGAACCACCATTTCTCCATCATGCCTCACCAAGAAACCACTACACACCCAGCTTTGGCATGACCCATGACACGTACGATCGAGGCCTTGACAAGTGCTTTACTCGTAGACCTCCTAGATCTAACTGGTTTCTTTGCAACGATTGTACATAATCTGAACAGACCATCCATTCGATTATGTAATCCCAATCCTGAAGCTCCCACTCAATCAAGCATATCTAATATCTTGATTAAGTTGCATGCATTCATTCACTATGGACCATCCAAACGAACGAATCATGCTATTTGAGTTATAGTTGATCAGATTAAGCAACAATTGCATAATCAGACTTAGAAAACGAAAACTTTCAGAATCTGGACCTCAGACCCCAGAACGGACGGTCTAGCCTCTGCAGAACGGATTGGTTCAGATGAGGTCCTGAACCGGACGTTCCAAACACTCTGGAACAGACGGTCCAGACCTTACGGTCTGAACCGCAAACCACACGGTCCGACACCCCTGGACCGTCCGGTCTAAACAGAATGGACGATCTAGGGTCACGTGATCCGATCACGTTCGTCCCCGTTCTCAGCCCCGATCGAACCCGAAACAAATCCGAATTCATCTGTAGCCCCAAATTCTGCACTCTATGCAACATGAAACATGCAATCTACCATAGATTCAAACATCAAACATGCATAGACATCAAAGCAAACAAGGATTCAAACGATTCAAATCCTAAAACGTGCGTGATTGGGTTCTACGAAAAGCATATAGAGCAACGAGGCTCTGATACCACTGTTGGGTTTCCTAAGATCTCTAGAGCGAATCCTATTCCTAAAATATTGATTCTAGGGTTTGCGCAGCGGATGCAAAACAAAAATTATATGAAACCCTAGAACCATACATGCATGCTTACGTAGAAAACGTTAGAACGCTTACCTCAATCGATCCGGGGCCTGTATTAACCGAAGAATTCGTTCGATCACTTTAGGCAGGAAGATTACCTCGCCCTCGACACGTATCCACACCTCGGGATGGATTCCAAAGATTGGAACTTGTCTGCTAGAACACGAATCTGTTATTCGGTTTTGTGCTTCGAGAAAACGAGACTTAGATCACTCTTCGAACCTCTTGGATCTCACAAAAGGTCTGTCAAAGTGTTCTGAAGTTGGCTCACATGATTAGATTTTTAATCTCCTTCTTATAAAGTGATTAAAACCTAATTTTGGTTTAATTTTCGAAAAACCCGAAAGCGAGAACAGATGGTCCAGAAATGCATGTGGACCGTCTGGTCCAGCAAGCCAGAACGGACGGTCTGCTTCGGCGGACCGTCCGTTCCAGACCCTCTGTAACGGACCCTCTGAAACGGACGGACGGCGTCCTGGACCATCGGGTCTAGACTTGACGGACCTCGGGTCTGGCTCTTTCGGTTTGTCCGTTCCAGCCCCTTTCATCTCGGTTTTTCGTCGTTTTCTCATGCGTTTTTTCCTTTCCTGCGTGTGTGACCCTGTAGGCTCATTCGATATAGCAGTATAACCCGAAATCTCTATTTCGGATATACAAGTCATAGGCGGTCTCTAGAAGACACTATGACTACCTATCTCGAATAGAGTTTGGTCGTGATCTTACGAACGCCAATGATGATTCCGGCTGATGATCCTTTTGTATCGCGATATCATATGTCGAACATAAGGCATGGACAAGCCACCTTATCTGATTCGACTGCTTTCTCGTTCACTGAGTTCG
>NW_010966787.1:13738-14650 GCF_000463585.1 Tarenaya hassleriana | reverse complement strand
AGAGGTGCAAATCCCGTCTTGACTATCTACAATCCAGTACATGATTCGTTTCGTACCTGATACACGCCTTTATAGTCCTCCTGTTACACAGGACGTTTGACGTATTCAAAGTACGCAACTCCTCATGTTGGATTCCGTAGATATGTCAGGTCTTAGGATCCAATCATGGAACCGCCATATGAGATTCAAATCATGACGCTAGTCCATGTGACAATCTCATGCGGGTCAATCCGGTATTCCGTTCTCCAACGAATACCTATTATTGTGATCGTATCCAATACCTATGATCATCTCTATAATCATCAATCACACATCATATTAGTCTTATTATATCATTATTCCCACAATGATATACGACTAGGGAGTTTAGTATTGTTCATAACAATACATGGATTTCATAACATATCTAGTATGCAAAATACGTAATGAATCAAACACTCATCCATAAATCATAGAAAGCGTCAATACATCAAATGTATCCAAGTAAAGCTCGTAAACAGTACATCATAGACCACTAAACCAACAATCTCCCACTTTCTCTAATCATGTACTGCTAAACATCTAATGCTCATATCCCTAACATGACCCTTATGCTTCGACGAACGGAGAGTCTTCGTCAACGGATCGGCAATGTTGTCATCTGTCGACACTCTGCAAATGTGCACGTCTCCTCTGTCTATGATCTCCCTGATAAGGTGAAATCGTCTGAGTATGTGTTTGGATCGTTTGATGGGATCTTGGCTCTTTCGCTTGTGCGATCGCTCCATTGTTGTCACAATTCAGAGCAATGGGGCTATCAGCACTAGGAATAACACCCAAGTCACCAACAAACTTCCTGATCCAAACAGCTTCCTTTGCTGCGTCCGACACTGCAATATACTCAGCTTCTGTAGTAGAATCTGCAACGGTCGC
>NW_010966787.1:13161-13376 GCF_000463585.1 Tarenaya hassleriana | reverse complement strand
ATTGCCGAAGCATATGGAATCCGATCCATGCGTTCTCGCTCATTAGGTGTCGTAGGACACTTACACTTGCAGAGAACTGTGCCACTGCTCATCGGTAAGGTTCCTTTCTTGGAATCTTGCATACCATTTCAAGACCTTATCGATGTAAGTATTCTGACTCAATCCTAGAAGACGTCTCGATCTATCTCTATAGATCTTAATGCCCAAAATATAGA
>NW_010966787.1:0-12939 GCF_000463585.1 Tarenaya hassleriana | reverse complement strand
CTCTGAAGCTTGCACACCATCCTCGGGTTCCTTGGATCAACAAAACCTTCGGCTTGTGTCATGTACACATCCTCGGTCAAGTTCCCGTTAAGGAACACGGTCTTGACATCCATTTCCCATATCTCACAGTGGTAATATGCGGCTATGGCAAGTAGAATCCTGATGGACTTCAGCATAACTACGGGCGAAAAGGTCTCATCATAGTCGATACCATGAATCTGATGGAATCCTTTCGCCACAAGTCGTGCCTTATACGTGTGCACGTTGCCATCCATGTCGGTCTTCTTATTGAAGATCTACTTGCATCCGATGGGTTTTATCCCTTCAGATGCCTCAACCAGAGTCCATACTTGGTTGTCTGTTATGGATTGCATCTCGGACTTCATAGCCTCGCGCCATTTCTCGGAATCCGGATTCGCCATAGCCTCTGGTATGTGGTAGGCTCATCATGTTCCAATAACATGAGCTCTTCATTCCCAGTCATGAGAAATCCGTATCTCACAGGCTCTTGGCGAATCCTGCCTAATCTCTGAGGTTCACTCGTCGAAGGTTGAGTCACAACGGCAGTGAATCAGGTTGAATGTCTTCAACTTGTTCACTTGGCTCAGCGTCTAGTTGTTGCTCTCGAACTTCCTCAAGTTCGATCTTACTCCCACTAACTCTTTTGGAAACGAACTCTCGCTCCATAAAAGTCGCATTCCTAGCAATGAACACCTTGTTCTCTACCGGAATATAGAAGTAGTAACCCTTTATTTCCTTAGGGTAGCCTACAAATAAAAACTTATCAGACTTGGAGGATAACTTATCAGTCATCTGACGCTTCACGTAAGCGTCGCAACCCCAAATTATGACAAACGACAACGCGGGACGCTTCCCCGTCCATATCTCATATGGTGTCGTTTCAGCCGCCTTCGTTGGACTCCTGTTTAGTAGGTACGCATCGGTCTCTAAAGCATAGCCTCAAAAGGACTTCAGAAGATCTGTCTGACTCATCATCGACCAAATCATATCTAACAGTGTTCGGTTCCTCCGTTCAGACACGCCATTCCACTGTGGCATTCCAGGAGGAGTTAATTGTGATACAATACCACAATCAACTAAATAGTAGAGAACTCTTGGCTCATATACTCGCCACCACGTTCTGATCAAAGTGTCTTGATCGTCGTGCCAAGCTGGTTCTATACTTCGTTTCTGAAAGCCTTGAACATTTCAAGTGTTTCAGACTTATGTCTCATCAAATAGACATAACCGTATCGACTGAAATCATCAGTGAACGTAACGAAATACAGATAACCTCCTCTAGCTGGACAGCTTATTGGTCCACATACATCACTATGTATCAGGTCCAATAACTATATCGGTCTCTGTCCTTTCCCCTTGAAAGGATGGTTCGTCATCTTATCCATTAAACAAGACTCGCAAGATTCAAGAGACTCAAAGTCAAATGAATCTAGAAGACTTTCAGAATGAAGATTCTGAATGCGCTTCTCGTTTATATAGCCTAGACGACAATGCCAGAGGAAGGTCGGATTTAAGTCGTTCGGCTTAAACTGTTTGGTACAAACGTTATAGACTGACCTGTATCTTGACGGTTCATCATCTAAAACATAAAGGTCATTCAGCTGGTAACCTTTACCAAATCACCTCTACAAATGGACAGACATTTGTTCTCAATAACAAATCTGAAACCATCCGAGTCTAAGCATGAAATCGATATAATGTTCTTGCTGACGGCAGGAACATAATAGCAATCATGCAACTCTCATACATGTCCAGAAGGTAAAGTCAGATCGTAAGTCCCGATGGTTAATGCAGCAAACTTTGCTCCATTCCCAACGCGGAGGTCTACTTCTCCTTTTGCCAACTATCTACTTTCTCGCAACCCTTGCACATTTCCACAAATATGCGAGGCGCTTCCAGTATCGAATACCCACGACGTAGAAGTAAACAAATTAGCCTCTATAACGAAGACACCAGAAGTCGATGCTTCTATAAGCTTCTTCTTCTCTTGATCTTCCAGGTAGAGTCTAGTTACTACTTCTACATTCAGGCAGAGAACAAGGTGTTCATTGTCAGGAATGCGTCTTTCCATGGCTCTTAGCCTTCTTTTCGAATGACGCATTCTACTGATCAACTATCAAAGAATCGTCCATGTCTTCTAATTGCTTACGCAATTTCAAAGTCACGTTTCCGAATATCAAGCTAGACTTGTCCGGATCATCATCCACATGCTTCCAATAAGCATCAATAATCGATCTAGAAGCCGTGGTAAGAGGTTTATCCTTTATAAGGACAGATCGCATCGTCAACTTCGGTATACTACTGGTCGACGCTATATCCTACAGAAAATACAAAATATAACGAAAACACATCTACATGCAAATTCTATCAATGATCTACTACCAGCTAGTCCATCATCAATCTGTTGGTTTAGTGCTCTATGATATACTGTTATGCGAGCTTTATTATGATACATTTGATGTATTGACACGTTCTATGGTTTTATGGATAAGTGTTTGATTCATTACGTATTGTGCATACTTGATATGTTATGAAATCCATGTATTGTTATGAACAATACTAAACTCGCAAGTCATGTATCATTATGGGAATAATGATATACTAAGACTAGTATGATGTGTGATTGATGATCATAGAGATGATCATGGCATGGGTATTGGATACAATCACAATCATAGGTATTCGTTGGAGAATGGAATACGGATTGACTCGCATGAGATTGTAACATGGACTAGCGTCATGACTTGAATCTCATATGGCAGTTCCATGATTGGATTCTAAGACCTGAGATATCTACGGAATCCAACATGAGGAGTTGCGTGCTTTGAATATGTCAAATGTCCTGCATAACAGGAAGACTATAAAGGCGTGTATTAGGTACAAAACGAATCATGTGCTGGATTGTAGATAGTCAAGACGGGATTTGTATCTCTCGTAAAAGAGAGAGATATCGTTGGGCCCCTCGTGTGAGCGAGACTGTAGAAATGTGTGGCCGCACTATAGACGACCGTCGTCTATTTCAGACAGTCGAACTCAGTGAACGAGAAAGCAGTCGAATCAGATAAGGTGGCTTGTCCATGCCTTATGTTCGACATATGATATCGCGATACAAAAGGATCATCAACCGGAATCATCCCTGGCGTTCGTAAGATCACGAACAAACTCTATTCGAGATAGGTAGTCATAGTGTCTTGCTAGAGACCGCCTATGACTTGTATATACGGAATAGAGATTTTGGGTTATACTGTTATATCGAATGAACCTACAGGGTCACACACGCAGGGAAGGACAAAAACACACGAGAAAACGACGGAAAAACCAAGACGGAAGGGTCTGGAATGGACGGACCAGAAGTCGTGTATTTTTGGACCGTCCGTTCCGGGCTTCGTGTTTTTACGAAATTAAACCGAAATTAGGGTAAAATCACTTTATAAGAAGGAGATTAAAACCCTAATAGATTGAGAGACTTTTTGAGCCGTCTTTGGTAGAATTCTAAGAGCTTTTGATGAGATCCAAAGAGTTCAAGGAATTCTAAGTCTCGTTTTCTCGTAGCGCGAAACAGAATAGCAGGTTCGGGTCCTAGCAAACAAGTTCCAATCGTTGGAATCCATCCCAAGGTGTAGATACGTGTAGAGGGTGAGGTATTCTTCCTCCCTTTCGTGATTAGGCGAATTCTTCAATTGATACAGGCCCCGGATCGATTGAGGTAAGCGTTCTAACGTTTCTACGATTCATTAGAAGCATGGTTCTAGGGTTTATTAAATTTTTGTTTTATATCCGCTGCGCAAACCCTAGAATCGATCTCTTAGGAATAGGATTCGCTCTAGAGATCCCAGGAGTCCAGTGGTATCAGAGCCTGGTTGCTCTGTTTTGATTTCGTAGAACCGATCACGCACGTTTTAGGATTTGAATTGTTTGAATCCATGTTTGCTATGATATCTATGCATGTTTGATTATTGAATCTAGTGTAGATTGCATGTTTCATGTTGCATAGAGTGCAGGAGCTCGAATTTTGGGTGTACAGAAGAATTCAGATCAATTTCGGGTCTGATCGGGGCCGAGAATGTGGGAAAACATGAACGGACGGTCCAAGGGTGACGGACTGAGTGGCTCGGAACGGAAGGTATCAACTGGACCGTCCGTTCTGTGCACTGCAGAATGTCCGTTCTGCTTGGTTTCAGTGTGGAACATCCTGTAGTCGAGACAGTCCGTTCTGCCAAGCCTGGAACGTCCGTTCTGCATCCAGAACGGATGGTCCGAGGTACAAATTTCGAAATTTTTCGTTTTCTAGGTCCGATTACGCAATCGTTGCTTAATCTGACCAACTGTAACTGAAATAGACATGATTGATTCTTATGGATGGTCCATAGTGAATGAATGCATGTAACTTAATCGAGATATTAGATATGCTTGATTGAGTGGGAGCTTCGGGATTGGGATTACATAATCGAATGGATGGTCTATTCGGATTGTGTACAACCATTGCACAAAAACCGGTTAGATCTAGGAGCTCTACGAGTAAAGCACTTGTCAAGGCCTCGATCGTACGTGTCATGGGCCATGCCAAAGCTGGGTGTGCCGTATTATCTTGGTGAGGCAAGATGGAGAAATGGTGGTTCTCATAGCTTGAAAGTAGATGCTTGATCTAAGTGTGGTTTCGAAAATCTCTTATTTATGTAATGCTAAGCGTGTACCTTCCATTACTAGAGCGCCTGTCAAGGCATCGATCATCCGTTACATGGGTCATGCCAAAGCTGAGCGTGCCGGATTATCTTTGTGAGGCAGGGTGGGAAATCGTGGTTCCCACAGCTTGAATATGGTTTACCTTAGGTTAAGTTGTCAAGTTTGACTTGAAACTTAATGGTACAGATGAGACGAGTATGCAATGATATTCGATATCATAGTCTCATAAAAGATCTAAGAGTCACATTGGATGTGATTGACATTAGATTTCTACCTAAATAGCGTAAGGCTGAGTGTAACAACTCATTCTTATGTGAAATACGGATCTTAGTCCCATATAGAAATTTATTGTAGGGTTATTTTTCTTTATGGGAATATAGCTTGTATATGCATCATGTTGTCATTGATTGATGATGGACTAGCTGGTAGTAGATCATTGATAGAATCTGCATTTTTGTTTGTTCGTTCTGTTTTGTCTCTTTTTGTAGGAAATGGCGTCAACCGGTAGTGTACCGAGTTTGACGATGCGATCTATCCTTGAGAAGGATAAGTTGACCGAGATGAACTTCTTAGACTGGTATCGGAACTTGAGAATTGTTCTCAAGCACGATAAGAAGTCGTACATTTTGAAAGGGGCTCTATCACCAGAGCCTACGGCCAACGCCACGAGAGCCGTCAGAGATGCTTGGTTGAAGCATCAGACTGACGACAATGAGATCTCGTGTCTCATGTTGGGAAGCATGGCCCCGAATCTGCTGAGGCAGTTTGAGGAAAAGAGCGTGTTTGATATGATCAACCAGCTTAAGACCATGTTTCAGGAGATAGCGCGGACTGAAAAGTACAAGGCGCTAAAAGCTCTAGTGAAGACGGAGATGCCGAGAGGCACCTCTGTCAACACCCACGTCCTCAACATGCGAGCTCATGTTGAGGAACTTGAGCGTATGGGAGTGAAGCTCGATGGAGACTTGGTCGCAGATCTGATTCTGATGTCATTACCCGAGGACTATAACCAGTTCGTGATGTAGTACCATATCCGCGGGATGACTAAGAGCTTAGCCGAACTGCATGGGATGCTGAAATCAGCAAAGTAGGATATCGTGGTTCCCAAGACCGTGCTTGCTGTTGAGAAAAACTCTAGCAAGAAGCGGCGGGGCAAAGCTAAAAAGAAGGCGGCGAAAAAGGCAAAAGTTGCCTCTACGCCCAAGCCTAAGCTCGATAAGGGTGACTGTCATTACTGCGGAGTGTCTGGACACTGGAAGCGTAATTGTCACCTTTACTTGGAGGATCTGAAGGACAAGAAGCTTGATGAAGCTTCTGCCTCAGGTATTCATGTTATAGAAGCTAACATCTATACTACATCTTCGTGGGTATTGGATACTGGAAGTGCCTCACACATTTGTGGAAATGTGCAGGGACTAAGAAGAAGTAGGATGCTAGCTAAGGGAGAAGCGGATCTACGCGTCGAAAATGGAGCAAGAGTTGCTGCATTGTGTGTTGGCGTTTATGATTTGCATCTGCCTTCTGGACTTGTTTTAGAACTTAGTAATTGTTACTATGTGCCTGCGATTAGCAGAAACATTATTTCTATTTCATGTCTGGATTTGGATGGTTTTCGATTTGTTATTGAGAACTCGAGTTTGATGATTTATCGAGATGATATTTGCTATGGTAATGGTTATCTAGTGAATGGTTTATACGTCTTGAATTATCAGCCTTCGAACTCAACATCATCCATCTATAATGTGAGTACTAAATGGTTTAAGCCGAACGACTTAAATCCGATCTTCCTCTGGCATTGTCGTCTAGGCCATATAAACAAGAAACGCATACAGAAGCTTCATTCTGAAGGTCTTCTGGATTCTTTTGACTTTGAGTCTCTTGAATCTTGCGAGTCTTGTTTAATGGATAAGATGACGAAGCGTCCTTTAAAGGGGAAATGACAGAGAGCGACAAAGTTATTGGACCTGATACATAGTGATGTATGCAGACCAATGAACTGTCTAGCTAGAAGAGGTTATATGTATTACGTTACGTTCACTGATGATTTCAGTCGATACAGTTATGTCTATTTGATGAAACATAAGTCTCAAACACTTGAAATTTTCAAGGCTTTCAGAAACGAAGTACAGAACCAGCTTGGCAAAACGATCAAGACACTATGATCAGATCGTGGTGGCGAGTATATGAGCCAAGAGTTCACTGACTATCTGGTTGATTGTGGTATCGTATCACAATTAACTCCTTTCTGGAACACCACAGTGGAATGGCGTGTCTGAACGGAAGAACCGAACACTGATAGACATGGTTCGGTCGATGATGTGTCAGACAGATCTTCCGAAGTCCTTTTAGGGCTATGCTTTAGAGACCGCTGCGTACCTGCTGATAAGTGTTTATTTGTAGGCTACCCTAAGGAAACTAAGGGTTACTACTTCTACATTCAGGCAGAGAACAAGGTGTTCATTGTCAGGAATGCGACTTTTATGGAGCGAGAGTTCATCTCCAAAAGAATAAGTGGGAGTAGGATCGAACTTGAGGAAGTTCGAGAGCAGCAAGTAGACGCTGAGCCGAGTGAACAAGTTAAAGAAATTCAACATGATTCACTGCCGGTTGTGACTCAACCTTCGACGAGTTAACCTCAGAGATCAGGCAGGATTCGCCAAGAGCCTGTGAGATACGGATTTCTCGTGACTGAGAATGAGGAGCTCATGTTATTGGAACATGATGAGCCTACTACATACCAGAGGCTATGGCGAATCCGGATTCCGAGAAATGGCGCGAGGCTATGAAGTCCGAGATGCGATCCATGTCAGACAACCAAGTATGGACTCTGATTGATGCATCTGAAGGGATAAAACCCATCGGATGCAAGTGGAACTTCAAGAAGAAGACCGACATGGATGACAACGTGCACACGTATAAGGCACGACTTGTGGCAAAAGGATTCCGTTAGATTCATGGTATTGACTATGATGAGACCTTTTCGCCTGTAGTTATGCGGAAGTCCATCAGGATCCTACGTGCCATAACCGCATATTACGACTATGAGATATGGCAAATGGATGTCAAGACCGCGTTCCTTAACGGGAACTTGACCGAGGATGTGTACATGACACAACCCGAAGGTTTTGTCGATCCAAGGAACCCGAGGATGGTGTGCAAGCTTCAGAGGTCGTTCCTTAACGGGAACTTGACCGAGGATGTGTACATGACACAACCCGAAGGTTTTGTCGATCCAAGAAACCCGAGGATGGTGTGCAAGCTTCAGAGGTCCATTTATGGACTGAAGCAAGCTTCGAGAAGTTGGAATCTTCGCTTTGATGAGAAAATCAAAAGGTTTGGTTTCTCACATAACGAAGATGAGTCGTGTGTTTACAAGAAGGTTAGTGGGAGCATAGTAGTATTTCTAGTGCTGTACGTGGATGACATTCTCCTTATAGGGAATGAGTTCCTACCTTGCAAGACGTTAAGTCTTGGCTAGGAACGCAGTTTTCTATGAAGGACCTAGGAGAAGCGGCCTATATTCTAGGCATCAAGATCTATAGAGATAGATCGAGGCGGCTTCTAGGATTGAGTCCGAGTACCTACATCGATAAGGTCTTGAAACGGTTAGATATGCAAGATTCCAAGAAAGGAACCTTACCGATGAACAGTGGCGTAGTTCTTTACAAGAGTCAGTGTCCTACGACACCTGATGAGCGAGAACGCATCGATCGGATTCCATATGCTTCGACAATTGGTTCCATCATATACGCCATGCTTTGTAATCGACCGAATGTATCCTATGCGTTGAGCATTACGAGTAGATACCAGTCAGATCTAGGTGAGTCACACTGGATCGTCGTCAAGAACATCCTGAAGCACTTGAGAAGGACTAAGGATGTGTTCTTGGTATACGGTGGGTCGGAAGTCGAGTTCGCTGTAAAGGGTTACACCGATGCTAGTTTCCAGTCAGATCCGAATGACTACAGATCGAAGTCTGGTTATGTTTTCTGCTTGAACGGAGGCGTTGTTAGCTGGAAGAGTTCCAAGCAAGCGACCGTTGTAGATTCTACTACAGAAGCTGAGTATATTGTAGCGTCGGACGCAGTAAAGGAAGCTGTTTGGATCAGGAAACTTGTTGGCGACTTGGGTGTCATTCCTAGTGCTGATAGCCCCATTGCTCTGTAATGTGACAACAATGGAGCGATCGCACAAGCGAAAGAACCCAGATCCCATCAATGATCCAAACACATACTCAGACGATTTCACCTTATCAGGGAGATCATAGACAGAGGAGACGTGCACATTTGCAGAGTGTCGACAGAATGACAACATTGCCGATCCTTGACGAAACCTCTCCCTTCGTCGAAGCATGAGGGTCATGTTAGGGATATGGGCATTAGATGTTTAGCAGTCCATGATTAGAGCAAGTGGGAGATTGTTGGCTTAGTGGTCTATGATATACTGTTTACGAGCTTTACTTGGATACATTTGATGTATTGACGCTTTCTATGATTTATGGATGAGTGTTTGATTGATTTGATTCATTAACGTATTGTGCATACTTGATATGTTATGAAATCCATGTATTGTTATGAACAATATTAAACTCCCTAGTCATGTATCATTTTGGGATTAATGATATATTAAGACTAGTATGATGTGTGATTGATGATCATAGAGATGATCATAGGTATTGGATACGATCACAATCATAGGTATTCGTTGGAGAACGGAATACCGGATTGACCTGCATGAGATTGTCACATGGACTAGTGTCATGACTTGAATCTCATATGGCGGTTCCATGATTGGATCCTAAGACCTGAGATATTTACGGAATCCAACATGAGGAGTTGCGTGCTTTGAATACGTCAAACATCATGCGTAACAGGAGGACTATAAAGGCGTGTATCAGGTACGAAACGAATCATGTGCTGGATTGTAGATAGTCAAGACGGGATTTGTACCTCTCATAAAAGAGAGAGATATCGCTGGGCCCCTCGTGTGAGCGAGACTGTAGAAATGTGTGGCCGCACTATAGACGAACGTCATCTATTTCAGACAGTCGAACTTAGTGAACGAGAAAACAGTCGAATCAGATAAGGTGGCTTGTCCATGCCTTATGTTCGACATATGATATCGCGATACAAAAGGATCATCAACCGGAATCATCCCTGGCGTTCGTAAGATCACGAACAAACTCTATTCGAGATAGGTAGTCATAGTGTCTTGCTAGAGACCGCCTATGACTTGTATATCCGGAATAGAGATTTTGGGTTATACTGTTATATCGAATGAACCTACAGGGTCACACACGCAGGGAAGGACAAAAACGCACGAGAAAACGATGGAAAAACCAAGACGGAAGGGTCTGGAACGGATGAACCAGAAGTCCGGAACGGACAGTCCGCCAGGTCCAGACCCGACGGTCCAGAACGGACTGTCCGTTCCAGAATTTTTGAAACGGACGGTCCACTTAATGCAGACCGTCCGTTCCGAGCTTCGTGTTTTTCCGAAATTAAACCAAAATTAGAGTAAAATCACTTTATAAGAAGGAGATCAAGACGGAAGGGTCTGGAACTGATGAGGATATCGGAGCTAGCAGCTTGGACAATGACGGGAACTTAACGGAAGGAGCTAGCTTGGACGAGGACGGGAGCTTAACGGAAGGAGCTCTAGAAGATGTTAAAGACTTGACCCATCAGGCGTCAAGACTCTTGCCGAATGATCATAACATCACAAGAACATTCGAAGCCGCGGGAACGGGATTTGACGTGCACAACACGAAGGCTCCCCGAGCAACCTATAGAGCCGAACCACCACTTACTCGTGCTAGAGCTCGAGCGCTTCGTGTCACACTCAACAAGGCGGTCAATGACATTCTTAGCGGATCCCGGGAGTCCAAGGACGACACTTCACTTTTCGTACGCAGTTCGACCCGGAACTTGCTTACACTCCAAGAAGACATCTCCTAAAGCCCAAGTGAAGCCAATGGGCTTTAGTCCAGCAAGGACTGTTGGTTGTAATGCTCTAGGATGATCCATGATATGACATTTTACTTTGTATTGATTCATTGATTTATGAATGCATTATTTATCCGTTATACGATTAGCATGTTTGTTGTATTTCGGCATCCTTGAATCATTAGAGAATGATTGTGGGAACAATGATTGAATGAAGACTAGCTGTTGGGTTTCCTGGGATCTCATGAGTGAATCTAATTCCTAAGAGATCGATTCTAGGGTTTGCGCAGCGGATATAAAACAAAAATTTTAATGAAACCCTAGAACCATGCTACTATTGAATCATAGAAACGTTAGAACGCTTACCTCAATCGATCCGGGGCCTGTATCAATTGATCTGTTCGTCCGATCACTCTAGGCAGGAAGAATACCTCGCCCTCTACACGTATCCACACGTCGGGATGGATTCCAACACCTTGGAACTTGTCTGCTAGGACTAGATATCTCGATCTCTCTTGTGTGCAAGGTTTTTGGAGGCTTAGGGTTTTATTTTTCTTCCTTTTTTTTTTCTTCACCTTTTTTCTTCTTATCTTAAAACCCTAGAAGACATTCTCCTTATATAGACTTTCCAAAAATCCTAATTTGACAAGGAATAGATTACAAGGAATCCTAATCTAATTAGGTTTCCTAAACCTATTAGAATTCTAATCTCATTAGGTTTCCTAGATGTAATAGAAATCTAATCTCATTAGGATTCCTATACATAATAGGATTCCTAATCCCATTAGGATTCATATTCCAATTAGGAATCTCAATCCAATTAGGATTCCTAATCGGGATAATTTCGCACACGTACTTGTCCATCCCTATTGTGTGTGACCCTGTAGGCTCATCCGGAATAGCAGTAAAACACAGAATCTCCATTCCGGGAATACAAGTCATAGGCGGTCTCTAGCAAGACACTATAACTACCTATCTCGAATAGAGTTTGTTTGTGATCATACGAAAGCCAGTGATGATTCCGACTGATGATCCTTTTGTATCGCGATATCATATGTCGAACATAAGGCATGGACAAGCCACCTTATCTGATTCGACTGCTTTCTCGTTCACTGAGTTCGACTGTCTGAAATAGACGACGTTCGTCTATAGTGCGGCCACACATTTCTACAGTCTTGCTCACACGAGGGGCCCAGCGATATCTCTCTCTTTTACGAGAGGTACAAATCCCGTATTGACTATCTACAATCCAGTACATGATTCGTTTCGTACCTGATACACGCCTTTATAGTCCTCCTGTTACGCAGGACGTTTGACGTAATCAAAGCACGCAACTCCTCATGTTGGATTCTGTAGATATCTCAGGTCTTAGAATCCAATCATGGAATCGTCGTATGAGATTCAAGTCATTACGCTAGTCCATGTGACAATCTCATGCGGGTCAGTCCAGTATTCCGTTCTGCAACGAATACCTATGATTGTGATCGTATCCAATACCTATAATCATCTATGTGATCATCAATCACACATCACACTAGTCTTATTATGTCGTTATTCCCATAACGACACAAGACTAGGGAGTTTAGTATCATTCATAATGATACACGGATTTCACAACATATTAAAGCATGCATAATACGTAATGAATCAAACACTAATCCATAAAACTATAGAAAGTGTCAATACATCAAATGTATCATAATCATAGCTCATAAACAGTACATCATAGAGCACCAAACCAACAGATCCGTGATATGACATTTTGACTTTGTATTGATTCATTGATTTATGAATGCATTACATTCCCGTTATATGATTGGCATGTTTGTTATATTTCGGTATCCTTGAATCATTATCAAATGATTCTAAACACCCTGGTCAGTGATCATTGTGGGAACAATGATGAATTAAGACTAGCATGAGGTGTGATCGATGCATTGGATGCATATCACAATCATGGGTACTTGTTGTGAACGAGTGACTGGATGACCCGCATGAGATTGTCACATGGACAGAGTCATGACTTGAATCTCATAAAGCGGTTCGTTCTTGGATCCTCAGACCTGAGATGTCTAGAGTATCTGATATGAGGAGTGGCGTGTCTTAACTGCGTCAAACGTCGTCTTTAACCGGATGATTATAACGGCGTTGATCAGACACGTTCACGAATCATATGGAGATAGTAGACATGCAATATGGGACTTGTCACCTCCTCAATAGAAGAGATATCGCTGGGCCCTCTCGTGGAAATCGGACTATGAAAACGCGTGGCCACGCTATAGATGAAGTT
>NW_010966786.1:0-782 GCF_000463585.1 Tarenaya hassleriana | reverse complement strand
CTTCACTTCAAAATGTCTTCACCCGCTACCATGCTTAGATCTTGAACCATCTAACAACAAACTCCTCCTTGGATCAAGGTCTAGCACACATTCCGATCATATCTCTCAACTTCTCAAACCTTGCAGGATTAAATCCCTTAGTAAAAATATCTGCAATCTGATTTTCGGTCCTGCAATAAACCACCTTGATTTCTCCTTCTTGCTGAACTTCTCTCAGATAGAAGAATTTAACCTTAAAATGCTTAGTCCTTCCATGAAAGACTGCATTTTGTGAAATAGCAATAGCTGCCTGATTATCAACATGAATTTGGGTTGAATCTTTTGACTTCAGTCCCAAATCTGTCAGAATTTTTCTGAGCCATATAGCTTGATTTGCTGCTGCAGTGGTAGCTATGAATTCCGCCTCTGCAGTTGATTGTGCCACGACCTCTTGCTTCTTCGAACACCAACTGAAACAAGCTGAACCATACGAGAAACAAAAACCAGTAGTGCTCCTCATATCTTCACTTGAACCAGCCCAATCACTATCCGCAAACCCAATCAAATCTGCATCATCCTCACATCTGAACAGAACTCCTAAATCACGAGTTCCTTTCAAGTATCTTAATATGCGTTTTGCTGCCACCATATGACTTTTCCTTGGACCATTCAAGAACCTTGAAAGGTTGTTAACCGCAAACAAAATGTCTGGCCGAGATGCTGTCAGATACATCAAGCAACCAACAAGGCTTCTATAGGTTCGTTCATCCACAAGCTCTTCATTCTCATCATTCACCAGTTTT
>NW_010966784.1:0-495 GCF_000463585.1 Tarenaya hassleriana | reverse complement strand
GTTTAGAGTTCGTCAAAACACGGTTAGAGTGCATCGAAACATACTTAGAGTACATCCAAACCTGTTTAGAGTGCGTCAAAATATACTTAGAGAGCATTGAAACATGTTTAGAGTGCATCAAAATATTTTCAGAGTGTGTCGAAATATACTTAGAGAGCATTGAAACATGTTTAGAGTGCATCGAAATATTTTTAGAGTGGGTCGAAACATTTTTAGAGTGCGTCCAAACATGTTTAGAGTGCATCTAAACGTGTTTAGAATGCGTCGAAACATCTTTAGAGTGCGTCGAGACATATTTGGAGTGCGTCGAAACATGTTTAGAGTTCGTCTAAACATGTTTAGAGTGCGTTCAAAAACATTTAGAGTGCATCCTAACATGTTTAGAGTACGTCGAAACATGTTTAGAGTGCAACAAAATATGTTTAGAGTGCATCGAAACATTTTTAGAGTGCGTCAAAACATGTTTAATGTGCGTCGAAACATGTTTAGAGTTCG
>NW_010966783.1:79116-81334 GCF_000463585.1 Tarenaya hassleriana | reverse complement strand
GAGCGGGATCCGGAAAATTTCCAAATATTCGTTTTTAGGGTTTTCTAATCTTATTTAAGTTTGGGATTTCATCCAAACTTAATTAAGGCCGACCTAAAACTCAGAGAAACATCCTAGAACCCTAGAGAAGTTGTTCTCTTCGATTTCTATTGTCCCGGGATTGGATCTCGCCTCTTGAGTTACCCTTTTCTTCACTAATCCTAGCAGATTCGTTCTAAATCGTTTGGAATCCTTCCCGTCGGTGTGGATACGTGTAGAGGAGCTGTACTTTCAGCTCTTGGTGATTTAGAACCGGCCCCGATACATGGATTTCATAACAGATACAAGACTAGGGAGTTTGAGGCATTGTAGGTTCGGGATCTGTACTTTCAGCTCTTGGTACTTTCAGCTCTTAGTCTTATCATGTCATCATTCCCATAACGATACAAGACTAGGGAGTTTAGTATCATTCATAATGATACATGGATTTCATAACAGATCTAGTATGCAAGAACATGTAATGAATCAAATACTCTCATAAAAACCATAGAAAATATCAATACATCAAATGTATCTGAACAAAGCTCATAAACAGTACATCATAGAGCACTAAACCAACAATCTCCCACTTGCTCTAATCATGAACTGCTAAACATCTAATGCCCATATCCCTAACATGACACTCATGCTTCGACGAAGGGAGAGGCTTCATCAACGGATCGACAATGTTGTCATCTGTCGACACTCTGCAAATGTATACGTCTCCTCTGTCTATGATCTCCCTTATAAGGTGAAATCGTCCGAGTATGTGTTTGGATCGTTGATGGGATCTGGGTTCTTTCGCTTGTGCGATCGCTCCATTGTTGTCACAATACAGAGCTGATGCGCACGCACCGAGTCTTATATTTAATACCCGATTCGTACCACTATCCGCAAGTATACGGTAGTTGTAGTACCGGGGTCGAACACGAGGACTAGGATGTATTAGTCTATCTTTAAGCTAGATTAGGTGGTCAAGTAAAAATGTGGGTTGTGGTAAGGGTCGGAATACAAGAAAGCAAGTAAAATTAACGGTTTGTAAAACGATGGTTTGAGGCATTGTAGGTTCGGGATCCCTCAAGAATCGCATGGATGGTTAATGATGCTACAATGTCTACGGGTTATCCTCCATATGGGGGTTTCAAGCACTTCTTCTAGAGTTTGTCTCTCCCAAGCTTAAACTCACTACCTAGAGGATCGATTCACCCATCTCCCAATGATCTAAATGATCTCTAGATGCATTAGTGTACCCTATCATGAACCCTAAGCAAGTTAAGCCATCTCCCAATGTGAATAACTCACTCATTTGACATTTGGTTCCAAACATCATTCCCATATCCCTATGATCAATGTGTTCTACAATCATATCAATTAGGGTATCAACCAAATCAATAGCATTAAGCACAAAACATCAAACCCATGGAAGAAACTCAAAGACATCATAGATTAAGCATAGGTATCCATACAAAAGTGGGGATCCCTCACCCACAACAAAGTCACTACTCCATAACTAGGGTTTCAAAACAGAAAGCAAAATGAAGAAACATGGAAAAGGAGAAGAAATGCTCAAGATGGTCTTCAATGGTGGTCCTCCTCTTCTCCTAGCCTCCTTGATCTCCAAAATCCCCCTTTTCTTCCTCTCCAAGGTGAGTTTTCTCCAAAGTGTGTAGCCCCCTTTCTCCCTCCTCAAACTCCCCTTTTTGTGAATGTTCAGAATTAGGTCTTCTCCTCAAAACATGGGCTTTTCCTTTTTGGGCCGATTTTGATTTCAGGCGGTCGCTCATTTTTCAGGCGGGTCGCTAATTTTTCTTCCGGTCGCCCATTTTTCAGGCGGGTCGCTCATTTTCCTCTGATACGCGAAAAAGTGAGCGACCGCTCATAAAACGAGCGACCGCTCACAAAACGGGCGACCGCCCATAAAATGGGCGACCGCTCACAAAACGGGCGACCGCCCATAAAATGGGCGACCGCTCACAAAACGGGCGACCGCCCATAATATGGGCGGGTCGCTCGTTTTGTCTGAGCTCCCCGAGCATTCTCGAATTCTTGTTCTTCCGTGCCCGCTTCGTGAGGATTCATCGTGGAGTCTTCCTGCAAGGAAAAACAAGCAAAACAACCTACCCATGGCCATCTAACGTCCTATGATGCCTAGAATGTGAGAAGAATTGTGATGCACGACGTTATAAAACCGGTGAAAAAC
>NW_010966783.1:76901-78533 GCF_000463585.1 Tarenaya hassleriana | reverse complement strand
GGAAAAACCTTATGCAAGTGTATGCAAGCATTCCTAGACCTATATGTATATGTGCAACCTATTGATGACGATCCATGCAACTGTGTACAATATACAAGACTTATTATTATTATTTTTTTTTGGAAGAAATGATGCATGACGTGTAGGGTTCATGGGTACGATGTGCGTTAGTGCATTCCTCCCCCCAGACTTGAATCAAACACCGTCCACGGTGTTGACTCTCGGCTAGTGGAGAGATTCCAAAGGAGAAATAAGGAATGGAATGGAAGAGGGGAGGGTGTTACCTTTTTCGATGAGGTGGAGTTGCATTTCAATTTCTCTTTTGCGGATGTCGTAAGCCCGTGAAACCTATGCAATGTGAGAGAACTACAGTTCTATGTGATGTTAGCTAAAATGAATGCAAAGGAGTGAGAGTTAAGAGAGGAGACCGAGCGGCGGGCCCTTAAAAGGACCCGTGGGATGATGATTCTTGTTCGGAGTCTGTGCCGAGGTCTGATGAGACCTCAGAATGGATTCCTTCTTCGGTGAGAGGGGGTAGCACATAATAGGCCATGTCGAATGATCGATACCTGCTCTCAACGTCCACGAACTTCCATAGTATGTCCCCGTTTTGTTCCTTGACAAAATTGTTCTCCAAGAGATGCATATAGTTGATCTTGTCCCCGTGGATGAAATCATGCGCATATGCTCTAATATCGATGCCCAATCGCTCTGCAATCATGGTTACGATCCCTCCGAAACAAATTGACTCAGTGGTGGAAGTGATTACCTTGTGCATATGCAGTGCTACCCTTGACGCGACGTCCGCAACCTCTAGACGGTTGTTCATCATGAAGTGGAGAGGTTCCATGAGCATGTTCAGTTCCGTGATGGAGACGGTTCGTGTATCCTCGCGTGCAAATAGGGTGGATGCCATGAATTGCTGAAGGTAGCGGACTGCGGGATGTCGTATCATGAAGGCTTCGAGTTCCCAAGGGGTGAAGTGTGCGGCTGCTATTTGTGTCCAGAATTTTCTAGCTTTGGCGATTGTTATCTTTGGGATTGCTGCCGTGCTGCCCGCTTGAACACCCAAAATTTGAGCGAGTTGCTCCATCTTGAGATAGTATTGGTGCCCTTCTAAACGGAATCCGATGTAGCCATTGCGAGGATTGGCATTCCTTGGGATGAAGCATTGGAAAGTGCACGAAAATTCTGTTGTCAATGAACGGCAGGTGCGGGGGTTGGCGCGAAATAGACGTTCCCATCCGGCGAGTTGGAATATCCCCTCGATCCTCTCATAGAGTTGCTTTGGTTGAATGCCGTGGTATACGAATTTTGAAGCCTTAATCCCCCTCTGATGGATTTGGTCTAGAAGGATTGTCTCCTCGTTGGATTGGGGTTGAAACGGGATTGGATCCCCGTGTTCTTGTTCGGCGTCAACTCGGATTTCATCCATGAGGCTTGAAAAGTGGGCGGTTTGTGGCTTTTAGTCTTGTAACTCCGGTATTGTATCTGAAATGTATTTCCGGATCCTCCTCCAACGGTCGCTGGAATCCATATTAGAGGAGGAGTTCTTCGCGAGAGAGGGAGAGCTTGCTCGGCGGTGAAGTGACGAGACGACGAGGCACAGACGGCGGCGAGGAGGGGGGGGGG
>NW_010966783.1:72838-75496 GCF_000463585.1 Tarenaya hassleriana | reverse complement strand
CCTGCGAAAAAGGGAAAACGGACGAGCGGTCGCCCATAAAACGAGCGACCGCCCGTATATAAAAAAAAAAGAAAAGGGGCTCGGAAAAGGGTGAGAGTGTCGAGATCCCACTCTCTCTCCCTCACATTCCATTTCAGCCAAACCCCTCTCCTCTCTTTCCCTCACTTCGGCGAAACCTCTCTCTCTCTCCTCCGGTCGAATCGCCGCCACTCACCGCCGTTCGTCCTCCGTCGTCTCGTCATTTCACCGCCGAGCAAGCACTCTCTCTCTCTTTTCTCAAAGATGTAGTCGACGTTTGCTTGAATTCCCAGCAGCCGAGTGGTGCGATCACATACGAATTTGCTTCCCCGTTGTTTGATCGTGTTTAGGTGTCGAGCTTTTGTATAGGCCTCGTCGTGCCTATCAATCTTCACGGTTTTCATCGGTCCCTCTATCAGATCGTCGATCGGTGCTTCTAAAATCTCGGTGATTGTTCCAGGTCGCATATCCCTCTTTTGAGAACCTTCTCGCTCTTGAGAAGAACTGGCGTTGTCGCCTGTTCGGGGTCTTTTCGGAGCCATCTGCATCGAATACACGGTAGGGTTTGGGTCGCACGTGGTCAGGACGTACGGATGGAAGTCGCGGGATTTGGACAGGGTTTTCGAGCGGGTCGCCCGAAAAACCAAGCGGTCGCTCGGTAGGCGGGCGCCCGAAAAACCAAGCGGTCGCTCGGTAGGCGAGCGACCGCTCGAGCGACCGCTCACTGCGCGTTTCCAAGAAATTTCTCGATCGGAAACGAGATTTCCGGCCTAATCTTCCTAACCCATGCAAGTTTCGACTAACTCATGTAACAATGCATCTCTATTTTGACCAAATAAGCCCTAAATCTAAGATTTGAAAAGTGAAAAGGAGGTTAGGGCTTACATTGGAGAGGAAGGATTTTCGCGAGAGAGAGAGAGAGAGAGTGCTTGCTCGGCGGTGAAATGACGAGACGACGGAGGACGGACGGCGGTGAGTGGCGGCGATTCGACCGGAGGGGAGAGAGAGAGGTTTCGCCGAAGTGAGGGAAAGAAAGGAGAGGGGTTTGGCTGAAATGGAATGTGAGGGAGAGAGAGTGGGATCTCGACACTCTCACCCTTTTCCGAGCCCCTTTTCTTTTTTTTTTATATACGGGCGGTCGCTCGTTTTATGGGCGACCGCTCGTCCGTTTTCCCTTTTTCGCAGAAAAATCGAGCGGGTCGCCCAAAAAAAATGGGCGACCGCTCGTCCGTTTTCCCTTTTTCGCAGAACAATCGAGCGGGTCGCCCAAAAAATGGGCGACCGCTCGTCCGTTTTCTGTTTTTTGCAGAAAAATCGAGCGGGTCGCCCAAAAAAATGGGCAACCGCTCGTCCGTTTTCCGTTTTTCGCAGAACAATCGAGCGGGTCGCCCAAAAAATGGGCGACCGCTCGTCCGTTTTTCGTTTTTGACGGCTGCTTCCCCTGCTTTTTGAAACAAACCCGGATTTTTCCTCCGCTCGTGTTGTATTTGATCAAAGAGGTTTTTACGAGGGAATTTTGGAGAGTTGATTAAGAAAAGGGAAAAGAAACAAAGAAGGTGAAGAATGTACATCCCGGTATGAACCGGGTTGCTAGTTAAGGTCGTAGCTAGACCGAAATGCGGTTCAATCGATTAAAGAGAGGGAGAGTACAGAGGTACCTCCTTCTGGTCTAATACTCCCTGGATTTTATGGCTTGAGTCTTTGAGTGTTGACCATGAAAGTTCCGCCTTTTTCATTGTCGAGTTCTACCGCTCCATGAGATGTAACGTTCTTTATGATGAACGGTCCCGACCACCTCGATTTCAGTTTTCCTGGAAAAAGTTTTAGCCGAGAATTGAATAAAAGAACGAGGTCACCTTGTTGGAAGTTTCGATTGAGGATGTGCCGGTCGTGCCACTTCTTGGCCCGCTCCTTATAAATCCGCGCGTTTTCATATGCGTCCAAGCGAATTTCCTCTAGGTGGTGGAGCTCCAGCACTCGTTTCTCCGCTGCGGTTTTCCAGTCGTAATTCAATGCCTTAATCGCCCAATATGCCTTGTGCTCCAACTCAACCGGTAGGTGGCAAGATTTCCCATAAACGAGTTGAAATGGAGTCATCCCGATAGGCGTCTTGAATGTCGTCCTGTAGGCCCAAACCGCATCCTCAAGCTTCAAAGCCCAGTCCTTTCTTGACTTGGCCACTGTTTTCTCCAAAATTTGTTTGATCTCTCGGTTAGAGACTTCTACTTGACCGCTCGTTTGGGGATGGTAGGGAGTCGCTACTCTATGGTGAACACCATATTTAGTCAATATGCTCTGAATCACTCTATTAACAAAGTGTGCTCCTCCATCACTTATCACCACTCTTGGGACTCCAAACCGAGGAAATATGACTCTTTTGAACATCCGTGACACAGTGCTTGAATCATTCTTCGGACTAGCAAGTACCTCCACCCATTTCGTCACATAATCCACTGCCACAAGAATGTATAGGTTACCGCAAGATGATGAAAACGGCCCCATAAAGTCTATTCCCCATAAGTCAAATGGTTCCACCTCCAATATAAAGTTCTGTGGCGCTTCATTTCTCCGCGAGATGTTACCCGTTCTTTGACAAGCATCGCATGAGCTTACAAAAGTGTGCACATCCTTGAACAATGT
>NW_010966783.1:62688-63313 GCF_000463585.1 Tarenaya hassleriana | reverse complement strand
GATTTAGCGCATTCGACGTGTTCTTGTAGGAGAAGTTGGGATGATTCCTCAATCCCGGGTTGTATAGGTTGGATGGATGAGTGTATTGGTTTGGACCGAGATAGTTGACTTCTTCCGTTTCTTGATCAACCATGTACATTCCCGGTTGGACTTGCGCTAAATTTTGATCCTCTACAGCAGCTACTTGTTTAGCGTTGGCGAGTTGAACTTTTATCTCAGTAAGGTCGGCCAACACTGCCTTAAGAGCTGCGTTTTCTCCCACATCTCCTTTCACCGAGCTTCTCCTACTGAATTCGTTGGACGTATGGCTGCGTCCCTTGGCCAATTTTGCAATTGTTGCCTCTAGCTCTTGGAAAGGGATGTCATATATGTCACCTCCACATGCTGCGTCAATCCAAGACCGAGTATCATCCTTCAACCCATGGATAAAGATGGACGATGGGGAGAATCTCCATGATGCATGGGAACGCTTCAAGGAATATCAAAGAATGTGCCCTCACCATGGAATGGAAAGAGACTACCTTCTATCCATCTTTATCCATGGGTTGAAGGATGATACTCGGTCTTGGATTGATGCAGCGTGCGGAGGTGACATATATGACATCCCTTTCCAAGAGCTAGAGGC
>NW_010966783.1:57185-59749 GCF_000463585.1 Tarenaya hassleriana | reverse complement strand
TTTTTCTTTCTTTCCCCTTTTTTTTTCGTATGATGCAATCCCGGGCTTCTAGGACGTTGGAATTTGACGAGTTCACTCTCTTGTTTTTTTTTTTTTTTTTTTTTGTGTTTTTGTCCCACAACTTAGACCCGAGCCTTCATTTTCGACGCACTCATGTCCCTGAATGATTTTCATTAACGAGATGATGACAGAGGAGTGTCGGGATGCATCGTGTTTTCTAGGGCTTGTTGCTTCCTATAGGCTTCCTAACTTAGAGGTCAAATGGTGGTTTTTAGGGAGACGTTTCGTGCTTGGTTCGTAACCTCTACCCCATCTAGACTTTAGGAGATAAAATCATCCCACGTGATATTCATTCGCTCTAGGATTGGATCAGCTATTTCTACCTCGCTCGACAATCCATTCAACCCTTTAGATCAATCTAAACTTAGCTCCTAAAACCTTTCCAAGCCAATCCTTACTCTATGTCCCCCCACATCATCATCCGGCCAAATCTTTGAGGGAAAAAACCATATGCAAGTGTATGCATGCATTTCTAGACCTATATGCACATATGCAACCTATTGATGACGATCTATGCAAGTATGTACAAAAATGCCAGACTTTTTTTTTTTTTTCAAATGAATATGGAATGCATGATTCGATGCATGACGTGTAGGGTTCATGGGTACGATGTGCGTTAGTGCATTCCTCCCCCCAGACTTGAATCAAACACCGTCCACGGTGTTGACTCTCGGCTAGTGGAGAGATTCTAAAAGAGAAATAAGGAATGAAATGAAAGGGGTGAGTGTGTTACCTTTTTCGATGAGGTGGAGTTGCATTTCAATTTCTCTTTTGCGGATGTCGTAAGCCCGTGAAACCTATGCAATGTGAGAGAACTACAGTTCTATGTGATGTTAGCTAAAATGAATGCAAAGGAGTGAGAGTTAAGAGAGGAGACCGAGCGGCGGGCCCTTAACAGGACCCGTGGGATGATGATTCTTGTTCGGAGTCTGTGCCGAGGTCTGATGAGACCTCAAAATGGATTCCTTCTTCGGTGAGAGGGGGTAGCACATAATAGGCCATGTCGAATGATCGATACCTGCTCTCAACGTCCACGAACTTCCATAGAATAGACGTTCCCATCCGGCGAGTTGGAATATCCCCTCGATCCTCTCATAGAGTTGCTTTGGTTGAATGCCATGGTATACGAATTTTGAAGCCTTAATCCCCCTCTGATGGATTTGGTCTAGAAGGATTGTCTCCTCGTTGGATTGGGGTTGAAACGGGATTGGATCCCCGTGTTCTTGTTCGGCGTCAACTCGGATTTCATCCATGAGGCTTGAAAAGTGGGCGTTTTGTGGCTTGAAGTCTTGTAACTCCGGTATTGTATCTGAAATGTATTTCCGGATCCTCCTCCAACGGTCGCTGGAATCCATCTGAAACATGCGGAAAACATCATCGAAAAAGTGATCAAAAAGAGTGAGCGGGTCGTCCAAAAAATGGGCGGTCGCTCGGTTAGGCAACCCTTTTTTCTCAGAGAAAACGAGCGGGTCGCCCAAAAAATGGGCGACCGCTCGTTCAGATAACCTTTTCGCTCAGAGAAAACGACCTTCTTGTAAACACATGGCTCGCCTTCATTCTGTGAGAAACCAAACTTTTTGACTGTCTCATCAAAGCGAAGGTTCCAGCTCCTTGAAACCTGCTTCAGTCCATAAATGGACCTCTGAAGCTTGCACACCATCCTCTGGTTCCTTGGATCGACAAAACCTTCGGGTTGTGTCATGTACACATCCTCGGTCAAGTTCCCGTTAAGGAAAGCGGACTTGACATCCATTTTCCATATTCATAGTCATAATATGCGGCTATGGCAAGTAGGATCCTGATGGACTTCAGCATAACTACAGGCGAAAACGTCTCATCATAGGCAATACCATACATTTGATGGAATCCTTTCGCCACAAGTCGTGCCTTATACGTGTACACGTTGCCATCCATGTCGGTCTTCTTCTTGAAGATCCACTTGCATCCGATGGGTTTTATCCCTTCAGATGCATCAACCAAAGTCCATACTTGGTTGTCTGACATGGATTGCATCTCAGACGTCATAGCCTCGCGCCATTTCTCGGAATCCGGACTCGCCATAGCCTCTGGGTATGTGGTAGGCTCATCATGTTCCAATAACATGAGCTCCTCATTACCAGTCACGAGAAATCCGTATCTCACAGGCTCTTGGCGAATCCTGCCTGATCTCCGAGGTTCACTCGTCGAAGGTTGAGTCACAACCGGTAGTGAAACAAGTTGAACTTCTTCAACTTGTTCACTCGACTCAGCGTCTACTTGCTGCTCTCGAACTTCCTCAAGTTCGATCCTACTCCCACTGAATCTTTTGGAGACGAACTCTCGCTCCATAAAAGTCGCATTCCTGGCAATGAACACTTGTTCTCTACCGGAATGTAGAAAGTAGTAACCCTTAGTTTCCTTAGGGTAGCCTACAAATAAACACTTATCAGATTTGGAGGATAACTTATCAGCCATCTGACGCTTCACGTAAGCGTCGCAACCCCAAATTCTGACAAACGACAACG
>NW_010966783.1:50733-55779 GCF_000463585.1 Tarenaya hassleriana | reverse complement strand
CATATCAAACACGCTCTTCCCCTCAAACTGCCTCTGCAGATTTGGGGCCATGCTTCCCAACATGAGATAGGAAATCTCGATGTCGTCAGTTTGGTGCTTCAACCAAGCATCTTTGACGGCTCTCGTGGCATTGGCTGCAGGCTCAGGTGGTAGAGCCCCTTCCAGGACGTAAGACTTCTTATCGTGCTTGAGAACAATTCTTAAGTTCCGATACCAGTCTAAGAACTTTGTCCCGGTCAGCTTATCCTTCTCAAGGATAGGTCGCATCGTCAAACTCGGTACGCTTCCGGTTGACGCCATGTCCTACAAAAGAGACAAAATAGAACGAACAAAATAAAATGCAGATTCTATCAATGGTCTACTTCCATCATCAAAACAATGACAACACCGATGTAAAGATAAGCTATATTCCCATAAAGAAAACTAACCCTACAATAATTTTCTATATGGGACTAAGATCCGTATTTCACACAAGAATAAATTGTTACATCTATCCTTATGCTATTTAGGTAGACATCTAATGTCAATCATATCTAATATGACTCTTAGATCCTTTATGAGACTATGATATCAAATATCATTGCATACTCGTCTCATCTGTACCATTAAGTCTCAAGTCAAACTTGACAACTTAACCTAAGATTAACCACATTCAAGATGTGAGAACCATGATTTCCCACCCTGCCTCACAAAGATAATCCGGCACGCTCAGCTTTGGCATGACCCATGTTACGGATGATCGATGCCTTGACAGGCGCTCTAGTAATGGGAGGCACACACTTAGCATTACATGAACAAGGGATTTTCGAAATCACACTAGATCAAGCATCTACTTTCAAGCTATGAGAACCACCATTTCTCCATCTTATCTCACCAAGATAATATGGCACACCCAGCTTTGGCATGGCCCATGACACGTACGATCGAGGCCTTGACAAGTGCTTTACTCATAGAGCTTCTAGATCTAACCGGTTTATGTGCAACGATTGTTCATAATCCGAATAGACCATCTATTCGATTATGTAATCCCAATCCCGGAACTTTCACTCAATCAAGCATATCATATATCTTGACTAAGTTACATGCATTCATTCGCTATGGACCATCTATAAGAATGAATCATGTCTACTTGAGTTACAATTGATCAGAATAGGCAACAATTGCGTAATCGGACCCCGAAAACGAAAGATTTCGGAGTCTGGACCTCGGACCGTCCGTTCTGGATACAGAACGGACGGTCTGAGTCCATGACACCAGAACGGACGGTCCGTTCTCAGCCACAGAATGGACGTTCCAGACCCTTCGGTCTCACCTCAGTCCGCCACCCCTGGACCGTCCGGTCTGGCTTACCCAGAACGTACGGTCTAGGGTAGGACTATGTGATCAGATCACGTTCTCCGACGTTCTCGGCCCCGATCAGACCCGAAACTGATCCGAATTCATCTGTACACCCAAAATTCGAACTCCTGTACTCTATGCAACATGAAACATGCAATTTACACTAGATTCAATCATCAAACATGCATAGAAATCAAAGCAAACATGGATTCAAACAATTCAAATCCTAAAACGTGCGTGATCGGGTTCTACGAAATCAAAACAGAGCATTCAGGCTCTCATACCACTGATGGAATTCCTGGGATCTCATGAGCGAATCCTATTGCTAAGAGATCAATTCTAGGGTTTGCGCAGCGGATGTAAAACTAAAATTTAATGAAACCATAGAACCATGCTTCTATGAATCGTAGAAACGTTAGAACGCTTACCTCAATCGATCCGGGGCCTGTCTCAATTGAAGAATCCGTTTGATCACGAAAGGGAGGAAGATTCCTCGCCCTCTACACGTATCCACACCTCGGGATGGATTCCAATGGTTGGAACTTGTCTGCTAGGACCCGAATCAGCTATTCGGTTTTGTGCTTCGATCACACTCTTGAACCTCTTGGATATACAAGTCATAGGCGGTCTCTAGCAAGACACTATGACTATCTATCTGGAATAGAGTTTGTTCGTGATCTTACGAACGCCAGTGATGATTCCGGTTGATGATCCTTTTGTATTGCGATATCATATGTCGAACATAAGGCATGGACAAGCCACCTTATCTGATTCGACTGCTTTCTTGTTCACTGAGTTCGACTGTCTGAAATAGACGACGCTCGTCTATAGTGCGGCCACACATTCCTACAGTCTCGCTCACACGGGGGGCCCAGCGATATCTCTCTCTTTTACGAGAGGTACAAATCCCGTCTTGACTATCTACAATCCAGCACATGATTTGTTTCGTACCTGATACACGCCTTTATAGTCCTCCTGTTACGCAGGACGTTTGACGTATTCAAAGCATGCAACTCCTCATGTTGGATTCTGTAGATATCTCAGGTCTTAGGATCCAATCATGGAACCGTCACATGAGATTCAAGTCATGACGCTAATCCATGTGACAATCTCATGCGGGTCAATCCAGTATTCCGTTCTCCAACGAATACCTATGACTGTGATCGTATCCAATACCTATGATCATTTCTATAATCATCAATCACACATCATACTAGTCTTATCATGTCATCATTCCCATAACGATACAAGACTAGGGAGTTTAGTATCATTCATAATGATACATGGATTTCATAACAGATCTAGTATGCAAGAACATGTAATGAATCAAATACTATCATAAAAACCATAGAAAATATCAATACATCAAATGTATCTGAACAAAGCTCATAAACAGTACATCATAGAGCACTAAACCAACAGAGCTTACATGGATTTCAGGCTGAACAACGTCGAATTCCGCCTCACTATGGAGCAGTTCGCTGACGTCCTCCCCGTCCCTCGTGGGATCTTCTCCAACACTCCAGAGATCGATATAGAACGCTAGAAAAACCCTTCTGGAGGGTGATTGCTCGGGAAATCTTCACGTCCGACCACGCCAAGGCAGTATGTATCTGTCACCCTACCATTCGCTACTTCCATCAGTTTCTAGTTTGCTGCCTTTTTGCGAAGCACACTGCCTGTCATGTCTCGCTGGGAGATTTGGCCATCATACGCTATGCCCTCATGGACCTGTTTGACGGCGACTCGTGGAACATGGATGTGACTGACATCGCCTCCTTGGTCACCCGACATTTCGCCCGTCTGCTGACCAACCCCACCAAGCGGAAGCCAATACTTTATGTTGGTGGCATAATCTCCTTGATCGCACAGTGGCTGCGGATCAACCTATGCGGATACGGTTCTCCTATCCCCGGTTCTACCACCCTGGACAGGAACGTGCTCCTGAACAAGAGCATGCTGATGATCGGTGACTACGGCGATACATTCTGGTCTAACAGGTACGATCGAATGCTTGATAACTTCTATTTTTCTCTACATTTTGATAAGAGTTTGTCTAGGTTTTACGGGATAATCACATGCATTCATAGACATTCTAGGCGTGCTAGGACACAAAAACCCGGTTGTGCTTTTGTTTGGCAGATTACAGGTTTTGAAGATGATTGGACTCGAAAAGGAGCCATTTGGAGCGTTAAAGGAGAAGTCCGGATGAGGTACTCATGTTGCGACATCAATAACTTTCTCTACAAAAGTCCAAATCATGGAGACTTTACCATTGGAAAGAGCACTTCAAGAGCTTCGCGTAGACACCAAAATCGCGTAAATCCGACACCGGAGCAGAAAGATATGAGCGAAATCGTGAAGACCAGAAAACTGCCAGCGCAAGGCCGGATCCAACTGGATCCAGTCCGGATCAAGGACGCAGAATTCGACCCCAGGAATCTGGATCCGGTCAGGATCCACCTGGATTCGGTTCGGATCCAGTCTAAAACCCTATTTCGCGATTTTCAGCATCTGAATGGGAATAGGACTCTTGGGAGCTGCCCTAGGGTTATAAAAAAGCCCTAGCCACGTCTTAGAACATCAGAGACCCTTAGAGAACACTTAGATACAGATTTTTGGAGAGCTTTTGGTGAGAGAAGAATAGAAGTTCACGGGATTTCGGGAAGATGAAGGAAGATTCGATCGTGGAGACTACACATCTGCATGAGACTTTCTTTCCTCTCTTTTACCTCTTTCTTTATGAGCTTTTTGTTGTTTTCTATGAACCGTGAGTAGATCCACGGCTATGGGTTAGGGATTCGTATGTGTTTTGGGTATGTTTGAACCCTAACTTGGATTTCGACGTTATGCTTGTTTCGGTTTATCGATCTATGCTTTCTTTTCTATTGGTGTTTGCTAATCACTTGGCCAATATTCTGAGATTCTGAATCACATAGAGATATGGGTTTAGTTTCGGATCGAGATTGATGAATGAATCGTATTATTCACATAGAGATATGGCTTAATCGATTTAGGGTTGATGATAGCGTTCTTCATGCATCTAGGGTTAACTTGAATAGATCGAGAGATTGACGAGTTACTCTGTAGGTAGGGAGTTAGTAGACCGAGAGGTGAATTCTCTATCTTTGTTGCTTGATGATTCCCGAATACAAGTACGATGTCGTTATTCTCGCATGCTTAGTAAATACTCATACACGCGAATACGATCCCGACACCCGTAGTCATCCTTGTTTGATAGGTTACTCGTTTTTATTTACTTTCTCATATTGCTTACCATTGATTCTACATATTTCCACCATCACTTGCTTGCTTGCTCTGATCTCTTTTCGATTTAGATTAGGAATTAGCAACCGGTCCTTGTGTTCGACCCCGTGTTACGACGATCCGTATCCTTGCGGTGAGTTGTGAATCGGGTTATAAATTCTAGACTCAGTACACACGTATCATAGAGCAACTGTCAAGGCCTCGATCGTCATGGTTACGGGTCATGCCCTAGCTGAACGTGCATGACTATCTTGGTGAGGCAGTATGGAGAAATCGTGATTCTCATAACTCGAATATGGTTGGGCTTGAATTGGGTTATCAAGTCGGACTTGGACCTAATGGTAAGGATAGTGTATCACTATCCCATACTCATCTAGGAGTCATATATGATATGATTGACAATGTGTTGTCTACCTAAATAGCATGGTTTTGAGCGTCATG
>NW_010966783.1:24546-42396 GCF_000463585.1 Tarenaya hassleriana | reverse complement strand
GGATAATTTAGCACACGTATTTGTCCATCCCTATTGTGTGTGACCCTGTAGGCTCATCCGGAATAGCAGTAAAACGCAGAATCTCCATTCCGGTAATACAAGTCATAGGCGGTCTCTAGCAAGACACTATGACTACCTATCTCGAATAGAGTTTGTTTGTGATCATACGAAAGCCAGTGATGATTCCGACTGATGATCCTTTTGTATCACGATATCATATGTCGAACATAAGTATCTGATTCGACTGTTTTCTCGTTCACTGAGTTCGACTGTCTGAAATAGACGACGTTCGTCTATAGTGCGGCCACACATTTCTACAGTCTTGCTCACACGAGGGGCCCAGCGATATCTCTCTCTTTTACGAGAGGTACAAATCCCGTCTTGACTATCTACAATCCAGTACATGATTCGTTTCGTACCTGATACACGCCTTTATAGTCCTCCTGTTACGCAGGACGTTTGACGTAATCAAAGCACGCAACTCCTCATATTGGATTCTGTAGATATCTCAGGTCTTAGGATCCAATCATGGAATCGTCGTATGAGATTCAAGTCATGACGCGAGTCCATGTGACAATCTCATGCGGGTCAATCCAGTATTCCATTCTCCAACGAATACCTATGATTGTGATCGTATCCAATACCTATGATCATCTATGTGATCATCAATCACACATCATACTAGTCTTATTATGTCGTTATTCCCATAATGACACAAGACTAGGGAGTTTAGTATCATTCATAATGATACATGGATTTCATAACAGATCTAGCATGCAAGAACATGTAATGAATAAAATACTCTCATAAAACCACATAGAAAGTATCAATACATCGAATGTATCTGAACAAAGCTCATAATCAGTACATCATAGAGCACTAAACCAACAATCTCCCACTTGCTCTAATCATGAACTGCTAAACATCTAATGCCCATATCCCTAACATGACCCTCATGCTTCGACGAAGGGAGAGGCTTCGTCAACGGATCGGCAATGTTGTCATCTGTCGACACCCTGCAAATGTACACGTCTCCTCTGTCTATAATCTCCCTGATAAGGTGAAATCGTCTGAGTATGTGTTTGGATCGTTGATGGGATCTGGGTTCTTTCGCTTGTGCGATCGCTCCATTGTTGTCACAATACAGAGCAATGGGGCTATCAGCACTCGGAATGACACCCAAGTCACCAACAAACTTTCTGATCCAAACAGCTTCCTTTGCTGCGTCCGACGCTGCAATATACTCAGCTTCTGTAGTAGAATCTGCAACGGTCGCCTGCTTGGAACTCTTCCAGCTAACAGCGCCTCCGTTCAAACAGAAAACATAGCCAGACTGCGATCTGTAGTCATCCGGGTCTGACTGAAAACTAGCATCGGTGTAACCTCTTACAGCGAGCTCGTCTTCCGACCCACCGTATACCAAGAACACATCCTTCTGGAATCGGTCCGGATCCAGTCTAAAACCCTGTTTCGTGATTTTCAGCATTCTATCGGGAATAGGACTCTTGGGAGCCGCCCTAGGATTATAAAAAAGCCCTAGCCACGTCTTAGAACATCAGAGACCCTTAGAGAACACTTAGATACAGATTTTTGGAGAGCTTTTGGTGAGAGAAGAATAGAAGTTCACGGGATTTCGGGAAGATGAAGGAAGATTCGATCGTGGAGACTACACATCTGCATGAGACTTTCTTTCCTCTCTTTTATCTCTGTCTTTATGAGCTTTTTATTGTTTTCTATGAACCGTGAGTAGTTTCACGGCTATGGGTTAGGGATTTGTATGTGTTTTGGGTATGTTTGAACCCTAACTTGGATTTCGACGTTATGCTTGTTTCGGTTTATCGATCTATGCTTTCTTTCTATTGGTGTTTGCTAATCATTTGGCCAATATTCTGAGATTCTGAATCACATAGAGATATGGGTTTAGTTTTGGATCGAGATTGATGAATGAATCGTATTACTCACACAGAGATATAGTTTAATCGGTTTAGGATTGATGATAGCGTTCTTCATGCATTTAGGGTTAACTTGAATAGATCGAGAGATTGACGAGTTATTCTAGGTAGTGAGTTAGTAGACCGAGAGGTGAATTCTCTATTCTTGTTGCTTGATGATTCCCGAATACAAGTACGATGTCGTTATTCTCGCATGCTTAGTAAATACTCATACACGCGAATACGATCCCGACACCCGTAGTCATCCTTGTTTGATAGGTTACTCGTTTTTATTTGCTTTCTTATTTTATTTTCCATTGATTCCACCTATTTCTACCATCACTTCCACTTGCTGACTTCGATTTGGTTTTGATTAGACTTAGATTTAGCTACCGGTCCTTGCGTTCGATCCCGTGTTACGACGATCCGTATCCTTGCGGTGAGTTGTGAATCGGGTATAAATTCTAGACTCGGTACACACGTATCAATTCTCTACATAACTCACATCGACAGCATTCCACCCCTCACTTTGGAGGGTCTCCGTACTGTTGTTCCCGCCGTCGACCAGCATCCGCGTCGTGCCCCACCTCGCGACGTTTCCAGCTCTTCCCGACAGCCCCCTATCAGAGTCCGACTCTCAACGATGATGCTGAAATACGGACGCTCGAACAACTCTGCGAGGACGGTTACTTCGAGCTGACGGAACAACGCCACCGGTCTATCGCACGCGCTCAACACGAACTCACCACCGCTCAAACCGCTCTAGGAAACCAGCTCCGCACCCTCAGCGACAATCAGAACCAGATCGGGGAGCAGGTGGCCTCTTTGATAGCATACATGGACCAGCGCCGTCATATGGACTACTATCAGATGCAGGTTCTCCATGGTCTACAGGAGCTCCACTTCACTCTGGCCAGACACCAGCACGTTGCGTTGCCACCTGGATATCCTTATCTCGGCATGGCCTATCCTGACCAACCACTACCTCCTGACGACATGGACACCACTAGAGACCCTCGAGAGTGACTTTCTATCTCTTTTCTTTTTCTTTCCTTTTGTTTTCTTTTATTTTTCTTCTTTCTTCCCTTATATGTACTTGGATGTTGTTAGCTGCTTCGGTTGCTTAACTTTCATTTTGTTGGACTGCGGTTATCCCTTCTTGTTTCCACGTTGTTTTGGTTTTTTCTCATGTTGATTTTAAAGCTACATTGCGGAGAGATTGTTGAGTGAACACCATCGCACATTCATTGCCCTTCCAACCTGAGTGTATCAAGAATCACGCCTCATTTCAATATGCCGTACGCAGCTAAGTTTCTGTCGCCTCTTGTCTCCCTATCTTTACTTGCTATGAGAAAACACCGTCGACGGTGTCTTGTTCAAGTCTGTGGGCTGACTTTACTACACATCCATCTACATTGCACTACTAGCTGCATTCGTAGGGAACACTCGCATAAACCGCTTTGAGTTGATAGCTGAGATATGATGATATATAGGACTCGATAGAGTTAGTCAGTTTTGATCATTTATGAGAACCACCCTAGACATATCCTTGGGTAAAGGATGAATTGTCGATTTCTATCCGAAATGGTAGCTCCCGTTCAAAAATAGACTCGAAAGTATATGGGATATGTTTTAGCTAGAACATTCTAGGGATAGATATCTCCTAAACCAAGCACATAAGTTTTCTTAAGAATCGTTCTCAAGACCCTTAGGTCGTTTTGACTGATGTTATAAAAAAAAAAGTCTACAGCTACATCGCGACACCCCTCTGTCACTATCTCGTTAATGAAAATCATTCGAGGATATGAGTGTACTTTGACTTGGGTCTAAGTTGTGGGTTGAGTACCCATGTGAAAAAATAATGGAAAATCATCAAGAAAAAGGGTACTCAACGACTTCAACGTCCTAGAAGTCCGGGATACAAGTCTGCAACAAGACCACAAGCAGATAGAATCCAAAAGCCCTTTGGAATCATATGATGCATGAATACAAAAAAAAAGAGGAAAACAGAAGTCAAACACCTTTTGAAAAGTCTAGTGAATAGATTCGAGAAACATGCTCGGTAGGTGGATAGAAATCTTTTGAAGCTTAAGCAAAAAACTCAGATTCCATTGTCATTAGAGTCGAAATGAACCTAGAGATATCAAAATAAGGTAGGATCGATTTCATTCAGGTTAGCATAATGTTTGATTCGTGATTTTTTCTCTCGTTTTCATTCTGATCTTAGGTACTTCTCACCTTCTCCACGTCAAACTCGATGATACTTTACTCGAGGTCGAGCAAAATGCTAAGTCTGGGGGACTTTGATAACACGCAATATACACGACTTTTGCATGAATTCATCTGACATATCTACTTGGTTTTATATCATCTGAGATGTTTAAATGCGTGTTTAGCTTTGATTTTCGCTTAGTTCATATATGACTGCATGCAGGTACAAGCAATAGGAGCGAAAGAAAGGACAAAAATCCAGCGAAAGAACGAGATTCATTGCTTCACACGATCGTGTCACTAAGCTACACACGATCGTGTCTCGTCACTATGAAACCATCACCGAATCGAGAGTCCACCCGATCGTGTCTCTGCTGTAACACACGATCGGGTCGTTTCGCCAGGACAAGAATCGTACCGAAGGTTCACCCGATCGTGTCTCCTGCACATACACGATCGGGTCAGGTCGCGAAAACCTGACTCTGGAATTACAATCTCACACGATCGTGTCTCCCCCAATTCACACGATCGTGTCACTTGCGGGATTTTTTGGGAATATTTCCAAATCTGACCAGGAAAGAAAAACTTAACTAGGTCAAGCCTCCAGAGATTGATTCATTCAGACTTGGACGAAGAAAGAGACCTAGAGCACACCAGAAAAAGGGGAGATTATCAGGAAGCAAGAGATCGGAGTAGAAGACGGAGATCACGAAGCCGAGAAATCGACTAAGAGTTTCTTCCTTATTCTATTTTATGATGTTTTGTTGTATGCATATGAACCCTGTCACCTCGATGTTTAGCGAGTAATCCTACAGTTGTAGGTTAGGGATTTGCTATGTAGGGATCTTTGGTTTTTAATTACAGACTTTATGGATTTATCTATTCTATTTAGTTTATTGAATTGTTCTTAATGCGTTTGATCGAATGATCTTAGGGTTTTAATTCACATAGACATATGGGATTCTAACCTGAAACTAATTCAATAAATTTAACAGGTATCACATTGGGAGATGTGTATCTGCCTAGGAATTATGACATCGTTCGTTCATGCATCCAGAGTTTTAGACTATCGAATCGGAAGATTGGTAGGATTAAACCTGGATAGTGAGGTTAGACTTGGAAGAGTTGATCTCTATTTTAGAGCTTGAATTCCCTGAATTGGATAGATAAACCACTAAGTTTGCATTCTTTGAAAGATCCTTGCATGTAAAGCAATCTCTAAGCCTGCAGTACTCATCATTGATTGTTTACAACCGTTTTTCGTTATTTGCTTTGTTTACTACACTCTTATTGTTTTCCTCGGATTTTGACTTTGACTTGGATTTGATTTCGTTGTCTACTTTTGTCCCTGTGTTCGACCCTAGTTGCTACACACGATCCGTTCACTTGCGGAATTTGTTGAGTCTAGGAATTTATCACGATCGAAATTTATATACCTAGATTTGCGACATCAAAGACAGAACGGACGGTCTGCCTTCTGTGAACCGTCGGGTCTGGACCTGACGGACCGTCGGGTCTTGCCCTTCTGGTCCGTCCGTTCCAGACCCTTCCGCCTTGGTTTTTCCGTCGTTTTTCTCACGCGTTTTGTCCTTCCCTGCGTGTGTGACCCTGTAGGCTCATTCGATATAGCAGTATAGTCCGAAATCTCTATTCCGGATATACAAGTCATAGGCGGTCTCTATCAAGACACTATGACTACCTATCTCGAATAGAGTTTGTTCGTGATCATACGAACTCCAGTGATGATTCCGGCTGATGATCCTTTTGTATCACGATATCATAAGTCGAACATAAGGCATGGACATGCCACCTTATCTGATTCGACTGCTTTTTCGTTCACTGAGTTCGACTGTACGAAATAGATGACGTTCGTCTATAATGCGGCTACACATTTCACAGTCTCGCTCACACGACGGGCCTTTATACGCGCCTTTACAATCCAACACATGATTCGTTTCGTACACATTCCGTCTCTCTTTTACGAGATGTACAAATTCCGTCTTGACTATCTACAATCCAACACATGATTCGTTTCGTACCTGATACATGCCTTTATACTTCGCATGTTACGCAGGACGTTTGACGTATTCAAAGTACGCAACTCCTCATGTTGGATTCCGTAGATATCTCAGGTCTAAGGATCCAATCATGGAACCGTAATATGAGATTCAAGTCATGACGCTAGTCCATGTGACAATCTCATTCGGGTCAATCCAGTATTCCGTTCTCCAACGAATACCTATGATTGTGATCGTATCCAATAGCTATGATCATCTATATGATCATCAATCACACATCATACTAGTCTTAGTATATCATTATTCCCATAATGACATATGACTAGGAAGTTTAGTATTGTTCATAACAATACATGGATATCATAACATATCAAGTATGCAAAACATGTAATGAATAAAACACTCATCTATAAACCATAGAAACTGTCAATACATCAAATATATCTAAATAAAGGTCGCATAATAGTACATCATAGAGTATAAACCAACAAAGTACATTACTCGTCATGATGGATATAATAGATATCTCAGGTCTGAGGATCCAAAGTGAACTATCATATGAGATTCAAGTCATGGATTAAATCCAATCAACAATCTCACGCGAGTCATCTAGTCACTTGTTCCAAACAAGTACTCATGACCGTGATCTGTATCCAATACACATGATCATCCATCACGCCTCATGTTAGTCTTAATTCATCATTGCTCCCACAATGACAAGCAACTAAGAAATTTAGGATCGTTCATAACGATCCATGGATATCATTATTTATCAAATATGCAAAATATATAATGAATAAACAATGCATTCATCCAAAAAATTCATCGTATCATACATAGTTCTCATATCGTATGATCATCCTAGAGCATTACATCCATCATGTCGATGTATGTACTCTAACTTAGGGCAAGAAGCTTTCGCGATCTATCTCTATAGATCTTGATGCCTAGGACATAGACAGCTTCCCCTAAGCCCTTCATAGAAAACTGTATTCCTAGCCAAGACTTAACATCTTGCAAGGTAGGAATATTGTTTCCTATGAGCAGGATATCATCCATGTATAGCACCAGGAAAACAACTGTGCTCCCACTGGATTTCTTGTAAACACATGGCTCATCCTCGTGTTGAGAGAAACCAAACTGTTTGATTGTCTCATCAAATTGAAGATTCCAGCTCCTTGATGTCTGCTTCAGTCCATAAATGGATCTCTGAAGTTTGCACACCTTCCCCGGACTCTCTGGATCGACAAAACCCTTGGTTTGTATCATATACACATCATCGACTAGGTTCCCATTAAGGAACACAGTTTTGACATCCATTTTCCATATCTCATAGTCATAATATGCAGCTATGGCAAGCAGAATCCTGATGGATTTAAGCATCATGACGGGCGAGAAGGTTTCATCATAGTCAATACCATGAATTTGCCGAAACCCTTTCACCACCAATCGTGCCCTATAGGTATGCACGTTGCCATCCATGTCGGTTTTCTTCTTGAAAACCCACTTACATCCGATGGGTTTTATCCCTTCGGATGCATCGACCAAAGTCCATACTTTGTTGTCATACATGGATTGCATCTCAGACTTCATAGCCTCGTGCCATTTCTCAGAGTCGGAACTCGCCATAGCCTGTGGATATGATTTAGGCTCATCATGTTCCAATAATGAGTTCATCATTACCAATCACGAGAAATCCATATCTCGTAGGCTCTAGGCGAACTTTCACTAATCTCCGAGGTTCACAAGTATCAGGTGATCACACGGTTTTTCCACCGGTCTTCTAACGTCGTGCACTCCACTTCTTCATACATTTTAGGTATTATAAGACGTTAGACGACCATGGGTAGGTTCTTTTGCTTGTTTTTCCCTTGCAGGACGATTCCATGAGAATTCTCACGAGCGTGGCACGGAAGAGCACGGTTTCGGGAAGACCCGGGAAGCTCAGAGAATTCAGGCGGGTCGCCCGTTTTTATGAGCGACCGCCTGAAAATGAATAAAAACGTAGAATTGGAAATGCCAGAGAAGAATGAGCGACCGCCTGAAATTATGAGCGACCGCCCGTTTCCTGAGCGTAGAACACATTGATCATAGGGATATGAGAATGATGTTTGGAACCAAATGTCAAATGAGTGAGTTATTCACATTGCGAGATGGCTTAACTTGCTTAGGGTTCATGATAGGGTACATTAATGCATCCAGAAATCATTTAGATCATTGGGAAATGGGTGAATCGGTTTTCTAGATAGTGAGTTTAAGCTCGGGAGAGACAAACTCTAAAGAAGTGCTTGAAACCCCCTTTTGGAAGATAAACCCGTAGACATCGTAGCATCATCAACCGTCCATGTAAATTCTTGAGGGATCCCGAACTTACAACGTTCCAACCATCGTTTACAACTCGTTAATTTTACTTGCTTGCTCGTATTCCGACACTTACCATAAATCACATTTTTACTCGACCACCTAATCTAGCTTAGAGATAGACTAATACATCTTAGTCCTCGTGTTCGACCCCGGTACTACAACTACCGTATACTTGCGGATAGTGGTACGAATCGGGTATTAAATATAAGACTCGGTGCGTGCGCATCATCAGGCGGAGTCTCAAGTCCCTTGGATGCAGGTTGAACATCTTCAACTCGCTCACTCGGTCCAGCGTCTGTTTGTAGTTCTCAAACTTCGTCGAGATCAACTCTACTCCCACTAATTCCCTTAGAGACGAACTCTCTCTCCAGGAATTTTCTGTTCCGAGCAATAAACACTTTATTCTCGACCGGGTTGTATAAGTAGTACCCTTTAGTTTCCTTAGGGTATCCTACAAACAAACACTTGTCCGATTTGGCGAATAGCTTATCAGAAGCCTGACGTTTCACGTAAATGTAACATCCCCAAATCTTCAAGAAAGACAAACTGGGACGCTTCCTAGTCCATATCTCATATGGAGTCTTCTGAACCGTTTTTGTTGGACTCTTGTTCAGTATGAAAGCAGCAGTTTCTAAGGCGTAACCCCATAAAGACTTTGGAAGATTAGCCTGACTCATCATAGACCGTACCATATCCAATAAGGTGCGGTTCCTCCGTTCAGACACGTCATTCCATTGTAGCGTTCCAGGAGGTGTCAACTGTGAAACAATTCTACAATCTACTAGATAGTCAGTGAACTCTTGACTCATATATTCGCCATCGCGATCCGATCGCAATGCCTTAATAGTCTTTCCAAGCTGGTTTTGTACTTCGTTTCTGAAAGCCTTGAACATTTCAAGCGTTTCAGATTTATGTCTCATCAAATAGACGTAGCCAAAACTACTGAAATCATCAGTAAATGTGATGAAATACAAATAACCTCCTCTAGCGGGTAAGCTCATGGGCCCACATACATCGCTATGTATTAGGTCCAATAACTCCAATACCCGTTCTCGTTTTCCATTAAAAGGAGACTTTGCCATTTTACCCATCAGACAAGATTCGCATGCTTCAATCGATTTATAATCGAAAGAATCCAGAAATTTTTCGGAGAGGAGTTTCTGTATGCGTTTCTCGTTGATGTGGCCCAAACGACAATGCCAGAGATAGGTCGGGTTTAAGTTGTTCGGCTTAAACCTCTTAACATTTACGTTATACACAAACATAGAATCGGAAGGTTGATCGTTCAAGACATACAATGCATTCACAAAGTAACAATTACCATAATAGATATCGTCTTTGAACATCACCAAGTTCTTATTCCCAATAACAAACCGGAAACCATCCAAATCCAAACAGGAAATAGAAACAATGTTTCTGCTTATAGCAGGCACAAAGTAACAATTACTTAGTTCTATAACCAGTCCAGATGGTAAAGCTAAATCATAGACGCCGACAGCCAATGCAGCAACCTTTGCTCCATTTCCGACGCGTAGATCCACTTCACCTCGAGCCAACGTCCTACTTCTTCTCAGACCCTGCACATTTCCACAAATGTGTGAGGCACATCCGGTATCTAATACTCAGGATGAAGAAGTGAATACGTTAGCTTCAATAACGTAAATACCTGAAGTAGAAGCTTCAATAAGCTTCTTCTTTTTTAGATCTTCTAGGAAGAGTTTGAAATTTTGATGTCGCAAATCTAGGTGTAGAAATATGATCAAGTAATAATATCCTAAATTCAACAAATACCGCAAGTGTACGGTTTAATTGTAGTAACTAGGGTCGAACACAGGGACAAGAGTAGACAAATGAATTGAATCCAAATCTAAGTCTAAATCCAAAGAAAATAATGTAGGAATGAGAGTGTAACGAAACAAACGATAGAACGGTTTTAAAACTATAAATGATGAACACTGCAGGCTTCAGGATTGCTTTACATGCAAGGATCTTTCAAAAGATGCAAACTTAGTTGTTTATCTATCCAATTCAGGAAATTCAAGCTCTAAAGTAGAGATTAACTCTCCCAAGTCTAATCTCACTATCCGGGTTTAATCCTACTAATCTCCCGATTCAATAGTCTAAAACTCTGGCATGAACGAACGCTATCATGATTCCTAGGCAAATACCCATCTCCCGATGTGATACATGTTCTATTTATTGAATTATTTCCAGGTTATAATCCCATATGTCTATGTGAATTAAAACCCTAAGATCATTTAATCAAGCGACCAACGAGATCAAAAGCATTAAGAACAATTCAATAAACTGAATGGAATAAATAGATCCACAAAGTCTAGAAATAAAAATCAAAGATCCTTACATAGCAAATCCCTAACCTACAGCTATGGGACTACTCGCTTAAAATCGAGACGTCAGGGTTCATATCAATAGCACAAAACATCGTAATATAGAAGAATGGCAGAATGCTTAGTCGATTTCTCGGCTTCGTAATCTCCGTCTTCTACTCCGATCTCTTGCCTCTTGATAATCTCCCTCTTTTATGTGCTCTAGGGTGTGTTTTCTGTCAAAAGTATGAATGAATTCGACCTTGGAGGCTAACCCTAATTATCTCCTCTTTCTTTTGGGAAAATTTAAAAAATTTCCGAATTTTAAGTGACCCGATCGTGTCTACACAAGTGACACGATCGTGTGACATTGCAGTTTTGATGGGCTTCACGAATTTGCTCATAACTTTCTGCTCCGACATCAGATTTGGGTGATCTTGGCGTCTATCGTAGATATCGAAGAGAGCTTTCCAACGATGTAGAGAATGTATGATTTTGACTTGTATAGTGAAAGTTATCGGACTTGCAAGATCTGACATTTTCTGAGCTTCACGTTTTTCTTGGAAACAATCCAAATGTTCCCGTTTCGTCCGTGATGTTCTGTAGCCCATGTTTTCCACTCCTTTTGCTCTTTTTATGCGTGAAAACCGGCTTAAAAAACACAACCATGCAATATCAAAGCCAAATGTGCCCTAGAATGCCTACAAATATGTAAAACCGAGTGAAATACGCTAGGCATCCTAATAAAAACATCACCCAAAGTACGTGTTATCAAACTCCCCCAGACTTAAACCTTTGCTCGTCCTCGAGAAAATACTCCGTGAAAAACGGTCTGAAAGGAGGGCGAGAAAATGACATAACTCAAAATGATAATCGAGAGCGAAACCTCTTCGTAAAGGATAGATCTAGGGTTGATGATAGCGTTGATGGTTTCGGATCAAAATCAATAGGATAGATCGTATTATTCACATAGAGATATAGTTTAATCGATCTAGGGTTGATGGTTTCGGATCAAAATCAATAGGATAGATCGTATTATTCACATAGAGATATGGTTTAATCGATCTAGGGTTGATGATAGCGTTCTTCATGCATCTAGGGTTAACTTGAATAGATCGAGAGATTGACGAGTTACTCTGTAGGTAGTGAGTTAGTAGACCAAGAGGTGAATTCTCTATCTTTGTTGCTTGACGATTCCCGAACACAAGTCATAATTGTAATTCTCGCATGCTTAGCATATACCCATACACGCGAATACGGTCCCGACGCCCGTAGTCATCTTAGATTGATAGTTCACTCGTTTTTATTTGCTTTCTTATTTTATTTTCCATTGATTCCACATATTTCCACCATCACTTTCACTTGCTTGCTTTGATTTAGCTTCGATTAGGGTTTAGATTTAGCTACCGGTCCTTGCGTTCGCCCTCGTGTTACGACGATCCGTATCCTTGCGGTGAGTTGTGAATCGGGTTATAAATTCTAGACTCGGTACACACGTATCATCCATCCATATGCCTTTGTTTGGTGTTCCCTTTAGGTATTTGATATGCGGTCTACCATTTGCCAATGCGTCGTCGTCAGAGAGTGCATGCATTGGCTAACCTGATGAACAACAAAGCTTATATCAGGACGTGTAATTGTAAGGTAGATTAGCTTACCTACAACGCGACGATATTGTTCCAAGTCTTGGAATGATTCCCCCTCGCGTTGATCCTTGAAGTTCTCTTCTATAGGCGTGCACACCGGTTTAGCTCCGAGTTTATCTGTTTCTTTTAATAAATCAAGAATGTATTTACGCTGTGAAAAAAACAAAGCATTAGTAGTACGTTAACTTCGATTCCAAGAAAGTATCTAAGTATACCAAGATCTTTAATGTCAAAAACATTCTGCAAATAAGTTTTAGTATCTTGAATACCGATAATATCATTTCCTGATAAGATGATATCATCAACATAAACTAAGAGAACGATGATACCCGATTTACTTTGGAAAGTGAAGAGAGAGTGATCTGGATCACTGCGTGCAAAGCCTTTGGCTATGAGTGCATCGTATAATTTGGAATACCATGCTCGAGGAGATTGCTTCAGTCCATATATAGCTTTGCGAAGTTTGCAAACCTGTCGCTTTTGAAGTGAAGGCATGTAACTCGGTGGTGGAGTCATAAAGATTTCTTCCTCAAGATCGCCTTGGAGATACTAAAACTTATTTGCATAATGTTTTTGATACCATAAAGATTTTCTACAAATTTGGTGCTTAACAATGAATGAAAGATGGGAGAAAGAGTGGTTGAATATAGAGTGACGAAAATAGATGAATGGAGAGAAGTTCTTTTGGATTCAACTTGTCACATTGAATGAGATGTAAATCAGATATAAATAGGAAAAAAACTAGCTGTTGGGGAGACAACAAAGTAACATCTAGGAGAAAAAGAGCTAGGTGTAGGGGAGACAATAAAGTAAAAAAGCAACTAAGCATGGAACATAAAGTATGGTCTAGATATTAGGAAAGAGCTGTTGCAATCCCACTTATTAGAGCATGGGGAGAAGGAATGCAACATCTTCAATAGGTATTTTCGTGCTCCTCTTTGCTTATAACACAAGTGATCAGATTTGGTTTCTTCTTGGTGAAGTTATCCTCCAAATCTTCACAATCAGCCTTAGTTGGAAACGTTCCAACTGTATCATGTATTTCAATATCACCCGTAACACATTCGTCGTTCTCTTGTCTTTCAACACTGAGGTTCTATCATCTCCTTAATTTTTGTCCCCTTTCTGTTTATTTATGACATTTGTTAGTTTGCAACATAAGTTCCAATCATGTCAGGAAACGAACGTGCTAATGAGCCACCACCAGCTGATGTCAATGGACCATAGTTGATGGATGTGATAGTAGGCTTACAGCGCATGATGGAGACAATGCAACAACGACTGGATAGGATGGAGATTAATAATCGAGCAAATCTACAGGCTCAACCCCTTCCACCATCGAAGAAGAAGAATTTGAGCAGGATCCTTATCCTGCACAGAGAACGCCACGTCAAGCTCTACACATGGGAGAGCGAGTTAAGGATTACGACATAAGCGGTATCAAGATGGAGATTCCTCATTTCAGTGGAAGGAATCATGCAGAAATTTACCTTGAGTGGGAGCGAAAAGTGGAGATGGTATTTGATTGCCATCGATATTCTGAGCTCAAAAAGGTAAAGTTAGTAGCTGCGAGATTGAACGATTATGCGCTCTTGTGGTGGGATTAATTGGTGATATCCAGAAGACGCAATAAGGAAAGAGCGATCGTGACATGGGAGGAGATGCGAAATGCGATGAGGCGACGTTTTGTACCAACGCACTTTCATCGTGAGGTACATCAATGTTTGCGCAGACTTGTGCAGGGTAACCGAAGTGTTGAGGATTACTACAAAGAGATGGAAATGTTAATGATCTGTGCTGTGAGCTCAAAAAGGTAAAGTTAGTAGCTGCGAGATTGAACGATTATGCGCTCTTGTGGTGGGATTAATTGGTGATATCCAGAAGACGCAATAAGGAAAGAGCGATCGTGACATGGGAGGAGATGCGAAATGCGATGAGGCGACGTTTTGTACCAACGCACTTTCATCGTGAGGTACATCAATGTTTGCGCAGACTTGTGCAGGGTAACCGAAGTGTTGAGGATTACTACAAAGAGATGGAAATGTTAATGATCTGTGCTGTCATAGAAGAGGATCCAGAAGCAACCATGGAGCGGTTTATTGGAGGGTTACACCTTGATATTCAAGACCGCGTAGAAACTCACCAATATGTGGATGTAGAAGACCTATTACACCTAGCCATCAAGATTGAGCAACAACTCAAGAGGAAGGGCAAATCGGTTCAGCGATTCGGGAGCACTTCTCAAGGTTCTCACCCTGACTATGTCAAATCGGAGCGTGCAATTTCTCACTCTACAACCGAACCGAAGGGCACCCATGCCAATGTTGGTTTAGTTCTCTATGATGTAATGTTTTGCGAGCTTTATTTTGATACATTTGATGTATTGACACTTTCTATGGTTTATGGATGAGTGTTTTATTCATTACATGTTGTGCATACTTAATATGTTATGAAATCCATGTATTGTTATGAACAATACTAAATTCCCTAGTCATATGTCAGTATGGAAATAACGATATACTAAGACTAATATGATGTGTGATTGATGATCATACAATGATCATAAGTATTGGATACGATCACAATCATAGGTATTCGTTGGAGAATGGAATACTGGATTGACCCCCATGAGATTGTCACATGGACCAGCGTCATGACTTGAATCTCATATGACGGTTCCATGATTGGATCCTAAGACCTGAGATATCTACGGAATCCAACATGAGGAGTTGAGTACTTTGAATATGTCAAACATCCTGCGTAACAGGAGGACTATAAAGGCGTGTATCAGGTACGACACGAATCATGTGCTGGATTGTAGATAGTCAAGATGGGATTTGCACCTCTCGTAAAAGAGAGAGTTATCGCTGGGTCCCTCGTGTGAGCGAGACTATAGAAATGTGTGGCCACACTATAGACGAATGTCGTCTATTTCAAACAGTCAAACTCAATGAACGAAAAAGCAGTCGAATCAGATAAGGTAGCTTGTCCCTGCCTTATGTTCGACATATGATATCGTGATACAAAAGGATCATCAACCGGAATCATCACATACGTTCGTAAGATCACGAACAAACTCTATTCGAGATAGGTAGTAATAGTTGATGCGCACACACCGAGTCTTATATTTAGTACCCGATTCGTACCACTATCCGCAAGTATACGGTAGTTGTAATACCGGGGTCGAACACGAGGACTAGGATGTATTAGTCTATCTCTAAACTAGATTAGGTGGTCAAATAAAAATGTGGATTGTGGAAAGTGTCGGAATACGAGTAAGCAAATCAAATTAATGGGTTGTAAACGATGATTCAAGGCGTTGTAGATTCGGGATCCCTCAAGAATCGCATGGACGGTTAGTGATGCTACAATGTCTACAAGTTATCTTCCAAGTGGGGGTTTCAAGCACTTCTTCTAGAGTTTGTCTCTCCCGAGCTTAAACTCACTACCTAGAGAATCGATTCACCCATCTCCCAATGATCTAAATGATCTCTAGATGTATTAGTGTACTGATACGTGTGTATCGAGTCTAGAATTTATAACCCGATTCACAACTCACTGCAAGGATACGGATCATCGTAACACGGGGTCGAACGCAAGGACCGGTAGCTAAATCTAAACCCTAATCGAAACTAAACCAAAGAAAGCAAGCAAGTGATGATGGAAATATCTGGAATCAATGGAAAACAAAATAAGAAAGCAATGAAAATGAGTGACCTATCAAACAAGGATGACTACAGGTGTAGAGATCGTATTCGCGTGTATGGGTATTTACTAAGCATGCGAGAATAACGACATTGTACTTGTATTCAGGAATCATCAAGCAACAAGAATAGAGAATTCACCTCTCGGTCTACTAACTCACTACCTAGAATAACTCGTGAATCTCTCGATCTATTCAAGTTAACCCTAGATGCATGAAGAACGCTATCATCAATCCTAAATCGATTAAACCATATCTCTATGTGAATAATACGATTCATTCATCAATCTCGATCCGAAACTAAACCCATATCTCTATGTGATTCAAAATCTAAGAATATTGGCCAAGTGATTAACAAACACCAATAGAAACGAGAGCATATATCGATAAACCGAAAGAAGCATAACGTCGAAATCCAAGTTAGGGTTCAAACATACCCAAAACACAAACGAATCCCTAACCCATTGATAACTCTTATTTTTCTCTATATTTCCAGGACGTTTTTATAGGATTTATACGAGGATCACATACATTTGTAGGCATTATAGGCGTGTTAGGCCACAAAACTCGGTTTGGTTGTGTTTTTATAGGATTACAGGTCTCGGATGCGATTTGGACCAAAACGGGAGCAATCTGGAGCTAAAAAGATGGAATACGTCAAGAACTTCCCGCCTTGACTCGGCCAGAGTCAACCATGGAAAATGGGCCGAGTCAACATGCTGAAAATGGCCCAATTCAAGCCTGTTACGAAGAGACCGAGTCAGAACGTCCGAGTCAGAATGCCCTAGTCAACATGACCGAGTCAGAATGCCCGAGTCAGAAAACTGGGCTGGGCCGAAACTGTTTAGATCCCGTTTTGACTCGGTCGAGTAAGAGTTTTGACTCGGTCCGAGTCAAAACCCAGAAAAACCCCAGATTCGATTTTTCAGACTTTGAAGGGGAATAGGACTTCGGGAGCGCCGCCTAGGGTTTATAAAAAGAGCCTACAGACGTCCAAGAGGAGCAAACAGACTTTGGAGAGCTTTGCTGAGAGAAATAGGAGTTTACGGGATTTCGGGAAGAAGAAGGAGAGTTGGAACGTGAAGATCGCATTGCTGTCGACATGAGTCTTTCTTCTGCCTCTTTTGTTTCTGTTTCCGGATTTATTATGTGTTTTTCCATGAACTGTGAGTAGATCCACGACTGTGGGTTAGGGATTCGTTTGTGTTTTGGGTATGTTTGAACCCTAACTTGGTTGCGATTTGGATTTTTTTCGGTTTTATCGATTTGCGCTTTATTCAATTGGTGTTTGCTGACCCCTTGACCAATTGTTTTAGATTCTGAACTACATAGGAATATGGGTTTAGTTTCGGATCAATATCGATAGAATAGATCGTATTATTCACATAGGAATATGGTTTGATCGATCTAGGGTTGATGATAGCGTTCTTCATGCATCTAGTTTGATAAATCACATAGAGATATGGATTTAGAAAACTTTAGATAGTGAGTTATATGCCGGGAGGTGATTTCTCTATCTTTGTTGCTTGATGATTCCCGAATACAAATTCAATATCGTGATTCTCGCATGCTTCATATACCCATATACGCGAATACGGTCTCGACACCCACGGTCATCTTTGCTTGATAGTTTACACGTTTTTGTTGCTT
>NW_010966783.1:14132-20607 GCF_000463585.1 Tarenaya hassleriana | reverse complement strand
ATTTTCAGAGTTGGAACGGGAGTAGGACTTTGGGAGCGCCGCCTAGGGTTTATAAAAAGTGCCTACAGACGTCCAAGAAGAACAGACAGACTTTATACAGACTTTTGGAGAGCTTTGGTGAGAGAAATAGGAGTTTTACGGGATTTCGGGAAGAAGAAGGAGAGCTGGAACGTGAAGAACGCATTGCTGTTGACATGAGCCTTTCTTCTCCCTCTTTTCTTTCTGTTTCTGGTTTTGCTCAGTGTTTTTCCATGAACCGTGAGTAGATCCACGGCTGTGGGTTAGGGATTCGTTTGTGTTTTGGGTATGTTTGAACCTTAACTTGGTTGCGATTTGGATTTGTTTCGGTTTTATCGATTTGTGCTTTATTGGATTGGTGTTTGCTGACCCCTTGGCCAATTATTTCAGATTCTGAACTACATAGGAATATGGGTTTAGTTTCGGATCAAAGTCGATAGAATAGATCGTATTATTCACATAGGAATATGGTTTGATCGATCTAGGGTTGATGATAGTGTTCTTCATGCATCTAGTTTGATAAATCACATAGGGATATGGATTTAGAGAACTTTAGATAGTGAGTTATATGCCGGGAGGTGATTTCTCTATCTTTGTTGCTTGATGATTCCCGAATACAAATTCAATATCGTGATTCTCGCATGCTTCATATACCCATATACGCGAATACGGTCTCGACACCCACGGTCATCTTTGCTTGATAGTTTACAAGATCCACGGCTGTGGGTTAGGGATTCGTTTGTGTTTTGGGTATGTTTGAACCCTAACTTGGTTGCGATTTGGATTTTTTTCGGTTTTATCGATTTGCGCTTTATTCAATTGGTGTTTGCTGACCCCTTGACCAATTGTTTTAGATTCTGAACTACATAGGAATATGGGTTTAGTTTCGGATCAATATCGATAGAATAGATCGTATTATTCACATAGGAATATGGTTTGATCGATCTAGGGTTGATGATAGCGTTCTTCATGCATCTAGTTTGATAAATCACATAGAGATATGGATTTAGAAAACTTTAGATAGTGAGTTATATGCCGGGAGGTGATTTCTCTATCTTTGTTGCTTGATGATTCCCGAATACAAATTCAATATCGTGATTCTCGCATGCTTCATATACCCATATACGCGAATACGGTCTCGACACCCACGGTCATCTTTGCTTGATAGTTTACACGTTTTTGTTTGCTTTCTTATTTTAGTTATTTTAGTTATTCCACATACCTCCACCATCACTTTCATCTGCTTGCTTTGATTTAGTCTCGATTAGACTTAGATTTAGCTATCGGTCCTTGCGTTCGACCCCGTGTTACGACGATCCGTATCCTTGCGGTGAGTTGTGAATCGGGTTATAAATTCTAGACTCAGTACACACTTAGAATCGCACGTTCGTTTGCTTGCACGATTGCTCGAACCCCGACCTTGTTGAGTGACATTGCACGTTTCGTGTTGTCTGATCGTGTTTGAGTTAGAGCTGCACGTATATTTTATTCTTGGTACGTTTAGGATCTGTAGTACAAGTGATTGTTGCACGTTGCGTGTTGGTTGCTGTTTGCAAGAGAGTTGAGCGAAATGAGTGCGCACGAGGTTTCTACCGTGGGAGCCAACATAGAGTCTAGTAACGGTGCTCTATTTAGATCGATACAACAGATCATGGACAGATTAGCACGTCTAGAGGAGAATAGGCCCCCTGCACAACCTGAACCCAACCGTAGAGAACCCCTAGATCGTCCTAGACCCCATAGAGCTCGCACCCCGGAGTCACTAAGCGATGATGAGAGCGACATAGGACAGCAACGTAGACCGAGAGTCGTTGTGGAGACGACCGACGTCGAAAGGAACCATAGACGTAGAGCCCCTAGGCCGAGAGAGAGGGTAGTTGAGGAGATTCCCCATCGGGATCACCCTTCGAGGCGAAGAGGCTATAGGCCGCGGGCTCGAGTATCCGACGAGGATTCGGAATACGACGATCCACCGCTTAGACCCCATAGAGCACGTGAGAGGATTCATGTTGGGTCGGACTCTAGTGAGGCACCAAGGCGTAGGGATAACCCTTGCCGTAGGGCTAGACCACATAGGTGGGTCGATGTTGCCGAGGAAGAAGAAGAACGTGAATACCGGAAACCTAGGGGACAAGGGGCTGATCTTAAGCTCAAGCCTCCTTTGTTCATAGGAAAAGTAGATCCCGAGGCCTACTTAGATTGGGAGCGTCGCATGGATAACATTTTCGAATGTTACACCTATTCGGACCGTCGGAATGTCCAATACGCGGCTGCTCAACTAGCCGAGAGTGCGTTAGCATGGTGGGATCGTGAGGTTAATGAGAGACGACGCGCTCGCATAGAGCCGATCGGAACGTGGCCGGAAATGAAAGCCCTCATGCGTAAGCGTTATGTTCCCCCTCACTTCCACCGAGAACTCCAAGGCCAATATAGGCGAAGAGCGCAAGGTGCTAAGTCGGTAGAGGAATTCTTTGAGGAATTCGAGCACCTAAGGAGTCGGTTGGAACTAGAAGAGGATGAGGAAGCGGTGATGGCCCAGTTTCTCGACGGACTTAACGAGCGCATTGCTCGGAAAGTCGAGCGCCATCCTTACCGCGACTTTCATGAGTTGCTACACCTTGCCGTGCAAGTAGAAAAGCAGAATCTGCGTAAGCAAACACGGTTTAGCAAACTCAAGCCTACGCCTAGCCCGTCCTCCCCCTCACCTAAACCTTCGGCCCCGCCCCGAAATGAAATGTCCGAGAGCCGAGGCGTTCGTGACTTTCGAGACAAAGGAAAGCCTTCCGAAGTGTCACAACCTAAGAGCGCTCATGATGCACCTCGCGATACTCGGGCTAGAGAGATAGTATGCTATAAGTGCCGAGGTAGGGGACACATGGCTCGTGACTGTCCTATAGCGGCGAACTCTTGGTAACCCGACGAGTTCTTAGCGCTATGGTTGATCCGGACGATACTGCACAGCGAGAGACGATATTCCATACTTGGTGCACCGTCCTTGGAAAAGTTTGCGGGCTGATCATAGACAGCTTGTACGTGAATGTCCTCGTTTGATCATCCTGCACGAAAAATGGAGAAAAGAATCCTACCCATGACCGTCTAACGTCCTATTATGCCTAAGGTATGTGCAAAGTATGATGTAAGACGTTAGAAAAACCGGTGAAAAGAATCCTACCCATCCCGTGTGATCATGGACCGATCGGTCCAGCGTGTAGACCGATCGGTCTACGCGTGACGGCGGTTGTTCCTTTTAGGTCAAATTAGGTCAGACCGACCGGTCCAAGGGTTGGACCGACCGGTCTGGACCGATGACCACAAGAGGATGTCAGATCAGGTTTGACAGACCGACCGGTCTGGTCTTGGGACCGATCGGTCCGGGTCTGGTGGAACGTTTGGTCTTCGGGGTCGGTCTGCTCTCGGTCCGAATAGGTCTGGACCGATCGGTCCAAAGGTTGGACCGACTGGTCTGGGTCTCGGACCAAGACCGAATAACTCAGAACGGTCTGAGCTGGTCAGACCGATCGGTCCACAGGCTGGATCGGTCGGTCTGGACCTCAGACAATCCGGGATTCCAAAATTCAGGTTTTTGATCGAACAATCGTTGTGTCGGATCAATTATCAGAATTGGAATCAAAGCCTCAAATAAGACCAAGCTCGATGACAATCCAGAATTCAGAGTTTTGATTGTGCAATCATTGTCTCGAATCAAATATCTGAATTAGGATCTTGAGAGGGTTCTGGTATCGAATCTAAGGCAAACAATTGTTGTTTGGCCAAGGAATTCTATACATTGTTGGGTTTCCTGGGATCTCATGAGCGAATCTAATTCCTAAGAGATCGATTCTAGGGTTTGCGCAGCGGATATAAAACAAGATTTTTAATGAAACCCTAGAACCATGCTACTATTGAATCATAGAAACGTTAGAACGCTTACCTCAATCGATCTGGGGCCTGTATCAATTGATCTGTTCGTCCGATCACTCTAGGCAGGAAGAATACCTCGCCCTCTACACGTATCCACACGTCGGGATGGATTCCAACACCTTGGAACTTGTCTGCTAGGACTAGAGATCTCGATCTCTCTTGTGTGCAAGGGTTTTGGAGGCTTAGGGTTTTATTTTTCTTCCTTTTTTTTTTCTTCTCCTTTTTGTTTTCTTCATAAAACCCTAGAAGACATTCTCCTTATATAGACTTTCCAAAAATCCTAATTTGACAAGGAATAGATTACTAGGAATCCTAATCTAATTAGGTTTCCTAAACCTATTAGAATTCTAATCTGACCGTAGGGTCTGGACCGTCCGTTCCGAACCTTTCGGTCCGTCCGGTCTGGACCCTTCCGCCTCGGTTTTCCGTCGTTTTCTCTCGTGTATTCGTCCTTCCCTGCGTGTGTGACTCTGTAGGCTCATTCGATATAGCAGTATAATCCAAAATCTCTATTCTGGATATACAAGTCATAGGCGGTCTCTAGCAAGACACTATGACTACTTATCTCGAATAGAGTTTGTTTGTGATCATACGAAAGCCAGTGATGATTCCGACTGATGATCCTTTTGTATCGCGATATGATATGTCGAACATAAGGCATGGACAAGCCACCTTATCTGATTCGACTGCTTTCTCGTTCACTGAGTTCGACTGTCTGAAATAGACGATGTTCGTCTATAGTGCGGCCACACATTTCTACAGTCTTGCTCACACGAGGGGCCCAGCGATATCTCTCTCTTTTACGAGAGGTACAAATCCCGTCTTGACTATCTAACATCCAGTACATGATTCGTTTCGTACCTGATACACGCCTTTATAGTCCTCCTGTTACGCAGGACGTTTGACGTAATCAAAGACGCAACTCCTCATGTTGGATTCTGTAGATATCTCAGGTCTTAGGATCCAATCATGGAATCGTCGTATGAGATTCAAGTCATGACGCTAGTCCATGTGACAATCTCATGCGGGTCAGTCCAGTATTCCGTTCTGCAACGAATACCTATGATTGTGATCGTATCCAATACCTATGATCATCTATGTGATCATCAATCACACATCATACTAGTCTTATTATGTCGTTATTCCAATAATGACACAAGACTAGGGAGTTTAGTATCATTCATAATGATACATGGATTTCATAACAGATCTAGCATGCAGGAACATGTAATGAACAAAATACTCTCATAAAAAAAAACATATAGAAAGTATCAATACATCGAATGTATCTGTACAAAGCTCATAATCAGTACATCATAGAGCACTAAACCAACATAGACGACTCAATCGAACTAAGAGTAGTTCAACTGAGTTGATCAGAACAACTTGACTGGAATGACTTGAATTCAGTCAAGGTATCCTCGTGTTCAAGTCAAACGAAGCCTCATGTTTAATCTCAAGCTATTACCGCCCATTAGTAGAGCAACTGTCAAGGCCTCGATCGTCATGGTTACGGGTCATGCCCTAGCTGAGCGTACCTGACTATCTTGGTGAGGCAGTATGGAGAAATCGTGATTCTCATAGCTCAAATATTGTTGAGCTTGAATTGAGTTATCAAGTCGGACTTGGACATGATGGTAAGGATGGGATGAGGAACATGCAGTGATAGCGTATCACTATCCCATACTCATCTAGGAATCACATAGGATGTGATTGACAATGTGTTGTCTACCTAAATAGAATGGTTTGGAGCGTCATACCCTAGTTGACTCAAAAGCATGTGAAATATGAATTATAGCTCACTTAGAAACTCATTGTGGGTGTTTTTCTTAGTGGGAGCTTGTCATATTGCATCTATTGCCTGTGTTAGTATGTGTACTAAGCGACTTGCATATTTTCTGTCTGTTTGTTTGTCTTTTTCTCTAGTACATATCTGTTGCAGGAAATCTGGTTAATCTCACCATGTGATCTATCCTTATGAAGGATAAGCCTCTGACCACGACTTCTGGATTGATCATTGGTGCTTATTGGAAGCATGAGGATGATGATCTGGACGTGTCTAGCTTGATGCTTGGAATGATGTCTTCGGAATTGCGTGAGCAATTAGATGACATGGACAATTCATTGATGGTTGGCCAGTTGAATGTGTCATTCCAAGAGAAAGCTGGGAGCCAAGGGAAGAATGATATGGTGGTTGTTGGAAAGAGTTCCAGCAAAAGGAAGCGTTCCAAAGGTAAGGGCAAGAGGAAAGTGACAAGTGTTGTCACTAAGCCTAAGCCTAAACCCAAGAAGGAAGAGTGTTATTTCTGTAATGCTGTTGGGCATTGGTATAGAAATTGCAGACTCTACCTGGTATCTTCAACTTCTGGTATCTTCGTTATAGAGGCTAACCTGTTTACTTCTACGTCATGCGTATTGGATACCAGATGTACCTCGCATATTTGTGCAGATGTGCATGGACTGCGGGGAAGTAGACAATTGGCGAAGGAAGAAGTAGATCTCCGCGTCGGGAATGGAGCAAAAGTTGCTGCATTGA
>NW_010966783.1:0-13781 GCF_000463585.1 Tarenaya hassleriana | reverse complement strand
TGTTTGATGGGCAAGATGACAAAACCTCCTTTTACTAGAAAAGGAAAAAGGGCTATAGAGTTGTTAGAACTCATACATAGTGATGTATGTGGTCCTATGAGCTCACCCGCTAAAGGAGGTTATCTGTACTTTGTTACGTTTACTGATGATTTCAGTAGGTACGTATATGTCTACTTGATGAGACATAAGTCTGAAACGCTTGAATTGTTCAAGACTTTCAGAAACGAGGTGCGTAACCAACTTGGCAAGATGATCAAGTTGCTTTGATCGGATCGAGGTGGCGAGTATATGAGCCAAGAGTTCACTCACTATCTGGCAGATTGTGGGATTGTCTCACAGCGGACTCCACCTGGAACGCCACAGTGGAATGGCGTATCTGAGAGGAGGAACCGCACCCTATTAGATATGGTACGGTCTATGATGAGTCAGGTCGATCTACCTAAATCCTTTTGGGGTTATGTCTTGGAAACGACAACGCTTATACTGAACAACTGTCCAACAAAGTCGGTTCAGAAGACACCATATGAGATATGGACTGGGAAGCGTCCCTCGTTAGCATTCATGAAGATTTGGGGATGCGACGTTAACGTGAAACGTCTGGCTTCTGATAAGCTATCCGTCAAGTCTGATAAATGCATATTTGTGGGTTACCCTAAGGAAACTAAAGGGTACTGGTTCTAAAAATCCATCTGAGAACAAAGTGTTTGTTGCTCGGAATGGATCTTTCTTGGAGAGAGAGTTCGTCTCCAAGAGAGTTAGTGGGAGTAGAATAGATCTCGAAGAAGTTCGAGAACCAAAATAGTCGAGGAACTGGGTGAACAGGTCGAATCGGTTCAACCTGTGTCACAAGTTGTTGAGACAGCACCTCCTAGTGGACCTCGGAGATCTGGTAGAATTCGCCAAGAGCCTACAAGATACGGATTTCTTGTGACTGGAAACGACGAACTCATGTTGTTAGAACATGACGAGCCTACGTCGTATTCAGAGGCTGTGGCGAGTTCCGATTCCGAGAAATGGCACCAGGCCATGGAGTCTGAGATGCAATCCATGTACGACAACAAAGTGTGGACTTTGGTCGATTCGTTCGATGGTATTAAGACCATTGGATGCAAGTGGGTTTTCAAGAACAAAACCGACATGGATGGCATCGTGCATACCTATAAGACACTTCTCGTTGCGAAAGGGTTTCGGCAGATTCATGGTATAGACTATGATGAAACTTTTTCTCCAGTCGTGATGCTTAAATCCATACGGATTCTGCTGGCCATAGCTGCTTATTATGACTACGAGATATGGCAGATGGACGTTAAGACCGCATTCCTTAACGGGAATTTACTCGAGGATGTGTACATGACACAACCCGAGGGTTTTGTCGATCCTAAGAGTCTGAGGAAGGTGTGCAAGCTTCAGAGATCCATTTATGGACTGAAGCAAGCTTCGAGGAGCTGGAATCTTCGATTTGACGAGGCAGTCAAAACGTTTGGCTTTCTACAAAACGAAGATGAGCCATGAGTTTACAAGAAGGTCAGTGGGAGCGCAGTGGTCTTCCTTGTACTTTATATGGATGATATATTGCTCATCGGAAATGACGTTCCTACTTTGCAAGGAGTAAAATCCTGGCTAGGATCGGTCTTTTCGATGAAGGACTTAGGAGAAGCCGCCTATATTCTAGGAATCAAGATCTATAGAGATAGATCGAGAAGGCTTCTTGGTCTAAGTCAGAGTACATACATTGACAAGGTCTTGAATCGGTTCAAGATGCAAGACTCCAAGAGGGGTGCCTTGCCAATGGGACATGACGTGGTTCTTAGCAAGATTCAGTGTCCAAAGACATAGGATGAGCAAGAGCGCATGAGTAGGATTCCATATGCCTCGGCAATTGGATCCATCATGTACGCCATGTTGTGTACTCGTCCAGATGTATCATATGCATTGAGTATGACTAGTAGATATCAGTCTACACCAGGTGAGGCTCACTGAATTGCGGTCAAGAACATCCTTAAGTACTTGAGAAGGACTAAGGATTTGTTCTTGGTGTATGGCGGATTGGAAGACGAGCGCGCTATAAGGGGTTATACCGATGCTAGTTTCCAGATCGACATGACTAACCACTCATATGCATGAAGGTACTAGGTGCATTACTTAGTCCAAATGTCATGACTAACCACTCATATAGTCCTAACTTAGTCTTGAATGCAGTCTTCCATTCATCTCCCTCACCCATCCTAATCTGATGGTACCCACTCTTAAGATCTATCTTAGAAAACACTCTAGAGCCATGCAACTCGTCTAACATATCATCTAGCCTAGGAATGGGATAGCGATACTTCACCGTGATATTGTTGATTGCGCGACAATCAACACACATCCTCCAAGAGCCGTTCTTCTTAGGCACCAGAATGACATGAATTGTGCAAGGTGACATGCTCTCCCACACGTATCCCTTCTCCATAAGTTTTGTAACTTGCCTTTGAAGCTCCTTTGTCTCCTCGGGATTTGTCCGATATGCCGGTTTGTTCGGTATGCTCGCTCCTGGGACAAAGTCTATCTGATGCTCAATACCTATAAGTGGAGGTAAGCCATGGGGTATCTCATCCGGAAACACATCCTGAAAATCCTGCAAAAGATCAAAGACATCGCGAGGAAGAGTAGATGGTAACTCGTTAGTGAACAGGACCTCTTTGTACATAAGTACTATCATCGGTCGACTTGAAAGTAAGGCTTTCTTTACATCTCTCCCTCAAAAGAAGTAGTGTATTTGAGCTCTCGGGTTTTCTCTCAAAGGCCCTTTTCTGGGTTTCACTCAAGAACTCTCGATCTTTTGGTGTATCACTCTTGGATTCACTCATCCCATGCTTCTTCTCGTTCTTGAGCATCCGCAATTGATCTTCGCATACCTCTTTAGGAGTAAGAGGTACTAGTCGCATCAGTTTCCCATGGTACTCAAATGTATAACGGTTGGTATAACCATCATGGGTAGCTCGCATGTCAAACTGCCATGGCCTACCAAGAAGCATATGACTTGCCTGCATCGGTACTACATCGCAAAGTACATCATCTTCATACTTACCAATGCGGAAAGGCACTCGAACTTGCTTGAATACCCGTGTCTCTCCACTATCATTAAGCCATTATAGCTTATAAGGTCTTGGGTGTTTCATAGTGGACAAGTTCAGCTTCTCTACAAGTGATGTGCTAGCCACATTAGCGCAGCTTCCACCATCTATGATGAGAATACATACCTTGCCTTGGACGTAGGCACGAGTGTGGAATATATTCTCCCGCTGCTCATCTGTTTCCACCTTCGCATTAATGTTGAGAGCTCTCCTTGCTACCAAAAGCTCTCCTTTGGCTGGAAACTGTTCCATTCCATCACTAGCATAGTCATCATCCATAACTTTCGTTGGTTGAGGGTCATCGACCTCATCATCATCAGAAACCAACTCACCATTGGTTCGTATCACCATTGTCCTTCGGTTTGGACATTCTCTCGCAAAGTGCCAATTGCTCAAACATTTGTAACACTTAATATCACGAGTTCGAAGAGGAGGATTAGTGTTACCCGTATTTGTGTTCTTGTGCTTGGACACATCACTCTTCGGTTCGTTGGTAGGGTGAGGCAACGAACGCTCCGGTTTGACATAGTCAGGACGAGAGCCTTGAGACGTGCTCCCAAATTTCTGACCCGATTTGCCCTTCTTCTTAAGTTGCTGCTCAATCTTGGTGGCAAGGTGCAATAGGTCCTCTTTGTCTCCATATTGGTGAGTTTCTACACGGTCTTGAATATCAAGGTGTAACCCTCCAATAAACCGCTACATGGTTGCTTCTGGATCCTCTTCTATGCCAGCACAGATCGTAAGCATCTCCATCTCCTTGTAGTAATCTTCAACACTTCGATTACCCTGCACAAGTCTACACAAACGTTGATGTACCTCACGATGAGAGTGTGCTGGTACAAAACGTCGCCTCATCGGGTTTCGCATCTCCTCCTTTCCCTATTGCGTCTTCTGGATATTACCAATTGGTCCCACCGCAGGAGCGCATAATCGTTGAATCTCGCAGCTGCTAGCTTTACCTTTTTTAGCTCAGAATATCGATGGCAATCAAATACCATCTCCACCTTTCGCTCCCACTCAAGGTAAATTCCTGCATCATTCCTTCCACTGAAGTTAGGAATCTCCATCTTAATACCGTTTAAGTCGTCATCTTCAACTTTGCGCATGTACACCCAAACCATGTCTCTCGGTTCGAATACAACTTCTTTCCGCCCTTTGTTTGCTTGCTTGGCGCATTGCTTGGTTTTTTCTTCAATGTGCAACCTCGTCTTCTCATGAATCTATTTCACAAACTTAGCTTTTCTCTTCCCATCAAGGTTAGAACGTTCACCGAATGGCAAAGGAGACAAATCCAAAAAGAGTCAAAGGATTGAATCCATAAACGATTTCAAAGGGTGAAAATTTAGTAGTCGAGTGCACAGATCGGTTATATGCAAATTCAAGATGAGGCAAGCAATCTTCTCATGATTTCAAGTTCTTTCTCACAAGAGGACGAAGCAAAGCATACAGTGTACGATTAACAACTTCAGTTTATCCATCGGTTTGCAGGTGACATGTAGTTGAGAACAAGAGCTTAGTTCCTAGCTTAGACCACAACGTTTTCCAAAAGTAACTCAAGAATTTCACATCACGGTCTGAAACTATAGTCCTAGGCGTGCCATGCAAACATACAATCTCCTTGAAGAACAATGAAGCTATATGAGATGCATCATCGGTTTATGAGATGAAATGAGCCATCTTTGAAAATCTATCAACCACAACAAATATTGGATCCCTTCCAGATCTGGTCCTAAAATCGGCAATGGAGAATACAAACCGTGTGGTTGAAGTCTAGATTTCGCCTTTTTGCAAACAATGCATCTTGCACAGATTCGTTCAACATCTCGTTTCAAATGTGGCCAATAAAAGTGTTCCTGCAAAACAGACAAGGTTTTGGCCACTCCAAAGTGCCCCATTAAACCACCACTATGTGCTTCCCTAACCAATAGATCACGCAAAGAACAATGAGGAATGCACAACTTGTTCTTTCGGAACAAAAAACCATCATGTGTGAAATATTCACCACAAACAAATTTTTCACACGCTTTAAACACATCTGCAAAGTCAAGATCAGAAGCATACAATTCCTTAATATACTCAAAACCAAGTAATTACGAATCAAGAGAAACAAGCAGATTATGGCGACGAGATAAAGCATCAGCCACAACATTCTCTTTTCCTTGCTTATATCGAATAACATAAGGAAATGTTTCAATAAACTCAACCCATTTTGCATGTCTTTTGTTCAACCTTTGCTGACCTTTTACATGTTTCAAAGCCTCATGATCGGTGTGAATGATGAATTCTTTCGACCAAAGATAGTGCTGCCACGTTTGAAGTGCCCTCACCAAAGCATAAAGTTCTTTGTCGTAAGTGGGATAGTTTAATTGCGCTCCACTTAGCTTCTCACTGAAGTAAGCTATTGGCTTTGCATCCTGCATCAAAACAACTCCAATACCTACACCAGAAGCATCGCATTCTACCTTGAAAGCGTTAGAAAATTCAGGTAGAGACAACAGTGGAGAATTAGTCTGTTTTTCTTTCAAAGGTGGAAAAGCAGCATCTTGTGCATCTCCCCACTTAAACCCGACATTCTTCTTGATAACTTCTGTCAATGGTGCAGTTATGGTGCTAAAGTCCTTCACAAACCTTCTGTAGAAACTTGCAAGTCCATGAAAGCTCCTCACATCACTAACTGTCCTTGGACATGGCCAATCCTTTATAGCTGCGATCTTCTCTTCATCGACATGAATTCCCTGCTCACTAACCACAAACCCTAAAAACACCAACTTATTAGTGCAAAATATGCATTTCTTGAGGTTAGCAAACAATTTTTCTTCTCCCAGAACATCCAAGACATATTTGATGTGTTCAACATGTTCAGCAAGGTTCTTGCTATAGATCAGGATATCATCAAAATACACGACCACAAAACATCCTAGAAAATGTATAAGAACGTGATTCATCAGCCTCATGAATGTGCTAGGTGCATTTTGTCAAGACAAAAGGCATAAACAACCATTCATACAACCCATGCTTTTGTTTTAAAGGTTGTTTTCCATTCACCACTTCTCAAATCAACCTTAGAAAAGATCTTTGAACCATGCAACTCATCTAACATGTCATCAAGTCTCGAAATAGGATGGCGATACTTTACAGTGATTTTGTTGACTGCACGACAATCAACACACATTCGCCACGTACCATCTTTCTTTGGTACAAGAATCACCGGCACGACACATGGTGACATGCTTTCTCGGACTTATACAAGGTAGCAAGAGTGTGGAAGATTATTTCATGGAGATGGAGATGCTTCTGACTCGTGCTAACGTGGAAGAGGAAGACGAGGCTACCATGGCTAGGTTCATCGGTGGGTTGAACCAAGACATCCAGGATCGAGTGGACACGCACCATTACGTGGATATGGAGGAGTTGTTACATTTGGCCATCTCTATGGAGAAGCAACTCAAGAGGAAGGGCAAGTCAACACTACGGTTTGGGTCCTCATCATACCAACGCCCCGAGAACAGAGGTTAGACAAGCCGACATTCACCCCACGACCTGAGACTAAGGGTGAGACCAAGACCGACGCCTTACGTCCCAAGGCACAAGGTATCCCTAACAATCAACTTCGTAAACGGGATATCAAGTGTTTCAGGTGTCAAGGGCGAGGACACTATGCAAGAGACTTGATATGATCCCAAGATCGATACTCCATCAAATCTGAAATTTGCCTTTGAAGCTCCTTTGTTTCTTCGGGATTGGTTCTATAGGCTGCCTTGTTCAGAATGCTTGCACCGGGAACAAAATCGAATTGATGGTCGATTCCTCGTAGTGGTGGCAGTCCATTTGGAACCTCCTCTGGGAAAACATCACCATACTCCTGCAAAAGATCAAGAACAACACTAGGCAAAGTAGAAGTGCGTTCGTTGGTGTTCACAAGAGCCTCTTTGTACAGAAGTACAAACATAGGCTGATGTGAAAGCAATGCTTTCTTAACCTCTCTCGCTCTCATGAAAATATTTGTGTTTGATCTCACGGGTATACTCTCGAAGGCCTTTAATTGGGTTTTTCTCAAATCCTCACCAAGTTTTGAGTGAACTACCTTATGGTCACACAATTTCTTCTCATTCTTGATCATTTGGAGTTGATCTTCGTACACTTCTTTAGGAGTCAAAGGAACCAGTCTGATTTGCTTCCCTTTGAACTCAAAAGAATATTTGTTGGAGTATCCATCGTGTTGAGCACGCGTATCAAACTGCCATGGCCGTCCAAGAAGTAAATGACCAGCTTGCATAGGCACAACATCACATAGCACTTCATCTTCGTATTTGCCGATACGAAATGGAACCTTTACTTGCTTATGAACCTTCGTTTCGCTACTGTCATTCAACCATTGAAGTTTGTATGATTTTGGATGCTTTTGAGTAAGCAACCCTAGCTTTTCAACCAAAGAATTGCTCGCCACGTTAGTACAACTCCCGCTATCAATTATCAAACTACAAATCTTGTCCTTGACGACACATCTTGTATAAAAGATGTTTTCTCGCTGAATTTTCTCCTCTTCTTTCGATCGAAGATTCAAAACTCTTCTAGTCACCATTAGTTTACCTGACTCAGTCTCTTACTCGTCTACATCACTCTCCAAAGACGACATTGAATCAGATTCACCCTCAGCTTCGGTTTCAACCTCTCCGTTATCACGAACTATCAAAGTTCTTCGATTCGGGCACTCATTTGCCTAGTGTCCTCTGCCCAAACACTTAAAACATCGAATATCTCGGGTACGTGATGGAAGGGCATCAGAAATACCTTGCTTTCTTGGCTGAGAAGTTTCAGGTTTGCCCTCGGGTTTTACTGCAACTTTCGAACCAAAAGCTTGCTTATCTTTTTTATGGAAATTTGACCGAGCATGAGAAGAGTTGGAACCAAATTTCTGATGTGTTTTCCCCCTTCTTTTGACTGTTTCTCGAACTTGATCGCAAGATGTAGCAAATCCTCCATCTCAACATAATGTTGAGTGTCCACACGATCTTGGATCTCTTGATTCAACCCTCCTATGAATCGTCCATCGTTGACTCCCTATCCTCATCAACATTGGCTCGAATCAATAGTATTTCCATCTCTTTGTAATACTCTTCGACACTATGGTTACCTTGCACCAAACGCCTCAATCGTTGGAGAACTTCTCTATGATAGTGGTTTGGAACAAATCGTCGCCTCATAACCGCTTTCATGTCATCCCAAGCATCAGGATTCTCCTCATTTCAAGTTTGATGCTGTTGAGATCATCATCAACCCGCTCCCGTGCTCTTCTTTCTCGTCTTTGTCTTCGAGGAGCCTCATAAAAATCTGGTCTCACCTCTTCTTCATTGTTAGAAATGAGTTGCGGTGTTCTAGCTCTTTTGGGAATATTTCGAGGTTGTCTTTGCACTGCAGCACGTTCCTCCTCCTCTCTTTGATCCATACGTTGCAAGTATGGCTCAATGCGTTGAATAATGGTGCGCTCAAGATGAGCTGTCAATGCCTGCATTTGCAAAGTATTTAAACCCTCTCCAGTTGGGTTTAGCTCATTGTTTTGATCCGCCATGTTCCTGCAAGTAAAACGTTAGTAATAAACAGAAATAGAAAAGGGAAAGGAAGATGAGAGAACCTCACAAATCACTCAGAAAAGTGTTTTGCTCAATTTGTGTATCACTCAACTCTCCCGTTTCTCTTACGAATCCTTGTGCAAACTAATTAAAGAACTCAATCAAATGCAACAACAATAGATTTCAAATCTCAACTCACTAAACCAAGTCAAAAGATGAATAAGAGTGACTCTAAATGAGAAACCGATATTCAAAACAACAAAACTCAAATGACTCAGTTGAAACTTCGACTACGACTCAAGCGAAAGTTTTGGACTACGACTCAAAGATGAAAGTTCGACTATGACTCAAATGAAAACTTTGAACTGCAACAACTGATTTTTTTTTACTACGACTCAATGGAAAATATGACTCCGACTCAATGGAAAATACGACTCCGACTCAAAATCGAAATTTTGACTGCGACTTCGACTCAAAATCGAATCAACTTTGCCTTTTTTTTCTCTTGTTTATCTTTGATTTTTTTTTCAGATTGTTTTTTTTCCTTCAATTTTTTTTTTCATTTTTTTTTTCAGAATATTGTTTTCGATCTTTTTTTTGTTGATTCCCTTTGCACTTTGAACTGCAGCAAAAATCAAAAGTCGGAAACCAATAAAATGATAAAAAAAATGACAAAAACAAGATAAGATAAGATAGAATGTAAAATGGATAAAAAAGTAAAGGATAATCCTAATATGAAAATCTAGGCTCTGATACCAAATGATATGATCTCAAGATCGATAGATTTCCCGATAGGCGGTGGATGAGTTCCCTAAACCCCTAAACAACTCGCGAACGAAATCTAAGCAAGCGTTCGAGACGAACGGGCTTAAACCCCGAGTGAACCTGGTTTAGAAACGTAGGGTGAACGAAGACGCCACAAGTGTTGTGCGGAATCAACACTCGATAAGTCAAGATTGAACGCCACGGATAAAGATCCGATAGGTTCAAAAATTAGTTCTAAAAGAACTCTAAGAGAAACCTCTCAAAATATATTTCAAAGTTTTTTCACAAATCTGATTTTTGATCTCTATTTATAGAGAACAATACATAAAATTTAGCAAAATAAACATAAATGAACACAAACAAAGAGGTTTGAATGTGTAGTCTTCAAGAAAGTCATTATTGACTTTGTGGTCTTCAAGAATGAAGTTGGAAAGTCACCTTGACGAGATTTAATGCCAATTTTCGTCCTCCCTCTTGGGTTTGACTTTTGGGCTTGATTTATGGGCTTTCCAAGAATGAAATCAAGTGGATAATGGGCTGAACTTGTGGTTGATCCAAGCCCATATACTTTCCCATGTATTCTTGACCCAAACATTCAAGAATAAGGCAATTTGGCACAACAAATTGGCTTGATGAATTCTCCCACTTTGTCCATTCCGAAGCAAGCTTCCAATTCAGCTCCGATGGTGTTGTTGTTGGATTTCCTGGGATCTCTAGAACGAATCCTATTCCTAAGAGATCGATTCTAGGGTTTGCGCAATAGATGTAAAACAAAAATTTATATGAAACCCTAGAACCATGCATGTATGAATCGTAGAAACGTTAGAACGCTTACCTCAATCGATCCGGGGCCTGTATCAATTGATGTGTTCGACCGACAACGAAAGGGAGGAAGATTACCTCGCCCTCTACACGTATCCACACCTCGGGATGGATTCCAACGAATGGAACTTGTCTGGTAGGACCCGAATCAACTATTCGGTATGTTGCTTCGAGAAAACGAGACTTAGATCACCTCTTAGAACCTTTTGGATCTCACCAAAGTCTGTAGAAGTTCACCAAAGTCCTTCTTATAAAGTGACTTAACCCTAATTTTGGTTTAATTTTCAAAAAATCCGAAAGCCGGAATGGACGGTCCATAAATGCACGTGGACCGTCCGTTCCAGCAAGCCAGAACGGACGGTCTGTCTTCGGTGGACCGTCCGTTCCAGAACTTCTGGAATGGACAGACCACGTTCTGGACCATCGGGTCTTGCCCTTCTGGTCCATCCGGTCTGGACCCTTCCATCTAGGTTTTTCATTGTTTTCTCGTGCGTTTTGTCCTTCCCTGCGTGTGTGACCCTGTAGGCTCATTCGATATAGCAGTATAACCCGAAATCTCTATTTTGGATATACAAGTCATAAGCGGTCTCTAGCAAGACACTATGACTATCTATCTCGAATAGAGTTTGTTCGTGATCTTACGAACGCCAGTGATGATTCCGGCTTGTTGGGGTTCCCTTCGGGTTCCTAGCATGCGATCTCATCGATCTAGGGTTTGGTTTCTAGGTTTCATGCAGCGGAAGGAAAGATCTAAACCTAGCCAAACGTCACACAAAAACCAATTGTGCAATAACCCGAACAATCGTGTATATCGTCGTGGGATTCGAATACTTACCTCGTTCTTTCAAGATCTGGAAGTATCAATCGATCCAGGGCCTGTTTTAATCACCGAGAGTTGAAAGCACAACTCCTCTACACGTATCCACACCGGCGGGATGAATTCCAACGCTTTGGAACGTAGCTGCTAGGATTCGTGAAGAGAAAACCGATGTCCTTGACTTGGAATCAATATTCCAATCACTAGAACTCAAAATCAAGCTTCTCTAAGCTCTCATGAGTGTCTTGGACGTCTGAGGTTCGTTCTCTAGGGTTTGTGGCGGCTCTCTCTTTAATTAGAATTGCCCAAAACCCTTAAAACGCGAAAACCGAAAACTGCCCGTAAGTCGGACCGTCCGTTCCAGGCCTGGAACGGACGGTCCGACTTACGGGCAGTTTTCGGTTTTCGCGTTTTAAGGGTTTTGGGCAATCTTATTTAATAGAGAGAGCCGCCATAAACCCTAATAATAAAAACCTCAGACGTCCTAAACAATTCCTAGAGCTTTGGAGAAGTTTTCTCTTGAGTTCTAGTGATTGGAATATCGATTCCAAGTCAAGGACATCGGTTTTGCCTGGACCGTCCGGTCCACACCTAGACCGACGGTCTGGCCCTTTGCGGAACGGACAATCCATTTCTACTGGAACTCTTCCAGATTGCTCCGTCGTTCCTTTCTCGCGTTGTTCTCTTCACGTGTGATCCATCCCTAATGGTGTGTGACCCTGTAGGCCCATTCGAAGTGGCAGTGGCTTCGGAAACCTTTCTCGAACCACAAGTCATGGTTCATCCCTAATGGTGTGTGACCCTGTAGGCCCATTTGAAGTGGCAGTGGCTTCGGGAACCTTTTCCGAACCACAAGTCATGGTTAGCCTCTAGCAAGACGCCATGACCACCCACCTAGAATAGAGTTAGAGGTGATCTAACAAAGCCAGCAATAGTTCGAGTTCTGATCCTTTGTCTCACGATGTCGTATGTTGAACAAGGGCATGGTATGAGTCACCCTTCAAGTTCAACCGCTTACTCGTCTAGGCAAACCGACTGATAATATAGATGTACATTCATCTATAGCGTGGCCACGCATTTTCACAGTCCGATTTCCACGAGGGGCCCAGCGACATCTCTCCTGCGTAGGAGGTGACAAGTCCCGTATTGCATGTCTACTATCTGCATATGATTCGTGAACGTATCTGAGCAACGCCGTTATGATCATCCGGTTAAAGACGACGTTTGACGCAGTCAAGACACGTCACTCCTCATATCAGATACTCTAGACATCTCAGGTCTGAGGATCCAAGAACGAACCGCTGTATGAGATTCAAGTCATGACTCATGTCCATGTGACAATCTCATGTGGGTCATCCAGTAACTCGTTCCAAACGAGAACCCATGATTGTGATTTGCATCTAATGCATATGATCATAATCATCTATCACACATCATGCTGGTCTTAATTCATCATTGTTCCCACAATGATAACTGACCAGGGAATTTAGAATCATCTGCAATGATTCAAGGATATTTACCGTAATATAACAAACATGCTAATCATATAACGGGAAAAGTAATGCATTCATAAATCAATGAATCAATACAAAGTCAAAATGTCATATTACGGATTATCCTAGAGCATTACAACCAACAATCTCCCACTATGCTCTATGATCTATCCTACAAGCATCTAATCCCCATACCCATAACATGACCATCATGCTTTGACGAAGGGAGAGGCTTCGTCCGCGGGTCGGCAATATTATCATCTGTCGAAACTCTACTTATTTTCACGTCTCCTCTGTCGATGATTTCTCTAATCAAGTGAAATCGCCTGAGTATGTGTTTTGATCTCTGGTGTGACCGGGGTTCCTTTGCTTGTGCGATCGCACCATTGTTGTCACAGTACAAGTCAATGGGATCTGCAACGCTAGGAATGACCCCCAGGTCTCCCACAAATTTCCTGATCCAAACAGCTTCTTTAGCTGCATCCGATGCTGCTATGTACTCGGCTTCTGTAGTCGAATCTGCAACGGTTGGCTGTTTGGAACTCTTCCAACTAATAGCCCCACCGTTTAGGCAGAAAACGTAACCTGACTGCGATCTGAAGTCATCTCTGTCGGTTTGGAAACTAGCATCGGTATAACCCTTTATAGCGAGCTCGTCTTCCAATCCGCCATATACCAAGAACAAATCCTTAGTCCTTCTCAAGTACTTAAGGATGTTTTTGACCGCAATCCAGTGAGCCTCACCTGGTGTAGACTGATATCTACTAGTCATACTCAATGCATATGATACATCCGGACGAGTACATAATATGGCGTACATGATGGATCCAATTGCCGAGGCATATGGAATCCTACTCATGCGCTCTTGCTCATCCTGTGTCCTTGGACACTGAGTCTTGCTAAGAGCCACGTCATGTCCCATTGGCAAGGCACCCCTCTTGGAGTCTTGCATCTTGAACCGATTCAAGACCTTGTCAATGTATGTACTCTGACTTAGACCAAGAAGCCTTCTCGATCTATCTCTATAGATCTTGATTCCTAGAATATAGGCGGCTTCTCCTAAGTCCTTCATCGAAAAGACCGATCCTAGCCAGGATTTTACTCCTTGCAAGGTAGGAATGTCATTTCCGATGAGCTATATATCATCCACATAAAGTACAAGGAAGACCACTGCGCTCCCACTGACCTTCTTGTAAAC